>NC_071592.1:2980537-3286162 GCF_024509145.1 Vidua macroura
CTGTGCTGACTTACTCTGCTAAACCACCTTTGCTCAGACACCGTGGGGGTCTCCACACAGGTCAACAACAACGGCGTGATCTCCTTCAACGCCCTGGTCAGCCAGTTCACGCCCGAGGCCTTCCCGCTGACCGACGGCCGCGCCTTCGTGGCGCCCTTCTGGGCCGACGTGCACAACGGCATCCGCGGGGAGATCTACTACCGGGAGAGCACGGAGCCAGAGCTGCTCCGCAGGGCCTCCAGGGACATCCGCAGGCACTTCAGGGACATGGCCTCCTTCTCTGCCCTCTGGGTCTTCATCGTCACCTGGGAGGAGGTGACGTTCTACGGGGGAAGCAGCACGACGCCCGTAAGTGGCTTCTCGTGGGTGTGTTTTATGTCTTGCTGTAATGCTCAGGGCTTGCTTTTAGGAAAATGATTATTTCCTTCGTATGCAGCCAACAACAAAGGGGAATTCGCAAGCGGCGTTATTAGACAATCCTGCAGTTCACAGATGACAGCTGGAAACAGATAAATGTTTCACTGGCTGAACAGGAAAAAGAGATGAATTGTAATACTAAGTTCAAATGAATTTTCTTTGAAAGGGAGTGTTTCTCTAAACACCCTTTTAAGAGTTTAAACCTATGGAAGATCTTAGGAATGGCTATTAAATTTAAAATTAAGATAAAAACTGGGTTTATTTCTGATCACATCACTTGGCCTGCCACAGTAACATTCTTCCTGCCTGTCCAACTGATTCTAACAAGAAGATGTAGGCTCCTCCCTCCTCAGATGAATCCCAGTATTAAATGTGACACTTTCAGCAAATGTTTCACCCTTTAAGTGCTGTCCATGTAGTCCTCGAAGGGAAGTGTGGATGTGTTATGTAGGCATGGCTAGAAATGGTCAATAGCTGTTCTTGCAATGAACAATTGTGCCTGACAGGAAATTCTGATGCCTTTGACACTGGTGCCCATACAGAGCATTCTTTGTCTGCTGTCTCTGTACTAATTTCTTGCTATTTGCCACAATTGGACACAAACTGTAAAATGTCTGGGATCTGTAAAAACTCTTAAATGGACAACACTCTGTAAAGAGGGGAGTATTTTATTTTATGTCTTGTCCCCTCCAAAGAAGGGAATTTTGGGGGTTGATGGAAGTGTTCTTCATCATCTGTGTGTAAAATTGAGTGAGACACTTTGTGTTCCTGCTCCCCAGTTCTCTTCTGGGCAGAGGAGCACCACGGTCCTTTCATTCTCTCCCCTGGGAGCCTGTAGGAACCTCGCTCCCTGCTTTCAGATCTCCAGGGAAAACATCTCCTCCTCAGTGTTTGCAGCATCTAAGCAAGGCTCTGACACCAATTAGGACTTTTTGGCTTGATCATAATGCATTTCTTGCATACAAATTCAGATGTTTCTGATGGCAGCTCCCTGCCTGCATGGGAGATTGATCACGCTGCTCAGAGTCACACTAATGACTTGGCCACGTCACATGGCCCTAAATGTGTGAGCTGCATCTCACGGGAGGGGGATGGCGGTGGGATGTTTGTCAGGGCACGGACAGCTTTTAAATATCTGGTGAATTTGTGAGCTGTGACTGCAGCTGATGTCGGGAGGTCCGTGCTGGACTGCTGGTAGGGGCTGTGCTGGAGCTTGGGGTGAAGACAGAATCAGAGTGGTTTGGGTTGGAAAAGATCACCTCATTCCACCCCCTGCCATGGGCAGGGACTCCTTCCTCTAGACCAGGCTGCCCCAAGCCGTTCTTGAATAGCAAGTGAGGGATCCCAGCTATCGTCTGGGTTGTTCAGGATTAGCCTGTGTGCTGTGAGTGCCAAAACCCAGCTTCTCCTGTCTCGAGAAGCTGGCTCTGATAAACAGTTCAGCTCTTTTCCATTTGTTAAAGAAGCTTGAGATTTGATGCATATTTTTTGCCAGTCCTGGCAGCACTTGCAGAAAAACCCCCACATATATATATATATATATATATTTATATATATATATTTTCAGACAGCAAGCAATATAGAGATCTGTGTATTGCCTGAAGAATTACATTTGCAACACAATGCAATTTATTTTGCTTTAGAGCAGCCTTCCTGCTCAGCAGCAGCCAGGGCTCGGGGTTGGCACGAGGAATAGCACCATGCAACTTAAGCAGGAGTTTCATCGCAGTGCAGAAAAGCTGCAGAAAATTTGGGAATGTGGCCTCAGGGACGCTGCAGTTGCTGCCTGGAGATGTCACCTGAGCAAATAGGTTCATTTTCTGAGAGATGGACAGAGAGAATGCTCCATGGCCAGGAGCTCCAAAGAGGGGAATTTTGGGGGTTGATGGAGGTGCTCTTCATGAGGAGAGCGAGGTGTAAGATTCACCTCCTGCCACCCTCCCAGAGGCTCCTGAGCATGGAAAAGCTGTTGTGGCACTCTCCAAGTGGCACTGCCCTTATGTGTGACATGTCTGTGACCTCCCAGCACGGCCAAGGGCTTGGCAAAGGTGAGCAAGAGGAAACCAGGAGCAGGAGAAAGAATACCAGGGAAAGGATGAGGAGTGGACGTGGCTCTGCTTTACTCCCTGCCCTGCCTGCCCTGGTGTGAACTGTGCCATTTGCAGCTGCTGAGAGGCAGCTCTGCTCACGCCTCTCCCTCTCTCTCCTGGCAGCTCCCAGAGCTGCTTCGCCTCCGTGTTCCAGAGTTCTCCTGGCAGGAGCCTCGTTTCCTTGGAAGTGACATCCCCTGTGGCGTGCAGGCAGCCCTGGGCTCCCCTCTGAGGCATCCTCAGAGCCAGTGGGTTTGCTCCAAGGGGATGGAACGTGGTGCCAAGTGACCCCCAGCCCTCCCCTTCCTCCAGCAGCCACCCACTGCTTGCAGTGCTCAGGGCTCCTGGCAGGAAAAGCCCTGATGCTTCCCAGTGGGAAATGGCTGGATCCGTGGGCTTTCCCAATCAGCTGGGAATTGTTTCTGTGGCTGTGGCTTCCTCCCCAGTGTGCACTGCCCAGGCAGCCAGGCTCGAAGGGTTGCTCTGCATTAGTTAAAAGAGAGGCAGCCCACACTGGGTGCCCTGCTAAAATCCTGCTTGCTCAGAGGCAGGAGGAGCTGCTCTCATGGCATGGTCCCAGGGCAGGGATGGGAAGGACAGGAAAATGCAGGGAGCTGAGGGAAGTGACTGACTGAGCTGCCAGTGCCGAGCTCTGCTGCTGGATCTGCAGGGATGGAGGGGATATCTCAAGGGAAGGAGCTGCTTCTGTCTTTCTGCACATCCCTAAAAGGGAAGATGGGCTCTTCCCACCTGGATCCTGGCTGGAATGTGCCTGGAGTTTGTGGGGCTGGAAATGCAGAGTCATTTCAAGTGAAAGGAAGAACAAGAGCAGAGGATTTAGCAGGTAGGGAGGGGATTTGGCAGCCAGCAAAGTGCAGGATATACATGGCTGGCTTGGATGTAATCCACCCTCAGCAGCGTTGTAGGATATGAATGTGGAAGGGAACCGGGAAAGATAATGCAGGAAGAAAGCTAAGACAGGGTAATGGGAGATAACAGATCACAACCACCAAATCCTGCCCGCTGCTCCTTCCCCATCAGCTTATTCTCATGCTGCCATCTATTGGTGTTCCCTTGGATCAGAAATGGTCTTCACATGCTCTCAGCTGGAGGAAGGAGCAGAATGGGAGCTGCTGGAGCTGTGGCAGCAAGAACAAATGTATTTTGGGTCTCATTCCACTTCTACTCGTCACTGTGAGGCTCACCCGGGCCAGACATCGATGTGGGAGAAGGGCAGGAGAAAAGCAGTACCACCTGTGAATGTGCCCGTGGTTTTCCACAGGTGAACACGTTCCAGGCTGTCCTGATCACAGATGGGATATCATCCTTTGCCTTGTTTAACTACCACGAAATCAGCTGGACCACGGGCACAGCCAGCGGAGGGGACCCCCTCACTGGGCTCGGCGGGGTGATGGCTCAGGTGAGGCTCTTGTTCCCGAATCCCCATCCCTGATGAGCTCTTGGATGCCTGCCTATGGCTTTTCCAAAGCATCCATGCTTGCTCAGGCCACTGAGTCCCTTAGCATACCCAACTGCTGGGCACGGTGGGATGAGCACTCCAAAATTTGGTGCTGGCAGCAGTGCCACAGCCGGTCCCTCTGCCTGAGGAGGGGGACATTGCTGCATAAGGAATGCAGGAATCCTGTACCCCCACATTGCTTCCTCACTTTATCTCTCCCTACATTGCTCCCCCACTTTATTTTGTCCACTCAGTTCACACACCCTTAGATTTATATGTACATATATATGTATCTATACAAACATAAAGCTGTGAATACACATCCCTTCTGCTTGTAGTGCCTGTTTAGCTTTTCATTCACATCCAGACTACCTGAAAACAGAAATTTAGACTACCTGAAAATAGAAATCTCCAGAAAGAGCTGTTAAAACTAAAGAAGATGTACTCAGGGGGAACAGAGAAGTGAGGAAATGCAGCATGGCTTTCCCATTGCCAAGATGGGTGATGGAATTTGCTCTCTCTCTGGTTTAGGCTGGCTTCAATGGTGGAAATCTCACCAACTTTTTCAGCATCCCAGGCTCCAGAACCCCAGACATTGTCAATATTGAGGAAACAACCAACGTAAATGTCCCGGGGCGTTGGGCTTTCAAAATAGATGGCAGAGAAATAGACCCGGCCAACGGCTGCAGCCTGAGAGGTAAGGGAGAAATGGCATTGCTTGTCCCCAAATTTTGGGGTGCAGTGTATCAAAAGGTGATGCTGTTGGGGTGCTACATGAACTCTGCTTTTGCCAGGGTGTCCCCATGAGCTGCAGCTGCAGGGCCAGAAGCACAAGAGAGGGTTCAGTCCTTGCACATCTCCGAGTTCCTGCGATAATTGGTGGCAACAGGAAAGACCTGGGGACAGCAATTTCCTCCTGCCCATAAATTAGGGAAGCTGATCTTGTGGTGCCATTTCCCTTGTTAGTGCAGGAGGAACAGCAGGTTTCGCAGGCAGGACAAATGTCTTGTGTCTGCAGCAGTTACAGAGTCTGTGCCTGTCACTGACAGCACGGGGCCATAAAGGGATTCATCGATGCACACACGGGCTGCACAGGGGCTCTGCTGCTGAAAGATTATTGCATTTCCATTTGACAAATAAAACTGTCAGGAGCACCCACTGTGCTCCAGGAGTCTTTCCAGCAAGAGGGGATTGTCATTTGCTGACAGACACGGGAGACATGTGGCTTCTTTATGTCCTAGTTTAGGACCTCTCAAGGTCCATGAGAGATTCCAAGGCTCTTGCAGCTCCAGCAGAGTTTTGGGTCCAACTGCTCCAGCATTTTCCAGCTGCTGACTCCAGGAAGAAAAGCTGAACTTTGCAGAGAAGCTGGAAAGCAGTCTCAGCTCTTCAGGTGACAAGAGGAGTGCGAGTAGATCCCGCTACTGGATTTAAATTTCACAGTGAATGGCTGATTGCCCTCCACGACAGGAGATGCAGCATGAGGTGTTGGATCCAAATGACATCCCTTTCCCAAACTCCCCACACCAGGATGGCTGGAGCGTGGGCCTTTGCCAAGAGGAGACATTTGTTGCGGGGAAGCAGAAAATAGGTTGTGTTGTTTGTTTTTTTTTTTTTGTTTTTGTTTTTTTTTGTTTGTTTTTTTTGTTGTTGTTGTTGGTTTTTTTGTTTTGTTTTGTGTTTTTTTTTGTTTGTTTGTGGGTTTTTTTTGTTTGTTTTTTTTTTTTTGTTTTTTGTTTTTTTTTTTTTTAGAAGGCAGGGAAGAGAACAAAAAGTTTAGGAGAGGTAAACTCAGGCAGCGCATGGCAGAAGCCACGCGCCGGAGGAGTGTGAAAAATGTCCACATGGAGGGGAGAGAAACTCTCACGGGGACTTGCCGCCCTTGTTCTCCAGCCTTCTTCCTGCCTCTCCTGTCTCTCACCAGCCAAACCCGCTCCCTCTCTGGTGCTGTCTGGGGCTGTGAGATCACTCAGCACCCTGCTGGGGCTCGTGTGTGGGGTGGAAGTTGCTTATCAACAGCTCTTTGGCGTAGTAACTACTATGAGCTCTTCCTGAATGGGAGTAAATTGCTCCTGGGGCTGCTGATGACAGAGTGACTTTTTGACCAGCAGAGTTATGTGAACAGGGGAACTGTGGAAGTGCCAGCAAAGCTGGAGGATGGTGCAAGTGCAGCAAAAGGGCTGGAAGCTGCCTCCAAATGGGGCTTTTCCTTTGGGAAAACAGCACAAATGCCTCCCGTGCCCTGCAATACTGAAGAAGAACCAGAGTGGTGGGTGTCCAAAATGCGTGGAATAACCTTCAAGTTTTCCAGCCTGCGTGTTGCAGCACTGACCCTGGATTTGTGACAGCACTCGCAGCGTTCCAGGGACTCGTGGCGTGGGCAGGACTCAAAAAGGATGCACCACACATTAGAAATGAAACTTGGGGTTTGCTGAGCGGCTCTTGCTGGGAGTTTGCACAAAGAAAGCAGCTGAGAAGCCCAGCAGCAGGACACGGTGGTGGTGGTCTCCATCACAGGACCAGCAGACCCCCCTGAGGGTGCCCTCAGAGTGTGTTTCTGTTTCAAGAAGTGATGTAGCGTGGGTTTTTCCCTTTCTGTCTTTCTAGGACAGTTTCTCCGTCAAGGGGAGATCTTTTGGGACAACGCCAACTGCACCACCAAGTGTCGCTGCCTGGACTTCAACAATGAGATCCTCTGCCAGGACATGGCTTGTGGCCCCTTCGAGGCGTGTGAGACGAAGACCAAATTCTTCCAGTGCGTGCCGGTGGAGAGCAGCACCTGCGTGGTGTTCGGAGATCCACATTACCACACCTTCGACGGCTTCCTCTTTCACTTCCAGGGTTCCTGCTCCTACCTCCTCGCCAGGCAGTGCTGGCCAGGCTCCCAGCTGCCCTACTTCAACGTGGAGGCCAAGAATGAGAACCGAGGCGGCTCCTCCGTCTCCTGGCTGAGGGATATTTATGTGGAGGTCTACTCACACAAGATTGTTCTCCCCAAGGGCGGCTTTGGGAAGGCAAAGGTAAGAGTTCTGCTGGAAGGGGAGAACTTGCCAGGTCAGCTCCTCTGAGGTGGCAGCAGTGTGGGATGGAGAGTGTGGGATGGCACTTCTGGGCCTCGTGTGTCCTGGGGAATGGGCACAGGTGACACAAAGTGCCTGCAGCTTACCAATAGCTGTCCTTCTGCGCATGTCCCTCCCCCAGGACCCCACAACAGGGCTGTCCTGTCTGCGTCCCAGCACGAGGGCTCTGCTGTTCCACGCGCTGGCTCAGCCGCCGGGTGTTGTCCCCGCAGGTGGATGACCTGGTGGTGTCCCTGCCCATCTCCTTGGAACTGGGTGCAATCAAGGTCTACCAAAGCGGGCTGTCCACTGCCCTGGAGACTGACTTTGGCCTGCTGGTGACCTACGATGGACAGCACTATGCCTCCGTGTCCGTGCCGGGCTCGTACATCAACGCCACGTGCGGGCTGTGCGGCAATTACAACAAAGACCCCGAGGACGACGTCCTGCGCTCAGACGGGCGGGTGGCCACATCCGTGCCGGACCTGGGCGAGAGCTGGCAGGTGCCACATCCCGAGCGCAGGTGCTCCACGGGCTGCCTGGAGAACTGCAGCCTCTGCGACGCCGCCACCGAGGCTCTGTATTTCACCCCCGAGTACTGCGGCTTCATCAACAAGAGCGGGGGGCCCCTCTGGGAGTGTGGCTCTGTCGTGGATCCCACCGCCTTCATCCACAGCTGTGTCTACGACCTCTGCAGCGCCAAGGACAATGGCACCGGGCTGTGCCAGGCCATCCAGGCGTATGCCACCGTGTGCCAGGCACTGGGCATCGCGGTGGGAGAGTGGAGGAGCCAGACGGGATGCGGTGAGTGTTTGGGAGGAGGGGGGCAATGCCAGGGGTTTGCCTGTGTGCCCAGGAGTACGTGACAGGAGGGGGAGGAAATCCAAGGGAGGGGATTGGCTGGAGTGGAGGGAGTTGGGAGGGAACTGATGGGTCCCTCCTCTCCATGGCATCACACCCTTGCTCTGGCAAAAGCGTGGCACAAGTCAGGCATGAGGTGGGAGCTCCGGATTGCTCTGAGGGTCATCAGCTGCCATGAGGAGAGTTGGAGGTTGGACTGAAATGGGGACTGGTTGGTCAGTCCACCATCCTTGTGGCCTTAAATAGCTGTGGACGACTCAGTGGTTCTTGGGGCTATTTTGGAGAAGCCCAGGACTGGCCAGGGAGGCCTGTGAGGGAAATGGAGGGGCCAATCCTACCACTGAGGGGTTCATGGGTCACACTGTGTTGTCTCTGCTGTGGTCAGTGAGAGGGTGGCAGCTGACCCTGAACCGTGCTGTAACGTGGCCCTTCTGTTTGTCACCCCTCTGCGCCCACAGCGGCGGCCGTGCAGTGCCCGGAGCTCAGCCAGTACTCGGTGTGTGCCAGCAGCTGCCCTGCCACCTGCTCAGACCTCACGGCCCCGCTGGCCTGCG
The DNA here is from genome assembly GCF_024509145.1 of Vidua macroura. Classification (NCBI taxonomy): domain Eukaryota; kingdom Metazoa; phylum Chordata; class Aves; order Passeriformes; family Viduidae; genus Vidua; species Vidua macroura. The sequence continues at coordinate 2,988,978 of NC_071592.1, forward strand.
CCTCCCCCTGCACCGAGGGCTGCGAGTGCCCCGAGGGCCACGTCCTCAGCGCCGACCGCTGCGTCCCCGTGCAGGGCTGCGGCTGTGACGTGAACGGCCGCTATTACACCGTCGGGGAGTCCTTCTGGGCGTCACCAGACTGCACTGTGCAGTGCCACTGCGAGGCTGGCGGGGAGGCCAGGTGCTTCAACACCACCTGCCCCGAGGGAGAGATCTGCACCATCGAGAACGGCTACCGGGGGTGCTACCCAAAGCGGGAGACCGTGTGTTTGGTGGGGCAGGACCAGGTGCTGCAGACCTTTGATGGCATCACCTTCCCCTACCCGCTGGAACAGTCCTACACGCTGCTCAAGACCTGCCCAGAGAGGTCAGACTTCATTGAGGTGGACATCAACCAGAAGAAGGTCGGCTCCGCTCCCAACGGGCCGCGCGTCGTGCGAGTCCAGGCGGCCGGCCAAGAGGTGAAGATTGGAGGCACCAGGCTGTCAGACATTAAGGTAAAGGTGCTGCCCAGGGACAGGTGGGAGGTGGTGGCTTGTGGTGTGATGTAGTGGAGATTATGGGTCTGTGGCTGTGGACACCACAGAGACACTTGAACCATCATGTGGAGGCCCTTTGGGTGCCTGTGAAGTTGTTGCCACAGCACTGCTCCTTCTGTTTGCTGAGGAAGCTTTCCTGTCTCCTCCTTCTCCTGCAACTTGCTTTTCCCTGGAAGAAAAATTGCTTTTTGTGGGGCAAACCCAAAAGGTACAGCTGTATGCCCTGCCCTCACTCGGAGGAGGCTGTGGACCTTGGAAGGAGGGCCTGGGTCAGGAAGTGTTTAATGTGCACAGTGTGGTTGGGCTAAGCCACGTCACCCTCCCTGAAGCCTCTCCACCTTGTTCCTTGTAGGTGAATGGTTATGATGTGGAGCTGCCCTATTTCCACCCCTCTGGGCGCCTGGAAATCTACCGGACTGGCAACAGCACCGTGATGGAGTCCGAGGGGCTCCTGGCCATCAGCTACTACGACTCCGGCCTCCTGGAGATCCGCCTCTCCACCTCCTACTTCAACTGCACCGGGGGCCTCTGCGGCCTCTTCAACGACAACGCCACCGACGAGTTCTGCCTGCCCAAGGGCAAGTTCACGGACAACCTGGAGCTCTTCCTGGAGAGCTGGACCACCTTTGACGAGATCTGCAACGGCGAGTGCGGGGACCTGCTCATGGCTTGCAACAACGACTCGGAGCTGCTCAAGTCCTACAGGAGCCGCTCGAGCTGCGGCATCATCAACGACCCCACCAACAGCTCCTTCCTGGAGTGCCACAGCGTGGTCAACGTCTCAGCCTACTACAGGACGTGCCTCTTCCGCCTGTGCCAGAGCGGGGGCAACGTGTCGGAGCTGTGTGACTCGGTGGCACGCTACACCAGCGCCTGCAAGAACGCCGACGTGGACATCGGCCAGTGGAGGAGCCACAGCTTCTGCCGTGAGTCCACCAAAGCTCTTCATCACCCAGGATGGGGAGAAGGGAGTTTGGAGCCAACCAAACCCGGGCAGAGTCTTTTTGGTGGGGATTTGTGGGCGTGCAGAGGCGGAACAGCTTTTCGTGTGGGATGCTGGAATCACAGGCAGTGCTTTCTGGTGCCAGCACAGAGAGATTTCCCAGGGAAGCTCTTTCAGGGTGGCATTTCAGGAGGCAGCAGAAGTTTTATGGGGCACTGTAGGAGCATTCCAGAGCCACAGATGGTGTCTGGCGGTGCCGTACGCCACCACCAGAGGATAATTTGAATAACGCTGGTTTTTAGCTGTCGCTGTAAACTTGCTGTGGATGGGAGAACATTCATAATTCAGAAGCAAATGTGAAAAATCCCAATTGTGGAAGTAGATGGTGGGGAGGCTGTGCCTGTCTCTGCCTCAGAGGTTTCAGGGAGGTGTTTGTTTGGGAAATAACAGGAGGAGGTGATGTTTGGCACATGGCAGGACAGGGCTGAGATGTGAGGGAGGTGATGGCTGAGGGGAGAAGGGGTTGCAAAGGGGATGGGATGAGCCAGTGGCCACAAGATGCTGGGACTGTTTCCCCTTTTCCCCTGAATCCATCACCACCTGCTTTTTGCCTGTTCCTCACCCCGTGCTGTCGAAGCTGGGGGCTCAGGCTCTGTGTTTGCCAACCCTGCAGCTCTCTCCTGCCCGGAGAACAGCCACTTTGAGGAGTGCATGAGCTGCGTGGAGACCTGCGAGAGCCTGGCCTCGGGCCCCGTGTGCCGGGACACCTGCTCGGAGGGCTGCCAGTGCGACGAGGGCTTCGCCCTGCGCGGCACCCGCTGCATCCCCCGCCGCGAGTGCGGCTGCAACTTCGAGGGCCGGCAGCTGGCCACCAACCAGACCTTCTGGATGGACATCTCCTGCCACTTCCTGTGCTACTGCAACGGCTCGGACAACAGCGTGTACTGCGAGAATGTGTCCTGCAAGGACGACGAGTATTGCCTGGAGGAGAACGGCCTCTACTACTGCCACGTCCGCACCGATGCCTCCTGCATCATCTCGGGCTATGGGCACTACCTGACTTTTGATGGCTACTCCTTCGACTTCCAGAGCAGCTGTGAGCTGGTGCTGTGCACCACCATCTCCCGGCCCAGGGTGGAGCGCTCGGACACGTTCCCGGCGTTCACTGTCACGGCCAAAAATGAGGACCGGGACACCTCTCTGGCGCTGTGGGTGAAGCAGGTGGAAGTGGAGGTCTTTAATTACAAGATTGTCATCCACCGAGCCTACAAATACACTGTGCTGGTGAGTGCAGGGCCATGAGTGCTGTGATTATTTCTGCAGGTGTGAGTCCCAGACTGTGCAGCAAAACCCTGGACAGGAGGCCTTATGCCTTGCAAGGTTTTCTGCAGGTCACGTCATGCTTGGGCTCATCCTAGGGTGCTGCCAGGCACATCTTTAGGAGAGGATTTCTGTTTTGGCTGCGGAGGCGAGGTCAGCAGGGACCTTTCTCTGAGAATGCCAAGCCACTCTCATTTGTGTCCTTCTGTGGCGGCTCCCACCACCATTCTCCCTCACAGTGTGCCTTGTTTCCTCCCTGCAGATCAATGACGAGCGTCTCTACTTGCCCCTGAAGCTGGGCCAGGGCAAAGTGAACATCTTCGCCTTTGGTTTCCACATCGTGGTGGAGACCGACTTCGGGCTGAAGGTGGTGTACGACTGGAAGACCTTCCTGTCTGTCACCATCCCACGGGGCTTCCAGAACCTCACCTACGGCCTCTGCGGCCGCTACAACGGCAACCCTGAGGACGACCTGGTGGCCGCAGGGGGCACGCCGGCCACCAGCATCAGTGACTTTGTGCAGAGCTGGGCCAAGCGGGACGCGTTCTGCCGCGTGGGCTGCGGCGACCGCTGCCCGGCCTGCGGCAAGGTCGAAGGATTCTGGAAGCCCCAGCAGCTCTGCAGCCTCATCCCCAGCCAAAGTGGCGTCTTTGCCAAGTGCCACAGCAAGATCAATCCCGGTTTCTTCTACAAGAACTGCCTCTTTGACACCTGTGTGGATGGGGGGGCCATGCAGACAGCCTGCAGCTGGCTGCAAAACTATGCCAGCACGTGCCAGACTCAGGGCATTGCCATCACTGGCTGGAGGAACTTCACCTCGTGCTGTAAGTGCCACCCTGCCTCCAGGTCCTTCTTTTCCTGGGGTGCCAGGGAGGGGGAGGCCAATGGCCTGGCAGCCAATCCCTCCCACGCTTGCTGGGTGAAGTGGGTGAAGTCTGGGACACCAAATTCTCCTGGAGTTGTCACAAGCTGCATGTGGTACAGCAGGAGCAGGAATGGAAAAGGGGAATTCTCAAGGTCAGAAGGTACAGGGATGGAAAAGGGTAAGCCTCAGGTTCAGAAGGGACATGGATGGAAAGGAGAAGCCTCAAGCTCAGAAGGTATAGGGATGGAAAATGGAAAGTCCCAAGCTGAAAAGGTATAGGGATGGAAAATGGAAAGCCTCAAGCTCAGAAGGGACAGGGATGGAAAATGGAAAGCCTCAAGCTCAGAAGGCATCAGCCATCCCCCACTGTTAACCAGGGATTGTGTCAGTCAGCCTCAATGCCAGCAGTGTGTGTTTGCTCTAATGAAGCTGCAGCCCCTTGTCAATAAGATGACGATGTGCTGTTCAATCAGCCTCCTGAGGACGGGCACCGCATGCGTCCCTGGCAGCCAATCTGTCTGGCAAATCAGATGGGAAGTAATTGTCCTTGCTAACGAGACTGAAAATTAAATTTGTGCCGTTTTTCCCTTCTAACAAGCAAGCTTATGGCTCAGGGGCCCCGCTCCCACAGGGTGGTGAGGCCACAGACCGGCACCATGCATGACAGGTCTGAATCAGTCCCTGGTGGGGAGCCAGGTTGGTGGTGTCCATGGAGCTAATCTGTGTCTGTTTTGTCCCCTGCTCAGCTGTCAGCTGTCCCCCCAACAGCCACTACGAGAGCTGCGTGTCCCTGTGCCAGCCCCGATGTGCTGCCATCCGGCTGAAGAGCGACTGCAGCCACTACTGCGTGGAGGGCTGCCAGTGTGACCCTGGCTATGTCCTCAACGGCAAGAGCTGCATCCTGCCCCACAACTGTGGCTGCTACTCTGACGGCAAATACTACGAGGTACGCAGCTCTTGGGGTCTGCTCCCTCCCTCTGGATGATGTTTCTGGGCAGAGTTTGAGTGGGGATGACAGTCAGGCTGGGCTGGTAGCAGGGCTAGAGAGTTGAGGGATGTCCTTCCATGGTGTGCTGCATTGGAAGCCTTTCTTCCAAAAATCTGACGCCGTTGAGCAGGACAGGAACAGAGAACTCCACATCAGAAGGCAAAGAAAATGAACTCTCTTTATTTCAAATGTACTGCTCTATATATAGAGAACATTGAGAAGACTAATTTCATTGGTCTTAGAGTAAAAACATCCCCCACCATTGGTGTGCAGTGAATGATGCACAGTAGCAGAACCTATCTATAAACAATGTGAATAACAAGGTAGATTAGAGAATTATTTACATTCTTTTCCAACTGCTTCCCAGGCTCTCGCCTGGTTAGAAAACCTTTCTCTTTCTCTCTGACTGAGCTGAGAATACCCACAAAAATCCATCATGCAGTTGTTGGGTGAAGGTGACCTGGGTGTCAAGCACAGGAGGGAGCTGGTGGAGGTGCAATGGAGAGAAGGTGGTGACTGGGAAAACTCTTCGATGGGTGCCAAAGTCCAGTATTGTATGATCACATTGTGCTAGGTATTCACACATCGTAGATTTAGTGTTTCACATGAAATTTGCTTTTTTGTAGCTACTGATGTCACTGAGGAGTTTGAAGCAGCAGAGTCCTGTGCTGATAGCATTGGTCATATCACAGTGGCTTGTATTTTATGTCAGTGAGACTGTTCTGTGTCAGATGCCTTTGCTGCATGAGGAGCCAGTTTTGGGGTACTGTCATATGGGCTTCCTTGCAGATGGGTTGGGCTGGCAGAATGCAAAAAAGAGCCAAGGAGGTGTTAAGCATTGTGGCTTTGTGTGTGCACAAGAGGTGAGGGAGGTTGTGGTGGCAGTGCAAATTTGAGTGTGGCTAGCAGAGATGTTGCAAGGTAGGTGCAAGCTGCCAGCGTGGTCTTCGCACCCTTTCCTCTGCCCTTGTTTCCTGCTCGTGCTTGTTGCGTGACCTTGTCCCAGACATCCTCTGGGCTGACGGGGCAGCCGGTGATGGGTCCATCTTTCAGCCCAAGCAGCTCTTCTGGAGTGGGGACTGCACCCGGCGGTGCCGCTGCTTCCGGCGCAACCTGATCCAGTGCGACCCCCGGCACTGCAAGTCGGACGAGGAGTGCGCGCTGCGCAACGGCGTCCGCGGCTGCTTCAGCACCCGCAGCTCCTTCTGCCTGGCGGCCGGCGGCGGCGTCTTCCGCACCTTCGACGGCGCCTTCCTCCGCTTCCCCGCCAACTGCGCCTTCGTCCTCTCCACCATCTGCCAGAAGCTGCCCGACTTCTCCTTCCAGCTCATCATCAACTTCGACAAGTGGTCCTCGCCCAACCTCACCATCATCTCCCCCGTGTACTTCTACATCAACGAGGAGCAGATCCTCATCAGTGACAGGAACACTGTCAAGGTGAGGTCTCGTCAGGGGTGTCCAGCCCCTCCAGAGTGGGGCTGGGAGGGGATGGTGGGTGGCAGTCCAGGCTGCACAATGGTCTCCACAAGGGCCCCAGACTACTGTCAATGTTTTCACAGCTGGAATAGTGGGAAGCAGCCGAATCTTTTATGAGAGGCTCACGCCCACATCTGTAGGCAGAGGATATAGGAGGGACATCAGCTTTGTGTCCTTCTCTTGTGCTAGGTGAACGGAAGCCTCGTGAGCATCCCCTTCGTCACGGGGCTGTCCACCAAGATCTTCAGCCAGGAGGGCTTCCTGGTCATTGACTCCAGCCCCGACATCCAGATCCGCTACAACGGCTTCAATGTCATCAAAATCACCATCGGGGAGCGGCTGCAGAACAAGGTGTGCGGCCTCTGTGGCAACTTCAACGGCGACCGCACCGACGACTACGCCACGCTGCGGGGCAAGCCGGCCGTCAGCAGCGTGGTGCTGGCACAGAGCTGGAAAACCAACGGCATGCAGAAGAGGTGAGTGGACAGCCAGCCCTTTCCCACCAGGTGGGAGCGGGAATGGGAGCAGGGCTGGCCATGAAAGGAGCCCCCACGACGTGTCCGGTGCCCACAGCTGCAACGAGCTGCAGTACTCGCAGTACGCCGCCTCCTGCGACAACGTGCAGATCCAGGAGCTGCAGAGTGACAGCTACTGCCTGAAGCTGACCGACATGAAAGGCTTCTTCCAGCCCTGCTACGGTCTCCTGGACCCGCTGCCTTTTTACGAGTCCTGCTTTTTGGATGGCTGCTACAACCACAAGAAGGTCCAGCTGTGCGGCTCGCTGGCTGCCTACGGAGAGGCCTGCAGGACCTTCGGCATCCTGGGCACCGAGTGGATCGAGAAGGAGAATTGCTGTAAGAGAACTGGGGCTGTTCAGGTCAAGGGGAGCCATGTCCCACTGGGGAGAGGGGCTAGAGGTGGCTGCCCCACAGACTGAGGGTAAAGGTTGTGTTTGTGCTGTGTCTTGTGCTGTTTAGCAGGAGTGGTGGAAGATCCCTGCGTGGGCGCCGACTGCCCCAACCGCACCTGCGAGCTGGACAACGGCGGGGAGCTGTGCGGCTGCATCGAGCCCCCGCCCTATGGGAACAGTGAGTCCTCTGCTCCTGGCTGTGGGGTCAGTGCCGAGCTCCACCTTGGGCCGTTATGCCGCAGGGGCTTTGGGAAGGGACGTGCCGAGGGCTGTGACCTCTGCCAAGATGGGTTTCCCTGACCATGCACAGTTCAGGTGGGGAGCAGGGAGCAGGGAACAGCTTTTCTGGGGTGCACGTTATGGGCATCTCTGGTTTGGGAGCACTTTGGAGCAGCAGGAGTGTAGGATGGGCAGAGCACACCACAGGAGATGATCCCAGCCCATTTCTGGTGGTGGAAAGAAGTGCCAAGAGGTCATTTGTGGTGATCTGAAGTTGTGTCATCTTCTTCTCCAGCCACCCACGACATCATTGATGCGGAGGTGACCTGCAAGGCCGCCCAAATGGAGGTGTCCATTTCAAAGTGCAAGCTGTTCCAGCTGGGCTTTGAGCGTGAGGGCGTGCGGGTCAACGACCGCCACTGCCCTGGCATCGAAGGGGAAGACTTCATCTCCTTCCAGATCAACAACACCAAAGGCAACTGTGGCAACTTGGTGCAGGTGAGCTGGGACATGGGGCACACAGGGCTGGGAGTGTGGGACAGTCCACTGCAACTCCAGGGTTGGGGCAGGTCAGTGCAAGTGATGCTTGGGAGGTGCTTTAATGGGCTGGGGGTCAAAGAGAACACAAGAAGGTTTTGTAGAGTAAGAATGCAACTCCAAGCCCCAGCATTCCATGCCCTTTCTGGCCAGAGGTGGAGGGGCAGCAGGTCCCTTGTCACCCAGCTCATTTAGAGGTGCTCATTAGGAGCAGGGAAGTGGGGACAGCTGGAATTAAGCAGTGCCCTGTGTCCCTCTGCAGTCCAACAGCACTCACATAGTGTACAAGAACACGGTGTGGATCGAGAGTGCCAACAACACGGGCAACATCATCACCCGGGACAGGACCATCAATGTGGAGTTTTCCTGTGCCTATGAGCTGGACATCAAGATCTCCCTGGATTCAGTCGTGCGGCCGATGCTCAGGTAGGAGCAGGGCCCGTTACACAGACGGGTGAGGCAGTGCTGGTTCTGAAGCAAGGCAACAATTTGGCAACAACCTTTCCATCAACTGAGCCAGTGTTTTTTATCATCGTTAGTGTGATTAACCTGACGGTGCCGACACAGGAAGGGAGCTTCACCACCAAGATGGCCCTGTACAAGAACTCGTCCTACAAGCACCCGTACCGGCAGGGCGAGGTGGTGCTCACCACCCGGGACGTGCTCTATGTGGGGGTCTTTGTGGTGGGGGCCGACTCCAACCACTTGATCCTGATGCTGAACAAGTGCTACGCCACCCCCTCACGGGACAGCAACGACAAACTGCGCTACTTCATCATCGAGGGAGGGTGAGCTACCACGAGCCCCGCTGGTTTTCATGATGTCTGTTGGTGCTGGAAGGGTGGTGGCATCAGCTGGGACAAGGACATTTAGGCCAGTGGGATGGTTGATCAAAATCTGGAAAGGGTGAGGAGCAGTGTTGTTAGAGCAGGAGTTAATTTGCTTGGTGTGGACACAGCCAGAAGCCCTGTGTGTGACAGAGTACCAGGTGCAGAGAGAACCATTTTCCTTCTGTCAATGATGCTGTGGACAGTACCTAACTGCATGAGACAGGGAGATATGGATCATGCACAGGCATTTTGGGAAGTTGGAAATGCCAGAGAGAGGTGGCAGAGGGAGGGCATGACACCCTTGTCCAGACAAGCCATGGCAGGGTCTAAGCACCCCACTGTGGGACCTGGGGTGAGGGGCTTTATGGAGACAGGGAGGGTCCCAGTCACAGGAGGGTGGTGCTGAGCATCAGTGCTTTGCACAGGTGCCAAAACATGAAGGACAACACCATTGGCATAGAGGAGAACGGGGTGTCCCTGACGTGTCGCTTCCACGTCACCGTCTTCAAGTTCATCGGGGACTACGACGAGGTTCACCTGCACTGCGCCGTCTCCCTCTGCGACTCCGAGAAATACTCCTGCAAAATCGTGAGTGGGGCGAGTGCAGAGGGAGGGGATGCTTGATTTGAAGGGCTCTTCCAGAGTGCACTGAGCCCTGATGATGTGGTGTCAGACAGGTGACCAGAGATGTAGGGGTGAGATGGGAGGGTTGTGTGTCCCTCTAGGCATAAGGAGGAGATGTTCTGTCTCGGCAGGTCACCTTGGGACCTGTGCTCTCTGAGCCTGCTTGCAGGGAGCTGGGACAGGTGGAGGGGCACAGAGGAGGCCTGGGCAGAGGCTGAGGGTGACAGAGGAGGTGTTTATCCCCAAACAGAACTGCCCTCAGCACACGAGGATGGCCAGCGCCTTCACCGAGGAGTCCAAGGAGCAGATCCTCTCAGTGGGGCCTATCCGGAGGAAGCGTGAGTGTGGGACCCTAGGGAAGGTGGGAGGATTTGTCTGCCATCCCGGGCAGCCAAGGACCAGGCTGTGGGAGCACGGCTCAGGTGCCCCCCTTTGCTGTTTGTGTCCAGGCTCAGACTGGTGCGAGGACAACGGAGGCTGTGAGCAGATCTGCACGAGCCAGGCGGATGGGCCTTTGTGCAGCTGTGTGACAGGGACACTGCAAGGGGACGGCAAGAGCTGCAGGGGCAAGTATCGGGGTCGGGGTGGGCACAGCAGGGGGCTGACACCCCCAAACCGAAGGGCTGTGGGGTGAGCAGCACGGGGAAGGTGGCTGGGACGTGTGGTGTGTCGCAGACAGAAAGGGTGTGGAGGGCAGGGAGCCAGATGTGCCCTGTCCCTGTCACCTGAGCGCTGTGAGGGCACTGCTGGCAGGATCTGAAGAGCTGGCAGGCAGCTGCACAGGAGGTGATGGTACCTGCGTGGTACAGGGCAGGGTAGAGTAAATGCAGTGGGCGTGGGAGCCCAGCAATGAGGTCGGGCGTTTGGGTGGGCACCAGCCTGGCACGGTTTGAGGGGCATCTGGGAGGGAGGCACGCAGAGCCCCAGCTCACGTGGGTCTTGTTGTGTTGGCAGCCTCCAGCTCTTCAGGGGAGCACCGTGCCCGAGTGACCCTCCTGCTGGCGGCCCAGCTGTGGCTGTGGCTGCGCTCAGCTCCACGGCACCTGACCTCGTAGGCGCGGCCCCGCCGCCCAGCCAAAAACTGTTCTCGCGTCAGCCTGAGTCTTTGTAGGGTAGGAGACAGCCCCCCCGCCGTGGCCACGCTGCTGCCCACCCGGCCATGCTGCGAGGAGGCAGAGGGACGTGACCTGGAGAGAGATGGGACGCGGACCCGGCGGTGACATGCAGCCGGCACAGCGGCAGCAACGGCGAGACTGAGCAGGATGTCTGCCAGCAGCGATGTGGGACTGGGGTTTGGGGTTTTTTTACAGCTTTCCATCATTGATGTGGACTCAAGGAGGGGTTTTGCAGCTTTTCCCCAGGCTCTCCCTTGTGGGGTGCACTGTAGGTGGCCCACACCACTGTTGGTGGGGTGGGACAGGGTGGAGCAGGTGCTGTCCCCTCACATGGACAGCTGCAGGTCTCCACTGTCCTTGGGAGCTGCCACCAGGGTCTTACGAGCTCACAGACTCAACCAGAGGTAGGTGTTGGGGCACAGGTCATGGCCAGAGCAGTGCATTGCCATCTCTGGATGTTGTGACGCCTTGGGACCGTGTCACCCTCTGACTCTGGAGCAGAGGTGGTGCTGAGGTTTGGTTCAGAGAGCCAAACTCATCCATGGGGGTCTGGAAATCTTGACATTGTGCTGTGGTGGTGACAAGCTGGTGCCAATAATTGGAAAGAGGCGCTTTCTGGTGGGCAGGAACAAGAGTCAGAGGAAGGAGGGGTGAAATTCCCTGCTGCGTTTGTGTGGCATGCAAGGGTTGAGGGTCAGAGCAGGGTTGGGGTCTGTGGGCACAGGGCAGCATTGGGGTGCCTGGTGAAAGAGTGGGGAGCAGCCTTGGGGTGCTGGTGGGTGTGGGGGGCTGTGTTGGTGTCTTGTCTTGTGTTTGTACTCTGTGAAACGGCTGCGTGGGAATAAAAAGTGTTGTAATCCTTCGTAAGCACCGAGTCCTGTGTGATGGGGGCAAGGATGGCGAGCAGCAGCAGGGCCTGGAAGGACACCAAGGCTGCAAAGAGTCCCTGGGAGGGATGGACAGGGAATTTTGGGGTGCCAGGCAGGGGCACACCAGAGCTGAGGGCACGGGTTGTGGCTGGAGTGTGGGTCTGGCAGGTTTGCCGTGGGGTGGGCTGGGATGCAGGGCAGAAGGAGCAGAGGAGATTTGGGTTCTGGGGCAGGACAGCTGGTTCCCTTGCCTCAAGACAAGATGTCAGGTAACAGGATGTCATGGACTCTGCTCTTCTTGTTCTCTGCCTCTCAGCTCCCTCTCTGTGTCTCCGTGCCCTCTGTGTGTGTGTTAGCTCTGAATTCTCTCCTTCACCCCTCTTTGCTCCCTGTGACTGCCTCTCTGCTGCCTCGATCCCCCATCTCTGTTCCTCTTCGCTCTCCTGTCTGTCTCTGCCCTCTCTGTCCTCTCTCTGTGCCCTGTCTGTGCTTCTTTGCCATCCCTCTCCTGGCCCTGCTGTCTGCTCTCTCAGTGTCACTCTCAGCTGGCTCCAGTGTCTGTCTCTGTTTGCTCTTTGCGCTTCTTTGCCCTCTCTCTCCCCATATTTGCTCTCTGCCTCTGTGCCCTCTGCACCCCCCTCTTTGCTCTCCAGGTCTCCCATCTCCTTCCCCAGCCTCTCCTTGCCTCAGGCCATGTCTCACCCTCAGTTCAGTTAATTCATGAACTGCTGAAGGATGGCAGCAGTGTGGCTGTGCTGCACCCGAGGGAGCTGCCCAAGGGCTCTGGGGGTGCTGTGGCTGTGGGGGGACCCCCCGAGGATGGAGGGGATCCCCGGGGCACTGAAGGGGCTGGCTGGCCCTCGGTGGGTGAGCAGGTGGGTAAATGTCAATTTCTTTTGGGGTTCTGAAGGTCTGGGTGACCCCAAGAGATCGTAAAGAGTCTTTGCTTCCCTAGCCTAAAGCAGCTAAAGAAGAGGTTTGGAATGTGTGAAGTCGAGTTTTCAAGGTTATTTATTTCTTCTTATCTATAAACATTCTTTCTCTGACCTGCTGAGCTCTGGCTAGCAAGGAGGCCGTGGCCATCTGCCCTGAGCCTTGGGTGGCTCTTATATTATATACTCAAAACTACGTGTGCCATTTTTACAGTTCCCGTACCAATACTTAAGATTTATGTTGGACAGTGTGTCTCTACCGTAAACTAATAGAAAAGTGTCACTATCACAGTAAGGCATGGAGGACAAGAATAAGGAAAAGAAGGCTAGGACATGCTTAAATTCTTCTATCTTGTACCTTTTTGAACCCTATTCTAAAAATCTCAAAATTCTATTTTTCTACCTTTTGTTAGTTTAAATATCACACTACTAAAACTTTCGTGGCTTGTAATTCCTCATACAAAATTGACAGTTTTTTCCACAGGCTAAAATCGAAGCCGCAGGTGTTTTTGACTTCGTGCCAAGGTCTCCGAGCCCCCTGCCAGGGTCTGGAGCCAGCCAGGGCAGCCAGAGGGATGTGCTGGGCTCGGACAGGTAAACAACTCCGTGGTAACACAGCAGAGCGCTGGGCAGCACTGCAAGGGCACTGGGGGGATGTTCATGATTTTCTTTGGCTCTTTAAAGGGTTTGACAGATTGTCCAAAGAGCGATGGAGAGGGGAGAGCCTGATTGTGGGGATCACGCTGACCACAGCACTGACCACAGTGCTAACCACAGCGCTGACCACAGTGCTAACCACAGTGCTAACCACAGTGCTAACCACAGAACTGACCAGAGCACTGACCACAGAACTGACCAGAGCACTGACCACAGAACTGACCACAGCGCTGACCATGGCACTGACCAGAGCACTGACCACAGAACTGGCCACAGAACTGACCACAGCGCTGACCATGGCACTGACCAGAGCACTGACCACAGTGCTAACCACAGAACTGACCAGAGCACTGACCACAGAACTGGCCACAGAACTGACCACAGTGATGACCACAGTGCTAACCACAAAACTGACCACAGCATTGACCACAGCATTGACCACAGTGCTGACCACAAAACTGACCACAGCACTGACCACAGCACTGACCACAATGCTGACCACAGCTTCATAGGGCTTAATTATCATGGAATCACCACAGTTTGGGCTGGAAAAGCTCCTCTCATTCCACCCCCTGCCATGGCAGGGACACCTTCCTCTGTCCCAAGCCTGTCCAGCCTGGCCTTGGACACTGCCAGGGCCTGCCCACCCTCACAGGGAACAACTCCTTCCCAAAATCCCATCTAACTCTGCCAGCTTTACCCTGAAGCAGAGCTGGATTTTGCTACTTGAAATCCAGACTAGTCTGTAAAAACTGGTCCTGGGATGTCAAACTCTCTTTGCTCTTAAGCTCTTCAGGTTGTAATTTAATGTTTCAAAATCAACCTGATCATACAGAGAATTAAAAATAGCAGCTGTCAGACGGTCTAGAGTAAATCTAACCATGGGGGCTCAAGTGGGATGATGGAAACGTGACTTCAAGGTTTTCAAATGCTACAACTATGTTTAAAAAGGAAAAAAAAAAAAGATAAAAACTCCTTAAACCCACTATTCCAACTGCATATGTTTTCTTTTGCAGGCTTCTGCCTGATTTAGCCCAAATTTATTAAAGAGTGATTACTTACCTGAGTATTAATGATGATTAAAACCAAACCCTGGGTGCTGTGTGCTCTTAATGCTGTCAGTCCAATAAATTTGGTTTAAAGTTTCAAACGCTGTTGGTGTCTTTTACATCCATCCAAGATCTGCAGCTTCAGAGGGTGAAGGTGTGAAAATGACTTTAGGTCAAGATATCACTTTTTTATTCAGCTGCCTTGCCAAAAAAGCCCTGCTGGAAATTGTTTTCCCCCTTCTCTCTGTCCTACACTTGTCTGTCTGTATTTATGACACCAGCAGCTTGTAAATAACAAATGGGACTCGAGCTTCCTCATAAGTCAGCGTTTCTGTCAGAGAATTCCAGTTTTAATGCCTGTCACTTCAATAAAATGTAATTTTCTGGGCTGTTTTTTATATTCTGAAGCTTCCTTTAAGTTCTACTGGGAGAACAATCAAGAGAATTGACTGTATCTTAATAAAAATAAGCTTGGGGTGTACAATTTCTGCTCATGTTGGGAAAAGTGCTGTGATTTTTGGTGGCTGAGGCAATGTCAGAAACACAGTTTGGTGAATCCCTCCATCCCTCCCTCCCAGAGTTGTTAAAATAGAACTCCACAAGAAAACACAGTAACAGAATGAAAAGCAATAATTAAATTGAATAATAGAATAAAAACCATATAACAATATATATAAAACAATAATTAAATTAATAGAATAAAAAAACAATAATTAAATTAAATAATAGAAAAAAAACCAAAAAATATAAAACAAAATATAAAAATACAAAACAATAATTAAACTAATAGAATAGAATAAAAACAAAAATTAAATAATAGAATAAAAATATATAACAATATATAAAAACAAATTATAAAAATATATAAAACAATTATTTAAATTAATAGAATAAAACCCAGTAAAATAATAGAATAAAAATATATAACAAAATATAAAAATATAAAACAATTATTTAAATTAATAGAATAAAAACCAATTACTCAATTAAATAATAGAATAAAAATATATAAAAATAGATATAAAAAAATATAAAAATATAAACCAATAATTTAAATTAAATTAATAGAATGGAAAACAATAATTAAAAGGAAAAGGGCTGCAAGGGTTGCCATCGCGACCGAGGGGACAGCAGGGAAGGAGCCCGGAGCGGGCAGAATTCCCCAAAATTCTGGGGGCGAGGGGCGACCGCGGAGCTCCGCACGCCCCGCCCAGACCACGCCCATCGCGACCACGCCCAATTTTAGATCACGCCTCCGACCACGCCCCGCACGCACCAGCCAATGGCCACTCCCCATCTCATGACTCCGCCTCTTTCTACCCGCTGACGTCACCGCCCGAGGTGGCGCGAGCTCTTCCGCCGGTGACGTCACGTGGCGCTACCGCGCGGCCCCGCCCCCGCCCCGCGCCGCTCCGGGACCCCGGGCAGGTAACGGGGCCGGGGGTTCGGGGTTCCGCGGTTCGGGAACCGGGGCGCGGGGTCACCGAGGGGGGGACACCGCCGGCAGGGCCCCGCGGGCCGCTGCGCCCCCCGCCAGCGCCGCCCTCCCCGTTTCTTGCGTCCCCGCCGCCGGCCGTGCCACCTGCGGCTCCCGGACACGGTGAGCCCCGCTTGGCACCCACCCTGCCCGGGGAGTTGCCCCGCAGGGCACGGAACGGAGCCCGGCGCCCCATGTGCCGCCCCAAAAGGGGTTTTGCGCCCCCGAGCCACATCCCGCTGTCACCCGTCCCGCTGCCGCCCGCAGCCCGCTGTCCCCTGCCGCAAGTGCCCCCTCCCACAGGGACAGGGCACAGAATTCGGCGAGTCCCCCACTTGTGCGTCTTCCATGCTTCACACCCACAACCTGCGTGTCCCACATTTGCTTCCCAGTCCCAGCTAAGGCGATCCAGCCAGACGGACGGCATGCCAACCCTGCCAACCCCTGCCCACAACCTGGCGGGCTCCCGGTTTCCGGTGCCCCTACGGCGCTAGGCAGGGACATCTTCGAGCAGTCACACCGACTCTTTCTCCTGCAGGAGCCACCATGGATCTGGTCCTGGAAGCCGCGGACCGGCACCTCCTGACGCCCTACGTGTACCCGGCGGGGTGGCCCGAGGGCGAGCCCTGCCGCCAGCTCCTCAGCCTTTTTGTCATCACCAACCTGGGCGCCCTCGCCCTCTACCTGCTCTTCGGCACCTTCAGCTACTACTTCATCTTCGACCACGAGCTCAAGAAACATCCCCAGTTCCTGGAGGTGGGTGCGCCTTGCCGACTCCTCAGCCAGGCCCTGCGTGGCACTGCCCCCCTCGCCATCCCCTTGTCCATTCCAAATGTCCCCTGCCAGTGTTGTGGCACGGGCTGTCCCCGCTGTCACACCCACCCCTCTCCGCCTGCTGTTGCCCTCCATCATCCCTGACCGAAGCAAGTGCCACCACCCACAAACCCCAACACCAGAGCCCTGCCCCAAGCACAGCTGTCCCCCTGTGAGCAGCACCCTGTGTCCCACACCATGGCACAGATGCCATGACAAAGGGGTGGCCAAGATGCCAGCCCTCCCAGCCTTATGAGGGACACTGGGGCTCTCAGATGTCCCCTGTGCCCCTGACCCCTCTTGACACACCCCACAGAACCAGGTAGAGATCTCCCCTGTGCCCCTGACCCCTCTTGACACACCCCAGGTGAGCCAGGAGATTTCCCCTGTGCCCCTGACCCCTGTTGCCACACCCACAGACCAGGTGGAGGTGTCCCCTGTGCCCCCTGACCCCCCTTGCCACACCCCACAGAACCAGGTGGAGATGTCCCCGTGCCCCTGACCCCTGTTGCCACACCCACAGACCAGGTGGGGATGTCCCCTGTGCCCCTGACCCCTATTGCCACACCCACAGACCAGGTGGGGATGTCCCCTGTGCCCCTGACCCCTGTTGCCACACCCCACAGAACCAGGTGAGCCGGGAGATTGCCTACGCCCTGCGCTCCCTGCCCTGGATCAGCGTCCCCACCGTTGCCCTGTTCTTCGCCGAGGTGCGGGGCTACAGCAAACTCTACGACAACATCGAGGACTCCCCGTATGGTGAGTGACCTCCCTGCCACAGCAGTGTCCTCTCCCCACCTGGGTCACCTCCTTCAGCCCCCATTTCTCCTGATGACAACCCTGAGAAATCCTCCTGGGTACCTCCTGTCAGCCAAAAGCCCAAGTTGTCATTAGAGAAGGTGCCCAGACACCCTCACTCGGGGTCGTGCTTGACACACTCCACCCTCCACAAATGAGATCCTTCCCTTCCCTGGGCACAGCTCCAGTGAAACAGCACCTGACTCACCTGCCCTGAGTCACAGGGGACAGCCTGACGCTGTCACCTCACTGGGGCAGACCCTGACAAGACTCAGATGTGTCTCCCACCACGAGGACTCTTGTGGAGACCCTCACAGCCTCCTGATGGCCACATGTGCCACCTCTAACAACCCTGTCCCCACCCAGGCTGGTCTGGTGTCTTCCTCAGCATGCTGTCCTTCCTCTTCTTCACTGACATGGGCATCTACTGGATACACCGTGGTCTCCACCACAAGCTGTTCTATAAGGTATGGGACAGGACAGGGGGCTCTGGACAAGAGTCCTTGTCCTGCTCTGGTGACATTTCCAAGCTGCATGCTCGGGTGGGAATGGCTGAACACCATGTGATGGGAGCTGAGAGCCCTTTAGGGCACGTGTCCCCCTCTCAGTTTGGGTGGTGGTGGGCCAAACAGCATCCCTTGTGGCCATGAATCTGGCTGGGGGGGCCTCTAAAAGGGCCCACCCCGACTGACAGCCCCGTGTCCCCGCAGCGCTTCCACAAGCCCCACCACCTGTGGAAGATCGCCACGCCCTTCGCCAGCCACGCCTTCCACCCCGTGGATGGCTTCATGCAGAGCCTGCCCTACCACATCTACCCCTTCCTGTTCCCCCTGCACAAAGTCACCTACCTGGGCCTCTACATCTTCGTCAACGTCTGGACCATCTCCATCCACGACGGCGACTACCGCGTGCCGCGGCTGCTGCGGCACGTCATCAACGGCTCTGCCCACCACACCGACCACCACCTGTACTTCGACTACAACTACGGGCAGTATTTCACCCTCTGGGACAAGATTGGTGGTTCTTACAAGAGCCCCACGTCCTTCGAGGGCAAAGGTCCCCACGATTACTTGCGCAAGCTCCGAGAGAAAGACCCGGCAGCGTCCAACGGCAGCGGGGCCTCCAAGAAAGACCCGGGAGTGTCCAACGGCATCGTGGCCTCCAAGACTGAGTAGGCTTCCTCCGAGTGTGTCCCTTCTCTGGCTGGATCTTGTCCCATTCCTCACCAGCCACCCAAGACTATTTCCCACGGACAAAGAGCCCCTGTCCCTGATGACGTGACCAGCGTGGGGTGATTTTTGGTGAGCGTCCGACCTGCCCCGGTCCCAAAACGGCGGTGCCCGGCCTTGCTCCACACCACAGATCTGCCCTGTTTTTCCTACTGCTTCCTCTCCCAGCTCCCTTTGGATCTCTGCTAAGGTCCCTGAGCTGCTTTAGTGCTGTGCTGATGCTCTACAGGAAGAATAACATGGCACAAATAGAGCAGTAACGTGGCACAAATTAACGTGACTCGTGGCGGGGTCTTTGTTCCGCTGCTGCACCCCTTTGTTGACGATTCATTGTTCCCATCATGGTGTCCATCGGGACAAGCTGTATTTTGGGAAAAAACCCCTACCTTTTGGAGGTGGTGTGGCTTCTTCTGATGGCTCCCTTGGTGGGACTTCTTGCACTCAACCTCCCTCCTCTTGCCCGGGGATGTCCCATGGAAACATCATGCCTGTAGGACAGAGGCAGGCTTTGAGTACTGTGGGTCTCTCAAGCTCCGTGAGAACATTGAGAGGGAAGGGAGGAGGACCAGGCACCCAGATGTGAGGGGCAGGGGCTTCTCCTCACTCAAGGGTTTGTGGCCAGCTTCTCCCCTTAAGGGCCTGTGTGTTTCCTGCTGAAATCTGGTCACCCCACCTTTGGAGCGACCCATGTTCAATAAATCTCAATTGCCAACTTGCCTGCTGTTTGGTCCCTTCTCCCAAAAGTCTCCTGGGGCAGCCCTACAGCACCCATGAGGGGCTTGGCACAGACCCGTGCTGTGCTGGCAGCAAATTTGGGCCAAAGCAGCAGAAGATGGGCAAAATACAGTCAGGGTGGCCAGAGCCACCTCCAGTGCCCCAAACCCCCTTAGGTGTGACCAGGTCCCTGCACAGTGACACCTGTGCTTTCCCACTCCCTGCTCCCCCAGTCTCACCAGTCCCTGCTGCCCTTACTGGGGGTGGAGGCCCTTCTGGGGGTCCCTTGCTGTGGTGACAGCCCCTCTGCTCCTCATCCAGCCTCAGCTGTCCCCAGGCAGGGCATGGCCCGAGGCCACACCACCACACCCCTGGCACCTGGTGAGCACAAGGGACACCTGTCCCACATCCTGCCAGCACGGTCACGCTCTGCCTTCACCTTTTCACCCATCCCAACTTGCTCTCCCCACGTGGACAGCACCCCTGACCTCTGTTTGCTCATTAACCTGGGGCCTGGAGCACTGCCTGGGGTCAAGGCACAGCCCACATCAAACACAGTGACATCACAGACCTTGGCCACCCTGATTCCCAATCCGCTCTTGGGAAAAGGCCCCAGACTTCTCATCACCCCATCCTTCCACCTTAGCTGAGCCTAATGCCTGGGCACCCCATCCTGGTAGTGCCCAGACAGTGGCCCTCAGCAGCTGGGTCCTTGCAGGGCAGTAAATTTCATCCTAGGATGAATTGCATCACTCCTGGTGCCCAGTGCACCCTCCCACGGCCCTTCTGCCAAACACCTGGCATTCCCCTCGGGATGGGTCTGCAGCACCCCAGCTCCAGGGCACAGGGAGATCGTGTCCTGCTGGTCACACACCCCCGGTGCCGAGGCTGCCGGCACAGGACGCGTCCCCCGCGTGGCCTTGGGGCACTGTGGCACGGAGAGCAGCAGCTCTGGCTCTGGTCCCCTGATGCTGCTGTTGCCACAAGATGGGGATGTTGCTCGTGACAGCTATGGCTGGAGCTGCACCTGCGTGGATGCCCTTCCTCCTCCTCCTCCTCATTCCCCAGCGTGGGGCAGGAGCGGCTCTCTTAGAGGACACACACGGGGTGTCCCTGCTCCAGTTCCATGACCCCATTCCTCATGCTTTTCCTGGCATCGGAGCCTTTTCTGCTGATTTGTCTGCGATAGCTTCCCTGTCCCACCCCACACAGAGCATTTCCTTCCTTCCCTTCACCCCCCCCGCTGCTGTGCCACACACCAGGGCAGTGCACGTTTGTGCCACACACTGAACATCCCCCTCAGAGAGACCCCAGCACACAAAGTGACCCGTGGAGTGTGAATGCAACAATTGGGTGCCTCTGACACAGCCCTGAGCCCTGCAGGAAACCCTACCACCATCATCATCCTCTGAGGAAGGCTCTGAGGCCAGTGCCATGGGTAGCATCCTGTCTTTGGCTCCTGGCATCCCTGTTTTGCTCCCTGATTCAACTCCAGCAACAAGCAATGGTTCCTTTAAGCAGCTTTACTCTCTCAGTGAGGCTTTGTGGGGAATGGCTGTTGCAGCCCCTCAGTCCCCCAAACCCTCTGGGACCTCTAAAGCTGAGACAGGGAAAGGTCTCAAGGAAGAGGGGAAGGAAAACCAGGGGGCCAGGGGCTCCTCACCTTGCTCTTGGAGTTCACAGCTTTTGCTGCTGATGAAATCCAGATGGACCTTAAAATAAACTCTGCACTGTTCCCCTCTCCCCTTTACGTCTCTTTTCAAGAAACAAAAAATACCTTGGCAAGGGAAACGTGTGTTTCCCTGCACAAAGAAAGAGCCATTCATCTGTGAGCATTTACCAGGGCTGGGCTCACCCAAGAGCTCCTGGCTAAAGCTCTCTCCATGTGCCCACCACAGGGAGCTCACAGGGGGACAGGGACCCTTCTTGCACCCTGCAAGAAGTGTGAAACAAGGGCTGGAAGAGAGAAAACAACCCCCCCAAACACCATTTTCCTCCATTTAGCACCTCAGCAAAGGCAGTTCCTCATTTCCTCCTATTTCTTACTCTATTCCTCATCTCCAGGTCCTTTTTGAGTCCTTCTCCTCTGAGAAGAGCATCTCCTCCCAGAGAGAACTGGCTGCAGGGATTCCTACACAACAAAACTCCCTCCCTGCCTCTGCCCAGAGCCACGGTGACCTCCTGTCCTCCAGGGGGACATCACTCTCAGTCAAGACCTCTAAAAGCCTTATTAGGAGGGCTTCTAATTGTATTGACCCGATAATTGAAATACACTAACTGGGTTTCTAGGTGAAAGCACCTCGGGGAAAGCTCTGGACAACATTCCTGCTATTAAGGCAAGTGGAATAAGGGGGAGCAAGACTGCCTCGGGGTTGTCCATGGGATTTACAGGCTCCCATTCCTTCACTGCTTGGCCACATCCTTTTTGTTGTTGTTGTTGTTGTTGGAAATGCTGGAATGGTGCATGTGAGGCAGAGGGGTTGAAAGCCATCAGTGTGTTCTCAGTACCTCAGAGACACAAGAGGCCTGAGCCATTTCTTTGCAGCAAGATCATGCCTAAAAACCACCTCTGCAGGAGGTGACACTTGGGTGGTTATGCAGGGACAGCACAGGACTGATGCCAGTGGCCACAACTCTGATTTATTGGGGCAGCTCCAAGTGCTGGACTCCCAGGCGTGGGATTCCCCTGGTGCTGCTCCCCTGGTCACTGTGCATCCCTTTCAGAAAGCAGCTTAGAGAGACAAGCTGGGGCTGAGCAACAGGCGCAGCTCACTTTTCCTGTCATCTCCCAGTGTCATTTGAATCTCCTGCCTCAAATCCTTGCTCCCTCTTCCCACCCTGCTCTGTAACACCCGGGACACAGACGAGCCCCAGGCAGGGATGGGGTAAATTTCTTTCTGAAAGGGATGCACAGTGACCAGGGGAGCAGCACCAGGGGAATCCCACGCCTGGGAGTCCAGCACTTGGAGCTGCCCCAATAAATCAGAGTTGTGGCCACTGGCATCAGTCCTGTGCTGTCCCTGCATAACCAACCAAGCATCACCTCCTGCACTTTGGAGAGTTATGGGCCTGTTGCCTATGCCAAGTGTTCTGTGGGAAGCACACGGGCACTGGCACAGCTCAAACACACCTGCCATGGGTGGGAGAGGTGGCAGAAGGCCCTGGAGAGACCCTGAGGGTCTCTGGCTTCCTACCCCCACCATGTCTTGCTCACCTTCTCAACTCTGCTCAGATAAAAAGATGGCAGAAATTGAGACACTTTCCACTGTCTCAGGCTGCTCTAAGGCCCAACCCAGCCTTGGATAATTCCAGGGATGGGGCAGCCACAGCTTCTCTGGGCACTCTGTGCCAGGGTTTCACCACCCTCACAGGGAGGAATTTCTTCCTAACATGCAATCTAACCCTACTCTTTGCCAGTTTGAAGCCTTTCCTCTTTGCCCTGTCACTCCACACCCTCCTAAAAAGCTTCTTTACTTCAACACAGTTTCCTTCCATTCAGCTCCCTTCAACTTGATTTCCGGCTGCTTCATTTCTTTTTACTCCGTTTCACAGAGATTAACTTGAATTTATTATTTCACTCCGTCTCACGGGCACCTCCAGAGAGGGAGAGGGATAAAAAGAAGAGGAGAAAGAGCAGAGGAAAGGACAGGGAGAGGAGACGCAGGGAGGGGGCCGAGCTTTAGTCCATTTCACGGAAATTAACCAGAACTTATTTCACTCCATCTCGTCGGGGAGCCGAGCATCCTCCGGCGAGGGCGAAAAAGACGGAGAGGGAGGAAAAGAGGAAAAGAGGAAAGAAAACAGCGAGAAGCAGGCGAGAAGAGGGGAGGGGGCCCGAGCATCCGTGCCCGCGGGGAGCGGCGGGGGGGCTCGCAGCGGCAGCGCTGCCCATGCACATTCTCTCCGGGCGGCGGCGCGGCTGCCGCTCCTCCCGGCCCCGCTCCGCTCCGCTCCGCTCCGCCCGGCCCCGGCGGCACGAACATGGCGACACGGAGCTCTGGCGGGGCCGGCCGTGCCTCCCCGCTCCCCCGCCGGCTGCTGCCGCTCCTGCCGCTGCTGCTGCTGCCGCCGCCGCCGGTGGCCGCGGGCGCCCGCTCGCCGCTGCTGCTGCTTCGCGCCCCGCCGGCCCCCGCCGCCCCCGCCGAGCCCCCGCGGGGCCGCCGCGCCGCGCCGCGCCCGCCCGAGCCCATCCAGGTGTACGGACAGGTGAGCCCGCACCGCGGATGGCGAGGGGGGCAGCGGCGCGGCTCGCCCCCCGGAGAACGCCGCGCTCCATCCATCACCGCCCTCTCCCCATCCTTCCCCGGGGTCGCGGCGCGTCCCGCCCGGGGAAGGGTCGGTGCGTGGGTTCGCGGCTCTGTTGAGAGCAGCGCGTATTAAGGCGCTGCTGGCGCCTGCCCTCGGCTCTCCCCGCACCCCCGGCTCCCCCGGAGCCGGCTGGCCGCGGTCACGTTCGCGGTGGTACTGGCGGGCTCGTCCCCGGCGAGATGCGCTCCCAGAGGGAGCAGCCAAGGGCACGCGGCGGGGATTGGGGCCGGGCATCCCCGCGCCGGGAGCCGGGAAGGGACAGCGATTCCCTGCGGGCAGCGGCGCCTCCAGGGATGCTCGCCCTGAGCATCGCCGCGCTCGGGAGCCGGGCAGGGGGAGGTGACGCCGGGGGAAGACATGGCTATTTGTGAGGCACCGTGTCCTTCCCCGCGAGAAGGGCTCTGTGCGTGTCCAAGCCATCCTCCACTGATCCTTGGAAAAGAAGGGGAGCAGAGTTGCTCATGGCAGGAAAACACAGAAACTGCTATTTCTGAAAGTATCCCTGCTCGGGCTCGGTTCACTGGCAAGTTTTGTTGCCAGGACCATGAAGGCCTCCCCCCTTCTTTTCCATCTCTTTTGGGTGGTGATGACAAATTACACTTGGGCTTTTGGCTGGGGAAAGCTTCAGCTTTTTAAAGGTTCTACTTTATTTTTGATGTACCCACATGCTGTCTACACTTTGCTGCCCTACTTGATCCTCCTTGCTGACACTGCCTGTGTCCCCATCACGTGCCCAAAATGCTGATGGGGGGGGGGGCAGCCCACGGAGGGACACGGCACACTTGAGGAGAGGCTTTGAGCCTTCGGTGACATCTGCCTTTGCCTCCTTGGGTCGTGTTTCCCCCCCGGGTGCTCTATAATTTCCCCTTTTTACTACTTGTAGGATCAGAAGGAGCCAGTCACGAGGCAGGGCCAGCCCTGGAGCTGCTGGAGGGGCACACGCAGCGCTGGTGCTGCTCCTAAAGCCCTTCTGTTCCCTTGTTTAGGGAAAAGCTGTTCCTCCTCCCCTTGAAAATCTGCTTCGCCTCCTCTACCTCCTCAGCGTTTGGCTGTTTTTAGCATAACACAGCTACCCCATTTTAGAAGAAAACATGACACTTGTCTCTCATCCACGGCAAGACATTGGTGGCACTTTCCCTTCTGTCTCCCTGTGCCTTCCATCCTGCCAGGTAGAGAGCTGCTTTGGCAGGGATGTCCCTGTCACCTGCACACGGAGCTGCAGATCCAGGAGGGTGCAGTAACCCTGTCACTATCCAGAGCAGGACTAATTGGAAGCAGTGGGAGTTCAACAGTTTGCCACTGTTTGGGCTTTTCTCATTGCCTCAAGCTTCCAGAGGGGATTTGCCTGGGGAATGGAGTTGCTCTCCCAGGCAGCAGAGCACACAGCACCCATTCCTTCCTCTTCTGTGGGGCGGGACACACAGATTTTACAGCCCAGGTGTGTCACCAGGAAGAGTTGCTCGGCACTAGACAACATTTGTGAGTTCTCCCAGGTGCTGCAGTGCTTCAAATCAGGGGTCTGGCTTAATAAAAGGGACAAGAGGGAGCCTGTGTGTCCTAGGCTGCATTACAGATCTGACCACACAAGTCACTAATTCCTGGGAAGCCGGAAAAGCTGTGCAGCACCGTGCTCAGGGGTCTCGTGCGTGGTCACAAGCACCCAGCAATCCCCGTGACCCCCCTCCCCCAGCTCTCTGGCACTCCAATGCCAGCAGAAAATCGTGCAGTCAAAGCACTCCTCTGTCAGGGCCATCAGCATAAGGGGCAGTGCTTGGAGCGAGCATCCTTGTGCCGTGTCACTGCAGTCCCTTATCTGGGACACATCGCGCTCCCGTGCCTTTGGCAGGTCACTTGGCCATATGCTACGCACTGGCTCGTGCCCCAAAACTCCCTGCCCTTCCCTGCCTCTCCGCTGTGCTCCTAAAACAGCCTGGTGGGACAGCTGAGAGCCCAGGCTCAGCTCAGGGGCTGGGGAAAGCAGGGTTTGCTGCTGGTGTGGGTGATGTCATCGGGGGAGCAGAGGGAGGGATGCATCGCTCTGTCTGGAACCGAGCAGGGAAGAACATCCAAAGCCTTTGTAGCTGCTCAGGAACCAAACACAGCTTACTCAGCACCGTCAGGAGCAGGCTCGGAGCCCTCTTGCCTTGGACACCAAAGCACAAGCACAGGATGTTACTTGGATTTTTTTTATCTGGACCCTCACTGCTGATCACATCCTTGCTGGGCACGCTGCAGCAAAACTTCCCAGGAAGATCACCAAATAACAGGACCAGCAGCCTAACCCCCTTTGTGGCTTTTCCTTGTTTTTTCTGCAGCAGCAATCAGGAGACCAAATGCCCGACTCGAGTCTGTCAGCTTCGAGACAGAGCAGGTTTTGTTCCCTTGCACAGCCCTCACCTCTGTGGGATTGTTGCTGAGGGTTACAATGGACAGACTGTTTGAAGGCCCTGACAAGAGATAGGACTTTTCTAGGATGCCACTGACAGCAGAGAAGCATCCCCAGGGCAAGAAAACTTCACCCTTGGGGCCAGCAGGGCTCCCTGAACCCCTTCCACAAGCGTGGCACCTCACCCTGCCCTCCTGCTCGTGGCACGAGCCCCTGGCCACCAGCACAGTGGCTGGTCTGCCACCCAGACTCCTGTCCTCTCACAACCTTTGTGCTCCTGCTTACACATCCCTGCTCAGACCTGGAAACGGGGCCTGGCTCCAGGATTTGCCACGGAACCTCCCCACCACACCAGATAAATCCTGGTGCGAACCAGCCCCGAGCCACACGGACTGCCACGGCCAAGGGAGAGAGCAGCAGCCACTCTGGCTGCCTGTGTGTGTGCTGGGCTCAAGGGTGACCCTGGGGATGGGTGTGGGGAGAGTGTTTGTCATGGCTGTGGCACACAGAGAGGAAAAATGCTGGGGCAGGAGCCCAGATTGGTTCTGCTGGTCCCGAGGGGAGTTATGAGAGCGTTCACACTGCTAAAGCGTATCTAACCTTGACCTGCAGACATCCCTTTCCCTTCTTTGGAAAAGGTTTATCTAAAGCCACCCCCCAAAGCACACAGCTCACAAGAAATCTTTGCCTTAAACCATGCTAGGACAAAAGGCATCTTCTCTGAGTGCTGGCGGCTCCTGTGGCAGCCACTTCCCCTCTCTGCTGTCACTGCAAGGCTTGAGCCTCTCCCTGTGCTCATAACCTGCATGTGGCTGTCACCTCTGTGCCTCCCTGTCTCCCGAACCGGTGTTAGTGCCTGCCCTAACATCATTTTTCTCTTCCCCTTCTGGGAGGAGCTATTTCATTGCTCCCAACCTTCCCGTTTCCTGATGATAACCCATCCAGCCTTTGAGGAAAACCACCGAGTTTTCATCATCTCCAGGCCGTTTACTACGACCTGACCTCTTATCAGCCCACCACTCGAACCTCGACCCTGCCCACCCCTCTGTGCTGCTGGAGACCTCAGATGATCTCCTCTCAAAGGTGCAGAGCTGGCAGAGAGCCTTGCTGCTCAGGGGAGACAGAGATTGCTCTGCAGGGTGGGCACGGTGCAGCCCTGGGAGCGCAGACATCAGTCACGCCGCATCGCAATTGAACCGTACTTAATTTTGACCTACTTTGCCAGCCTGGCAGAGCCTTCCCAGATCAGACTTTAACCTTCTGGAGGTGCCCTGGGTGGTGACATGTCCCAGCTGCGTCCTTTTCCTCCTTCTTTGTGTTAGCAGGTCTTCCTCCCCGATCCTGGGTCTTTTACAGCCACCCTGAGGTTTCCCTGCTCCTGGCATTTGCTTTTTGCCAGAGCTTGATCCCTGGAAGCCACCCAGCTCCTGCTCCTGGCACCATGGTGTCTGGGAGAGGTATTTGTGGTTTTATTCATTGTTTTTCCCCTCCAGCAGATTCCTCACAGATCCTGTGAGTGCTGTGGTGTCCCAGGGGCATCGCTCAAGCTTTCCAGAAGTGCAGTGACAAGCTCGTGGCGCACTTTGGACCTCTTCTGCAGCCTCCTTCCTTCGTTATGGGGGAGTGAATTTCATCAGCACTTCCCAAATCTGCTGGGGAACCCTCCATTCCCATCACATCCTCTATCAATTTAGGAGAACCCAGGTTGTTTCTGGGGTTGTTTCTGGATTCCTGCCCTGACCCCAATCTTCCCACTCCCCTCCCTTTTTCCATTCTCCTGGAAACAACAGCTCAGGGAGAGCTCTCTTGGTGGTGGCAGAGAGAAAACAGCCCTGCAAGCAGATGATTTCAGTATTAACTAAATTAACACGGGGCCTGGCACTCTCCAAAATGAGTCACCCGTGTTTCATATCAATGATTTCAGACCCTGGCATTTTCAGTCCAAGCCACAAGCAGCGCCACGGCAGGCACAGGCTGTATTTTAAAATCTCATGGCAGGGCTGGAAGCAGATGCTCGGGAGCGGAGCAGAAGGTGCAGCAATGAAGCTTTTGCGGGGAACGCGGCGTGCCGGGAGCAGGAGCCACCCGTGGCACTCTGGGGCCGGGCTCTTGCGTAAGCCCTGCCGGGGGGAGGATGGGCAGTGGGGACCAAAGGCCTGGCACTTGTCCTCTGCAGCTTCCAGAGAGCTGGAACGAGTTGGGGCACGGTCAGAGCACCTTTTCCTGTTCTGCCCTGTGCTACCCGGGCAGCAGCTTTGCTTCTGACCCTTTCTTCAACCCCATCCTCGTTCCACCAGCTACTGGGATCCAAATATTTCACCCATTCCCCTTATCCACACATGTTCTGGCAGCCCTGAAACTGATCTGAGCTGATGGCAACACTTGGATGGTTTCAGCAGCCGCTCACAGCCACAGAGGACCCTTGCTCTTTGCCAGCTTCGCTTATCAAACCGCAGGAATAACTTATTAACTATTCAGAAATTCCCTGGGAACTGCATTTGTTTGTAGGTCACTTTGAGGATGGGAACACACCCCACTGATCCCTAGGAATCTTTGTTCTGCCTTCAGTTTTACAGCACTGAGCCTCAGCCCCGAGCTGTCACACTACATCACCTCCCGAGGAATCGCGAGCGCCCGGCTTGAGCTGCAGTGCCAGCCCTGGAGCTGGAGCATTAATCCTCAACAAAGCAAGCCCAGGGACACACACAGCGAGCTCCCAAGGCTGCTGGACACCAAGAGTAGCCCCTAATGCTGTCCTGTCACTTGTCACTGCTGCCACAAGTCAGCCAGCACACAATATTTCTGCCGGCAGCTCACCACAGCCAGCGGTGGGGTTTCTGCACAGGGAAGTCACGCTTCCCACACAGAGCAGGGGCTCCAAGGCTGGGATTTAGAGGGAAGGGCTTGAGAGCAGCTCCAGAGAGCTGTCCCTGCCAGTCACTTGTCCCCTGGCCAGCCTGCACCATGCTGGAGCTTTCACATTTGTCACATGCCAGGGGTGAGCCACCTCCACAACCAAAATCCTTCTCCAAACTCCAAATCTGGGCATAGGCAACTAAGAGGGATGTGACAGGAAGGGAAACTGGAAGTTTAGGTGCCAAAGAACATGGATCAGGGCTCTTCTCCCAGCCCTGGACACTCGAGGAGTCAGCACTGCACTCATCCAGGTGTCCTCAATTCCTGACATCCATCACTTCTCCAGGCTCAGCAGGGCAACACTTCCATCTCAGCTCCCAGACATTCCCTCTGCCAGCCCAGCCTGGAGCTCTCAGGCTCCAGCTGCATCCCAGAAGCTCATATGTGCTCTCAGATGGCCCCTCCAGGGGCTGTCCTCTTCCCATCCCCTTCCTGCAGGGCATTCATTTGTTGGGAGATGCTGTTGACAAAAGAATACATCCATGGCAAAGCTAGAAACACTGACTCCATCAACTGCAGCTACAAGCAGCCTCTGCTATGTCTTGGCTCCACTTTTCCCCTCCTGGACTTCATTTGGCACCTTACATATTAGGAGGACAAATTAGAATTTCATGCATATTTCATATATACTTAATCACTTGGCAAAGACCAAAACACTTCCCCATTAAGTGGAATTTATGCTAAATGCTGTTTCCATTAGGCACCAGTCACTGCCTGTTCAGGGGTTACACCAGTTCCCCAGGCAGCTGTCCCCTGCTAGGGGAGGTGGGGACACTGTGACAGTGCCACAGCAGCAGGGCAGGGTCCCCAACAGCAGCTTTATTCCAAAGCTATTCCACAAAGCCCATCCTGGTTAATGGGACATCAGCTGCTGTCTGTGGGGTCCTGTTTGGTGCTCCCCTGAGCCACTTGGGTCCCCACAGAGCTCTGAAGGGCTGCAAGGCAGCAGAAACAAAAGTGTGAGGCTCATAAACCTGAGCCACTGCTGTACAACCCCTTCCTGGGAGTCTTACAGCATCCACGTGCTGCCTTCTCCTGCTTTACACCCTCTAGTAAGAGCTTCTCCAGCTGCTCCAAACCTTCCTGCTCTCCTCCCTCCGACCAGGGAGCCAAACCTCTCCTGGCTCCTGCCTTTATACAGGGACTCTGCCATACTCAAACTGCCTGGGCTCACCCTGCTCCTCAAGGACTAACAAAGCTCAGCCGGCTGCCCTGAACCCAGCTGCCCCTGGTTTTTGGGTTTGACTACACTTCCCAAGTCTCCAAAAAAGGGATCTTGCTGTCTGCTTTATCTTACAAGAAAAAAAGATATAGAGGTTTACTGCTGAGGTTAAATCAAGGTGCTCCTCTGGTTTTCCTGCTTTTGAAACTTCAAGTGTTGGATTTCTTGTGGGGAAAAAAATAAAAAAGAGAAGTGCCATTAAAATTGACACTGAGGTAGTAACAAACCCATCTTGACTGAGAGGATCTAAAGCACCAAGTTCTGTGTTCCAACAGCGCCCAGCTCCAGCCTGGTGACCAGAAAATCTGCACCCAAAATAACCAACAGAGATGTCAGAGATTTAAACGGGGTTATTCTGCTTCCAGAGCAGGGGAGGGGGACTGGCAGTGCAGAGCTCAGTTCCACACCCCAGGCTGTCTGTCGGCAGCAATTCCTCCTCCTCCGGCCTGTTTCCCTGCATCCTCAAACAGCGTCTCTTCCTTTTAATTTTTATTTTGTTTTCTTTTCTGGCGGGTACGCAGGGCTCCGTCTGCCTGGCTTTGTAGCTGCTGCTGCTGCTGCCTGACCTAAATCTGTGCCGCGTTCGTAGCCGGGAGCTCCGGCGTGGTTTGCCCGGTGGGGGGGGTCCCTGCCCGGGCAGCCGGGGAATGCTCGGGCCCGGGGGATGCTCCGACCTCGGGGGATGCTCCATCCTTGGGGGATGCTCCGACCTCGGGGGATGCTCGGGCCCCGGGGGATGCTCCGGCCTGGGGGATGCTCCGGCCTGGGGGATGCTCGGACCCCGGGGGATGCTCGGGCCCCGGGAATGCTCCGACCTCGGGGGATGCTCCATCCTTGGGGGATGCTCCGTCCTTGGGGGATGCTCCGGCTCGGGGGATGCTCCCTGCCGGTGTTGGGGTCGGTTCTCTTTCCCCTCCTGTGAGCCTATTGCATAAGAGGGATTTGAGGGCTTCTACTTGGCTCTCCCCCCCGCCCGTCTTCCAGAATAAAGATCTTGTTTTTCCAAGTGTTTGGCTTGCTGGAGGTTAAGGCAGCCTCTTCTTCCAGGCGGTGCTGCTCGCTGATCCCGGGGTCAGCGAGAGCTGCAGGGCATCAAGCCTAAGAAGGGCTTATCCCTGTATTTTTACAGCTTCCCAAGGCCCCAGCTCCGGGGTTAGAGCCCTGGGCTGAGCTGTGGCGTGCGAGGGCTCAGGCACGCACTCCTCTGCTGCAGGGAGCGGGGCACCCATCCATGGCCGGGCTGAGCTGCTCTCCCGGCTCGCCCAGCACGCCTGGCTGTCCCTGCTGGCTGGTGACAGCCACTGAGGGTTTGTCCTGCGCCGTCAGCTCCCACTGTGCTGGTGCTGCGAGAGCTTCCCCATAGAAACCAGCCGCGTGCTGGCAGATACGGCGCGCACGGGAATAACGGGATCGTGCACGGCTCCGTGTGCGCTGGAAACCCGCACGGAATCACAGAATATCCTGAGCTGCAAGGGTCCCAGCCCCTGGCCCTGCACAGACACTCCAACAATCCCACCCTGTGCAACCCTGGCAGTGCTGTCCAAATGCTCCTGGAGCTCTTGGGGCTGTGCCCATTCCCTGGGGAGCCTGGGCAGTGCCCAGCACCCTCTGGGGGAAGAACCTGTCCCTGGTATCCAGCTAAACCTCCCCTGAGGCAGCTCGAGGCAGTCCCTTGAGTCCTGTCACTGGTCACCAGAGAGAAGGGATGCCTGGCCCTCTGCTTCCCCGTGGTCTCATCAGCCTGGATTTGAAAACACTTCTCAGTCCTTGGTTTGAGTTTTCATTCTCATCATCTCCTGAATCCTGTTTGAGGAAGAATAAAAGGAAAACTTACCCCTGTAGGCATTTTCTGCCAACGTCTCCAGGAGAGATGCTGCTTTGAATGAGTTTTCCCAGTGTCTGGTATTTCCAAGGAATGAGTTTTCCCAGTCTGGTATTTCCAAGGAAGGGTGGCATGAGGGGATGTTAGCTGTCCCTGTGGGTGAGGCTGTGACTCAGGGTGTCCTTTTCCTTGGCACTGCAGGTCAGCCTCAACGATTCCCACAATCAGATGGTCGTTCACTGGGCAGGAGAGAAGAGCAACGTGATTGTGGCCTTGGCCAGGGACAGCCTGTCCTTGCTGGGTCCCAAAAACAGTGATGTAAGTAACACACCCTGGCCCTCTCCGGGTGCACCTTCTGCTTCTGGGCCAGGCAAGGTGATGGTGGCTGCTGAGCTACAGCCTGCCTTGCTCTTGTGTCCTGAGACACGCAAAAAAGGCCCACAAGTTTGGGTTCAGAGGCACAAAAATATTAAATATCCTCTGTGCTTCCCACCGGGTTCAAGGCATGGTTGGGAAAATCTCAAATCTTTCCCCGCCTTGTAGCTCACTGAATTTTCACCAAATCTGTCAGAAGGGAGCTCAGAACTTTGTTCTTCTCATTGTGGGGCTTCTCCTTTGCAGGTTTATGTGTCCTATGACTATGGGAAGAGTTTTAAGAAGATTTCGGAGAGGTTCAGCTTCGATGGGGGGAACAGCAGCGAGGTGGCCATCGCCCAGTTCTACCACAGCCCGGCTGACAACAAGAGGGTGAGGGGGACGTGGCAGCTGGGCCTTTGTCCCTCCTGTCACAGGGAGCCTGGACGCCCCTTGGGCTGTCCCTGGGGCAGAGGTGGCATGTGCCAGGCCCTTCTTGTGCCTTGGTGACGGTCAGAGTGTGGTGGGAGAGGGGCAAATTCTTCTCCTCCAAAGTTTGCCCTCCCAAAGGCTCCCCTGGGATGTGCACCTTCACTGCTGCCAGCCTGAGCTCCGCTCTGACCTTCTCTTCTCCCCTGTCTGTCCCTCCACTCCCAGTATATCTTTGTGGATGCCTTTGCCCCATACCTCTGGATCACCACCGACTTCTGCAACACCATCCAAGGCTTCTCCATTCCCTTCAGAGCAGCAGACCTCCTCCTGCACAGCAGGAACCCCAACCTCCTCTTGGGCTTCGACAGGTCTCACCCTAAAAAGCAGGTGAGCCCTTTGCTCAGGTGGGGAACCAGCATCCTACCCCTGCCCTGCTGTGATGTTCCTGTGGCCTCTTTTGTGTCCCACAGCTGGGAGCCGCTGTGCCTCGTGCCAGGGCCATGTGGCTTCATGCTTTGGCCATTCAGGGTGTCTGATCTCCCATGCAGAGCTGTCCAAATCGGCCAGGTCACCCCTTCCCTACAGTCTGTCCTGTTCTTACCTCTGGAGAGTGAGGATACAATACCTGCAGGCTGCCTGTCCTATTTCCCTTCCTTTTTCCTCCCTCCATGCTGCTCACAACCACATCCATCACCCCAGCTACTGTGGTCATAGCTCACCACAGAGCACTGACAGCTGAGGCAGGATGACCTCTGCAGTGTTTCATGTGGGCCTGTGGTTTGGCTTTGGGTCCTGAACGACAAATTGCTGCTTGAATACAAACACTTTTTTTTTTTTTTCCCTCTAGAGCTGTTGGGTAAATATTGAAAATAATTACAGCACCTTCAGATAGACACTGAGTAAAACCTAGAGGTGAAACAGTGGGAAATCCTTCTGGTAGAAGGCTAAAGGATGTTGTTGTGGTTTTTTGTTTTTTTTTTTTTTTGCTTTTTGGGTTGTCTATTATTAACAGAGAAGCTGCTGTTGCTCCAGGAGCTGCCACATGAAAAGTCAAGGGAGTAGCCATGGATGGACACATTGGGTCTCTTGAAGGACTGGGTCTGTTTGTGTCCCAGTCCTACTGGCATCTCTCACCTTTGTTGTTGCAGCTCTGGAAATCAGATGACTTTGGCCAGACCTGGATAATGATTCAGGAACACGTGAAGTCCTTTTCTTGGTATGTATTGCACCCAGCTCCTGTCTTCTCTCACTCCTCACCTCTTGCACTGTTTGCTGCCCTGTGGGAACCAAGAATCTGGGTCCCAGCCCCCTGCTCCCCTCACCCTGCACTGTGGGCACGTGGCACGGCAGGGTGGCAAGCGACAGCCACCCACACTGGCACCCAAGGGTGCTTCCCGTTCCCCCTACCCCATCTCCTTGCTCCTGCTGCCTTCTTCTCCAACCCCACCACGTCCCCTGTCCTCCCCAGGGGGGTTGAGCCCTACGACAAGCCCACCACGGTGTACATCGAGCGGCACGAGCCCTCGGGGGCCTCCACGGTCATCCGCAGCACAGACTTCTTCCAGAGCCGGGAGAACAAGGACATAATCCTGGAAGATGTTGAGGACTTCCAGCTCAGGGACAAATACATGTTTGCAACCAAGTCCGTGGTGAGTGAGGCGCGAGGAATTCACTGCCGGGGGTTGATGTGGCGCAGGACCACAGCGGGCAAGAGCGTCTGCCAGGGATGGTGCCGCTCTCTGCTGCACCTCACAGCCTTCAGACCGCAGTGGCTTGTCACAGGGGTGTCACCCGGCCTGCCAGCAGCTGCCACCCCCTGCGGGCTCACAGCAGTGGCTGCCCGTGCCGCTCTCCCAGTGGTGTTTCCATAGCCCTGCCTCGGGCAGGCTGGGCAGAAGTAGGTCAGCCTGCAGAGGGCTGGGACCCGGGGAAAAGCACAGGATGGCAGGGTGGGGGTGGCAGGGGAAGGGGGATGTGGCTCGGCAGCTCGGTGGTTAAAGGAGATTGTCAGAGGAGATTACCATCAAACGTGGACTGGGTCCAAGCAGCCTAATGTGCTCCGGCCTGGAAAGAAAGCTGCATTTTCAGTCTGCTTGCCTAGGAAAAGAGGATGTGGGTGAGCAAAAGTGATCTTTTGGTCCCTCTGCAGCCAGAGGCTCTCTGTGATTTTTACAGTTCTTGGCCAAATTCGAACAAACCTGAAAGAAAGCAAGAAAGTGTCTGTGCTTCCTCTGAGGGCCAGGCCTTTCTAGATCAGAAACAGCATCAGAGGGATAAAGTCCTGATCCTTCTAGAATGTAAGGGGCAGCTTTCTTTTCAGAAGATGCATTTCTGCCCTGCAGCTGCCATCGAGTGCTTTAAGGAGGAGCCCTTTATTTAGGGGTGACTGCTGGCAGAACCAGGGAGGGTTTCCTCGGCAGTGAGTGATGGGTGTGCCACCTCCGGCCCCCTGAGCGGGCACAGCGGTGTCTGACAGAGGCAGGGAACATTTGCAGAGCAATTTCAGTTTCTCAGAAGTCTCTCTTGCAGGTAGTACAGCCTGTAACTCCCAGGGCCCGGCCCCTTGGCGCTGTGCCTGCTCTGTGGTTTGCAGGAGATTTTATCGAGGGCTCGGTGCTGGTGTAGGGTGAAACACTGGGGGTGGTTTGTGTTTCTGCAGAGAAGCCACTGAGCTCAGGGACAGCATCCTGAAAGCTTGAGGAGGGTTTGGGCACCATTTGGGGGTGCTTTGGAGCTTTTACTGCTTCTGGAGCACTCAGGGGCCGCCGGGCAGCACGCGCTGCTTCCTCCTGCAGCTGTAATGACTAAACATCAATAAAATCACCCGAATTCCACACCACAGCAAGCACTGCTGGGAAACACTGAGACAGAGGGAGGCTGGCTGCAAACCCCTCATTCGGGAATCACATCCCCAGGTGTGGAATGAGGCCTCCACGCCTGCCTGCAGCAGGGACAGTGCTGGGGGAAGGACAGGCTGGGTGGCAGCGGCACCCAGGGCTCTGACTTCTGCTCCTTTCCGTGGGAGGCACGGTTGCTTAGTGATA
Organism: Vidua macroura; assembly: GCF_024509145.1. NCBI lineage: Eukaryota > Metazoa > Chordata > Aves > Passeriformes > Viduidae > Vidua > Vidua macroura. The sequence goes on from NC_071592.1 coordinate 3,024,366, forward strand.
CAGAGGCTGGGGATAAAAAAAAAAAAACCAAAAAAAAAAAAACCAGGCCGCTTATTTTTGGAGCCTAGATCTGGGTTTAGGTCCTCGCCATTGGCATCCTGTATGAAATAGGTTGCCCCCAGCTTTTTTACTTTCTCGGCTTCGCACCGGTGCCTTTCGTTTTGCACAAATTGGTAAAAATAGGAAGGAAAGGTCAGTGTGAGGAGAAAGGAGGAATTAAACCCAGCCTCCTTACCCCCACCCAGCTGACCAGGAAGGAGAGTTTGTCTCCTTGCTCAGCCTTAGCTGTGGAAATTTAAACCCTGAGCGGGGATCACTGCTCCCAGCATCGGGCAGCTGCCACGCTTTGCCCTCATGCAGGGAGGGAGAAGTCCCAGGCACTGGGTGATCCCAGTGGAGATGAGGGTGATTTTTTTGGGGTGAGAGCCCCTCCTAACGTGTCCTTGTGCTCTGCACAGCGTTTGCTGGGCAGCTCACAGCCCCCCTCGGTCCAGCTCTGGGTCTCCTTCAACCGCAAGCCCATGCGGGTGGCACAGTTCGTTACCAAGCATCCAATTAAGGTAAGTGGTGCTTCCTGAGCAGCTTCCCAGCTCCCTGCCTTGCCAAGGACACCCTGTGGTGCCAGCAGCAGCTCCAGATGCTGCAGGAGAGGGAGGGGACCTTGTATGACCCTGCTAGGGGGTGGCAGAGCAAAGGCTCATGTTGGGATGATCTCGTGGTTTACACGATGGCACCTGGACAGTCACTGGGGATAGGGGCTGGCAGCAAAGCCCAGACACCAGAGAGGGGCTGGTCCTACTGCTCTGACTCTGCTTTTGGGGATTTCACCTCTTCCCATGCTGTGGGGTGCGCTGTCATGACCTGGAGCATCCAATTCTTGCAGGCTGAAGAAGCCCAGGGCACCGCCAGGGCTTGCAAAGAGTCCCTGATGCATGAACCAGGCATGCTGTGGTGTTCCCAGGCTGGTGGGGATGAAGGAGGGCACAAGAAGCAAGTTTTGGTGCTTGGCAGAGCACTGGGGTGTGCTCCCAGCCTCAGGAGGGGCCAGAGATCCAGCACACATGGGGCCTGGCAACCAGTGCTGCTTCCAGGGGGCTTTGCAGGGTGGAGGATGGGAATCACTGTGGGGGGAACACAACAGAAAAAAGCAAAGTGGAGATTTTCCACCTGCTGAGTGGAAAAAATACAAAAAAGTGGAAGCAAGCTAAGAGGAAATCCAAATCCTCCCCGTGTGCACACACACACATGAAGCCTGTTCTTTGTGGCCCAAAGGAATATTACATCGCTGATGCCTCGGAGGACCAGGTGTTTGTGTGTGTCAGCCACGACAACAACCGCACCAACCTCTACATCTCGGAGGCTGAGGGCCTGAAGTTCTCCCTGTCTCTAGAAAATGTGCTCTACTACAGCCCAGGGGGAGCTGGCAGCGACACCTTGGTCAGGTAGGACAGGACTCACCCCATGACAAATGAGAACATCGACCAAAATCCGCGATTTTTGGCTGTGCCGGGTCAAGGCGTCACCTTTGCCTGGCAATCCCCCACACCCCCAGACTGACGGGGGAAGGGGTTCAATTTCCATTCCGCCCACCCTGCAGGTACTTCGCCAACGAGCCCTTCGCGGATTTCCACCGCGTGGAGGGCGTGCGGGGCGTCTACATCGCCACGCTGATCAACGGCTCCTTCAGCGAGGAGAACATGCGCTCCGTCATCACCTTCGACAAGGGCGGCACCTGGGAGCTGCTCCAGCCCCCCACGCAGACCCGTTACGGGGAGCACATCGACTGCCAGGTACCACGGCGGGGTGGGACAGGGAGAAGACCCCCAAGAGTGGCATTTGGGGATGCGGTTTATTGGTGATGGGCTTGGTGATCTTGGAGGTGTTTTCACTCCATGAAAAGAGGTTAGAGCAGCAATGCCACCATGAGGGAGTCCCTCCTGGCCTGTCCAAGCAGAGAGGGCTGGACTAGCCAGGATGAGGGATGGATGTTAACCCACTGTTCTGCTTTCCCAGTTGTCCCAGGGCTGCTCTCTCCACCTGGCCCAGCGCCTCAGCCAGCTGCTGAACTTCCAGCTGCGCAGGATGCCCATTCTCTCCAAGGAGTCAGCGCCAGGACTGATCATTGCCACCGGTACCGCTTTTCCCTTGCCTTGGGGGGTGTTGTTGCCAGGCAGTATTTAGTTTGTACAAGCAGGTTATAAAATGCAATTAAATGGTGCATTTTGCTGTCCTTTCTCTGCTGCAGTCCCCACACAGTAATTACAGAATGAACATTTCACTGCAGCACAGAGATGTGAGAAACCTGCTCTGTTCTGATCCTCTCTCCTGATCGTCGTGAAGGGCTTCTTGAAGATTCAGAAATTCCTGTTTGTCTCGCTCTGTTACTGAAGAACGCACACATTTTGTTTAATCATGTTTGTAGCCATGGGTTTTCCCCCCATCTGCTTTTAAAACTTGTAATAGTCCTTGAAATATTTGCTTTTGAAGGGATTAATTTATAGTGTGAAAAATCGTCTCCTCAATCACAGATAAAAATAGTTTGGAGGTGTCTGGCTTCCTTTTAAGCAATCACTTTGCATTCCTCAAGAAGGATGATTTCTCCCATTCTCCCAGGCTCTGTTGGCAAGAACATGGCAAGGAAAACCAATGTTTATGTCTCGAGCAGTGCTGGAGCAAGGTGGAGAGAGGTAAGGCTGCTCTTACACCTGCCAGATCAGCCAGCGTGGTGGGGGAACAGGAAGAATTTTGGCAGCAGTATAGATGAGTTACGTTAAAGGTGATTTCATATGAATGCAAGAGTTGGAAGGTGCTCAATGCCTTAAAACGAGGGAAAAAGGATTTTAGATGAAGGACCAGGTGTGGGTTGGTTGGAGATGAACCTCTGGTGTAGATGGTGGATTCAGACACAGGAGAGCTCCCTCCTCTGTTTTTCCTTTACACCTGGCAGGACTTTTCCTCAGCACAGGGCATTTGGTGTCTTTTAGATGGGACTGACAGCCAGGACTTTGTGTGTGAGAGTGTTTGGAGAGGCTCTGGCTTCTTCCAGAGAAGTGGGATGCTGCCCTGGGTTTATGGGGAGTTTGCTGCTGTTTACTGAGTGGATGTTCTGGTCTGTGGCAGTGTTTGTGGTGTGCCTGTGCACTCTGCAGCCAGTGTGATGTGGTATTCCAACATCTGCAAGCTATTTATTCCTGGGAACTGAACAGCCTCCTTCTCCCCCCGTGACTGCTGTGTGGTCGGGGTGAGGTCTGGGCAGCTGCAGTGGGGCTGGGGACACGCCACAGGTCTGGCTGATGCCAAAGGTGGTTCAGAGGCTGCTCCTGGCTCCAAAACCCATCTGGAGAGCAGCCGTGGGGACCTGCAGCCAGGCAGGAGCTGACAGATGGGGCAGGGTATCCAAAACCAGAGACTTTCAGGTGCCAAGCCCCACAGGTTTGCCTTGGAGTGCAGTTAAAACACTTTGAGCAAGCGTTGATCCAAAGCTACTGATCCTGTATCATGAGCAGAGGTGCAGAATGACCCAGCAGTGGAGCTGAGAAGCAGCACCACAACTCCTCCTGCCCAGCTTTGGCCAGCAGCAGGCAGGGAGGCTCGCTGCTCTGCAGAGCACTGGGGTGATTTCACAGCCCAGAGAAGAAAGGAACAATGCATTCAGTGCCCTGTGTAAGAATGTCCCCAAGTGTGACAGCACGTCCTGTGAGCAGGGTCTGGCATGGACATGCTCCCTGTTTTCATCCCGAGGTGCTCTGGGCTCCCTGGGTGGGAAAGCAAAGCTGATTGTGTGCAGGAGGTGTAGGTGAGCATGAGATCCAAGCTTCTTGCCATGGATGAATTGTCTCCAGGGCTTGTTCCTGCATGCCATGGCCCCACTTCTCTCTGAACATTCACAAGACCTTCCACAGCCTGAGGGCCAACTTCTCTGCAGTCCTGGGATGGCCACAAGGCACTGCTGGGTGTCAGGAAAGCCTCACAGAGGTGACAAATGAGAGGAGGAGTGATGGACTCTGGATTTGTGTCATGGCGCTTCTTCCACTGATTCTTTCCCTGCACAGAGCACAGGAGGAGCAGAGTCCAGGGCTCAGGGCAGCTTTTACACACATCTCTTAGGGGAAATGGGCTGGCTATTCCCATCTGCAGATGGTGTCCCATAAACTCTGGAACCTCTGGTGTCTCCAGATACTTGATTTGGCCGAGGCTGAAGCATTAGCTTGGCTCAGGCAGAGTTTCTGACAGAGCCATTTCCATTCAGCACAGCTCTGATCACCCCTTAGCACTGTCTCTCTTCCAGGCACTGTCTGGACCCCACTACTACACCTGGGGTGACCACGGTGGAATTCTGGTGGCCATTGCCCAAGGCACCGAGACAGACCAGCTCAAGTGAGTGTCAGGGCACAGGGACTGCCTCTGCTGCTCGGGCTGGGCATGGCAGAGAGTGCCCTGCAGCAGGCAGGACATGCCCCTGGCATCTCTCCCAATCTCCTTCTTTGTGCAGGTACAGCACAAACGAAGGGGAAACCTGGAAAGTGTTCACATTCTCGGAGAAGCCGGTGTTTGTGTACGGCCTCCTGACCGAGCCTGGAGAGAAGAGCACCATATTCACCATCTTTGGCTCCTACAAGGAGAATGGCCACAGCTGGCTGATCCTGCAGATCAACACCACTGACGTGCTGGGTAAGGGGATGGGTGGCAGAGCCATCTGTGGGGTGGCTCTGCAGGTAGGAGAGAGGGCATCTCCTCATGCCCTGTCCCAGGTGTCTCATGCCCATGTGGACACAGCTGCTGAAGGCTCTCGTGTGCCCTGTGCTCTCCCTGTATTCCTTCCCTCCTCACTGAGGAATTTGTTGAAAAGGAAAGGGGAAAAAAAAATTCCTTCTGAAGGCTTGTGCCTATGAATGTTTTATAACCCATTTCAGCTTTGATTGCGAGGCAGCATTTTAATCAAAGCACAGTTAAACCCAGCAGAGGAATTTGCTTGACTAAAATTTATCACCGATTCCCTTGACGTTTTGTTGGGAGTGGATCTGTTTGGTAACCAGAACGACTTCATTCAGATTCCCTGTCACTGCCACGGAGCTGCCTGTTCCCTCCTGTCACCGCGTGCCGCTGCACGCTCCCAGCTGGAGTGCTCCTTGCCTGCCTTTCCCTGTGGGACAGGGCTGGGGCCTTGCACTTTGGGGGAAGTTTTGTGCCAGGGGAGGGTGGAGAGGGGAGGGAATCACAGAATGAACTAGGTTGGAAAAGACCTTTGGCTGGAAAAGACCCTCCACATCCTCATCACCTAAACCATGGCACAAGTGCCACCTCCTGTCTTGTTTTAAACACCTCCAGGGATGGTGACTCCATCCCCTCCCTGGGCAGGTGATTCCAGTGCCCAATCCCTCTTTCAGTGAAGAATTTTTCCCTGATGTCCAACCTAAACTTCCCCTGGCACAGCTTAAGGCTGTGTCCCCTCGTTCTGTCAGTGGCTGCCTGGGACAAGAGCCGTTCCTGTGGTGTGGGGCTGGATGCCAGCACGCCTGCCACTCCTGGCTACCCAGGGACATCAGCATCTCTCTGTCTTTAATCCTGGGGTGCTGCAAATGCTGCACCTTTCAGCACCCCAACCTTGTTTCTCCTCTCAGGGGTCCCTTGCACAGAGAATGACTACAAGCTGTGGTCACCCTCGGACGAGCGAGGCAATGAATGTTTGCTGGGGCATAAAACCGTTTTCAAGAGGAGGACTCCTCATGCGACCTGCTTCAACGGGGAAGATTTTGACAGACCTGTCATGGTCTCCAACTGCTCTTGTACGAGGGAGGACTTTGAATGGTAAAATACCAATTAATTTCTTCTAGTCTGGATTGTAAATCCAAGATAAGTATCTGTGACCAATCGCTCCGAGTGAACAAACATCCAATTTACGTAGCTCGGAATGTCGCTGCTTCATTTTATAGCAGAGAGGAAACTAAACAGACTGAAAACATCCTTTCATTAATAACAGGGCATGAGACTTAATGAATGTCTTTAGAGCCTTTTGGGAGCCTCTGAAAGGTTCCATGGAAGAGGGAAGTATTGTTAATCCATCACCTTCCAAACGATAATGGGTAATTTCCCATCACAGACAGAGATCCACTAAAAATCCTTGTGATTCTGTAGCCACAGGGGTGCAGCTGGCCCTGCTATTGCCCTTTGACTGCAATTCCCACAATCCTGACACTGCTTTCAGGATCAGGAAACACGCTCTGGCAACCTGATGCAAAGGTTTGGGGTTAGGAAGGGAACTGCTTTCCAGGGACTGGGCTTTCAGTGGAGCTCACACCAGGCTGCTCCTGTCTGATGCTGTCAGATGGCTCACCACGAGCAGACTGAGAGCAGGGCTGGTGGGAGCCTGCCTCAGAATTCAGCCCTGGGCTCCCTACAAAATCCCACTGACAAAACCTCTCTCTCCCACAGTGTTTTCCAAAGAACAGCCGCACTGTAACTCCCATTTTACCAGCAGGACAGCCGAGAGACAGAGCAGTGACCCGAGCCAGCTAAGCAGCAGGACTGGGGCTTGCAGCCAGCTTTGCAGAGCACACTGGCTCAGCTCTGCCTCGCTGCCTCACCTTCCCCAGCCTGCCCAGCCACTGGCAAAGCTGATTTGCAAAGTGTTCTTGAAACATCCTGTCTGGCTCGGAGATGTTCTGATAATGAATGACTGGTCACTTTGGGTTCTTAAAAATTCTATGCAAAAATAGACTCATGGTATAGCATGGCTGCATTTTTTGCTTTTCCCTGTCCCTCCCTATGTCTTTCTTCTCCTTGCAGTGATTTTGGCTTCAAGCTGAGCGATGACTTATCCTTAGAAGTTTGTGTCCCTGACCCTGAGTTTGCTGGGAAACCCTACGACCCACCAGTCCCTTGCCCTGTTGGCTCAACCTACAGGAAGACTCGAGGGTATGTGCTGTGCTTGGGAGGGCAACCTGATATTCCAAGTGCTGGAATTTTCTTACTGGTGATTAAAAAAAAAACCCCAAACAACCACAAAACCCACAAGAGTGGCAGCAAACAAACAGCATGTTAGGACATACGTGGCAATTAAACACCACAGCTTATTCTGGCTGCACAGGGTGGTTTGTTCACAGGTTGTTTGTTTTTTTTTTTTCATGGAATAAACTGCCTGGCTCTGTGTGTTGCAGCTACAGAAAGATCTCTGGGGACACTTGCACGGGTGGAGACATCGAGTCGCGGCTGGAGGGGGAGCTGGTGCCGTGCCCGCTGGCGGGTGAGTGTGTGCGGGATCTGCTCTGGGCACAAGGGCTCCATTCATAAAACCTTTGGCTGGTGCCTGAGGGACCAGGCACAGAGTCCCAGAGGGCTCTCAGACAAAACCTGTGACACAGGAGCCTGGGTGGGTTACAAATCGCCCTCTCCTGTCCTGTGGTCAGAGCTTCTGAGGGTCCTGCTCAGGAGCAGTGTCTGCCCACAGTGCAGAGCCCTCTGAAGCCCTCAGGGGCAGGCTGGAGGCAGGAACCCCTTCATCCTGGTCACGTCCTTGCTGTAGCTGGCTTGAACCCAACCAGAAAGACAGGAATTAGATCAAAGACACCCCCATCCTCGGGAAAGTCCCCTTGGGAAGGTCCCACTCTGAGACAGCGACCACGTGCAGCTGAACGATGGCCCTTTGGGGTCAGACCAGGGCAGGCCTTCATCCCTCACACCTGTGCCTGCCAGAATTCACCCCCCCAACCTTATTTTCTCCTCTGGAACGTACAAGGCACTGTAGCAGTCCCGTGCCCCTGTGCTGCCAGAGTTATTTGCATTCTGCTCATTAGAGCTTTAATTTAATCTGCCGTCACGAGCTGCGTGATCAGCATTGCTGCTTGCTGCAGCTCCAGAGCCTCAGGCAGGGCAGGGGCTCATGGAAGGGCTGGGGAGCTGAGCAGAGCAGCCAGACCCACCAGCAGCAGGTTCCCCTGCACGGCCCTAAATTTTTTCAGCGCGCCAAAGATATTCCAGGTGCGGAACGGCACGGGGAGGCATCCCCTGTGCTGGGACTCCTGCCAGCTCTGCACTCAGCATTACTCCTGACACGTTATTCACTCCTCTGAGCCCTCCTGAGCTATTTGGAGAGCTGTGTTGGGCATGCTGAGAAGGGCCCTGCTGATTGCAAAGTAAACCTGCTGTCCCCACCGGGCCGGCCTTTGAAGTGCCGTGTTCCCAGAGATCGTCTCGGGATCCGTGCTGGCTCGCTCCATGGTAACACTTTCATGTGCAGGATCTGTTTCATATCTCCCTATAATCTCATTAGGGATGCACAGCCAGAGTTACTTACTGACATTAGCTCTACTCATTAATAGCATTATTGGACTTGACCGGTGGTGGGATAATGCCCGGGAGACTTTGTCCTGGACCAGGATCCCATTACCTGGATTCGGCTCCATTCGGAAACAAAACCCACTCTGGGATATTTCCTGGGGGCCAGTGTCCCTGAGGACTTGCAGAGTTGCATCACTCCCACTCTTTTTAAGGTTGGGTTTTTTTGAGGAAGAGGAGATCAGTATTTTGTTCCCCATTGGCAGCACTACAGTGGGAAGAAAGGGGTCGGGGCAGGTTCTGTGCCTCCTCCACCTCCACCTCCTCCTCCTCCTCCTCCTCCTCCTCCTAGACCAGACAATGCCCACAGTGTGTGCCCGGTCCCATGTGAGGCTATTACCACATTCCCATTAACCTAATCCCACTGAGACAAAGGCTCTTTGCCTCCCCGAGGTGCTAAAACCACGGGTGAAAAAAACACCTGCTATTTTCTTTATTTTGCCCCTGGAGTAGCCAAAAACGGCCACTAAATAAGGCACTGTTGTTGCAGAGGAGAACGAGTTCATTCTCTACGCCACCCGCTACTCCATCCACCGCTACGACCTCGCCTCGGGCGTCAGCGAGGAGCTGCCCCTGGCCGGGCTCAGGGGGGCTGTGGCCCTGGATTTTGACTACGAGCACAACTGCCTGTACTGGGCTGATGTCACTCTGGACATCATCCAGGTGAGCCGGGAGCTGGGAGGCATCACCTCCTTGCCACCCGGGTGTTGCATCCACACCCTGAAATGCAAATGTTTGTCCTGGTACTCCTCCCCTCCGAGCTGTCTGTCACCTGGCCTTCAGGCTTCAGGCAGTTCCTCCACCTGCCTGAATCAGAAAAAATTCTGATTATTTTTATTTTTTTCCCAGCGTCTCTGTCTCAACGGCAGCTCTGGGCAGGAAATAATCATAAGCACTGGGTTGGAGACAGTGGAAGCTTTGGCTTTTGAGCCTCTCAGCCAACTGCTCTACTGGGTCAACGCTGGGATTCCCAAAATCGAGGTACAGCTCTGCCTACCCGTGGCAGTGCATGTTTTATTAAGGGGCAGTAATAGCCTGTCACAGATTTTGTGTCGCTTCAAGCAGTGCCAGTAGCAAACACACCTGCCCTGGCTTTGGTTTTGGGTCTAGGTTGCCAATCCAGATGGAGACCTGAGACTCACCGTCCTCAACTCCTCGATACTGGAGCGACCCAGAGCCCTGGCTCTGGTTCCCCGAGATGGGTAAGAAAGGAAACGTCACAAGTATTTCCCTGCTATTCCCAAGGGATACTGCTGCTCCTTCACCACATCCTCCTTAGGGAGGACAGCTTGGTGAGGTGAAACTGGGGACAGGCACTGCACAGTCCTGCCCTGTGGAGCCCACTGTCACCACTGCATCCCCAACTGAGGCACCAGCTCCCTCAGAGCACAGATCACCAACAATTATTCATTCCTACCCATACATATCAATTAGTAAATAACTTTTCCTGCCTGTAAAACTGGTCTGGTCAGTGGGGAAAGCTGCAGTGATGCGTGAGAAACTGAGCTGTGCTCAAATTCAGGAGCCACATTCGAGTTACATCTTTCTGGGGTTTGGCCTCGGCTGCGAATGTAAGCTCTGACAAACCAAAGCAGTTCATGGCGAGGTAACCTGCAGCTGCACTCCCACCACAGAGCTTGCAGCTCAAAAGCCTCTGTGCTGCTCATAAATCTGCTGGTGGTGTTCGTTAGAATTGCAGAGCTCCCTGTTCAAAGGCATGTGGAGCAAGAGACGCGGAATGTGAAGCATTCCAACCTCTGCCTCTCCTAACCTGGATCCTTTTGATGAGCTGCCGTGTGGATTTGGAGTAACCTCTCTGCCTGCTGCCAGGTTGATGTTCTGGACAGACTGGGGGGACTCCAGGGCTGGCATCTACAGAAGTGACATGGACGGGTCGCTGGCCGGGTGCATCGTCTCGGAGGGCGTGCGGTGGCCAAACGGCATTTCCGTGGATGACCACTGGATCTACTGGACTGAAGCCTACATGGACAGGATCGAGAGGGTGGATTTCAATGGGATGCAGAGATCTGTGATCCTGGACAGCCTCCCTCACCCCTATGCCATTGCTGTATTTAAGGTTTGTTTTCCACGTTGTCATTTTTAGCATGCAGGCTCTGAGGCTGGTGCTGGAGGAGCACGGAGCACGCTGAATTTGAAGGGTAGGGATGTGATTTGGAGCAGGCATGACACTTTGTCTCTCTGTCTGCTTCCCTGAAACATTCCCACAAATCCCTGCAACGAGCAGGCAAGTGCAGTCAAATCCAGGACCAACATTCCCAAGCAGCTGCACTGCAATGTTTGCCACTCAGCAGATCACTCTGTCACTCTCCTTCCTGCTCAAATCCCACCTCAGGCCTTCCTCTTCCTCTCCCCCTTGGGCTGGGGACACTTTTCACTCTCCATGTCCCCCCACATCCATTTTTTAGGGTGCTTAGTGCAGGTAGCACAGATGAGCACGGCCCTGGTGGTGCCTCTCCTCACACTAAGAGCCAAGCCTGTGTTTCAGAATGAAATCTACTGGAACGACTGGTCACAGCTGAGTATTTTCAGAGCATCCAAAACCAGCGGCTCCAGGATGGAGATCTTGGTCGGACGACTGAATGGGATCATGGATATGAAGATCTTTTACAGAGGAAAGACAACAGGTAATCATGCAGATATCCTCCCTGGGATCTGGAAATTGTTCATCCCCCATTTCCACAGGTTCCCAGCTCACTGGGCCATCCTGGCTTGCATTTCCTGACTACCAATTCCTGCAGGGCTTGAGGCTTTCAGGAATGAGTTTCGTGAGGGATATATATATATATATATATAGCAGAGATGCTCCCCAGGGAGAGAGCTCGTAGGGTAGTCAGCTGTGGTGGCACCTCATAGTTTATGTCACAGATCTTGGCTTTTCCATCTAAGTGTTGTATAGACCAAAAAACCACAGGATTTCAGGGCTGTACCAACTTTGTCCTCCATTAATCATCTGTCTGCGTTGTGACAAGGCAGTGCTGACCCCCGTGGGCTGTTTATACCCATTTTCAGATGGGTATCAGACCACTGAGGGGCTCTACCAGTCTCTGCAGGAGACTGGAGGGACAAGAGGCACTCTGGGGGTGTGACTAACATCCTTTGGTAGCCCTCCAAAGACACTCGGATGAGGTGTGTCCCTTAAAGGCCAATCTTTCCCCCTTAAGGGCCCTCAAACTCCCTGCAGATGGCTCTGGCCATTCCTAGGGGTGACCTCAGCACTCAGCCCTGCAGGGCTGGCTATCGAGGGGGTCTGAACCCAATGCAGGTGACACTGGGACTCCTGTGCCTCTGTCCTGGGCTGGCAGTGACACTGGGACTCCTGTGCCTCTGTCCTGGGCTGGCAGTGACACTGGGACTCCTGTGCCTCTGTCCTGGGCTGGCAGGTGACAGTGGGACTCCTGTGCCTCTGTCCTGGGCTGGCAGTGACACTGGGACTCCTGTGCCTCTGTCCTGGGCTGGCAGTGACACTGGGACTCCTGTGCCTCTGTCCTGGGCTGGCAGTGACACTGGGACTCCTGTGCCTCTGTCCTGTGGTGGCAGTGACACTGGGACTCCTGTGCCTCTGTCCTGGGCTGGCAGTGACACTGGGACTCCTGTGCCTCTGTCCTGGGCTGGCAGTGACACTGGGACTCCTGTGCCTCTGTCCTGGGCTGGCAGTGACACTGGGACTCCTGTGCCTCTGTCCTGTGGTGGCAGGTGGCAGTGGGACTCCTGTGCCTCTGTCCTGGGCTGGCAGTGACACTGGGACTCCTGTGCCTCTGTCCTGGGCTGGCAGTGACACTGGGACTCCTGTGCCTCTGTCCTGACACTGTTCCCTTCCTCCTGCCCTGCTCCAGGGCAGAACGCCTGCATCAGCAAGCCCTGCAGCCTGCTCTGCCTGCCCAGGTCCAACAACGGCCGCAGCTGCAAGTGCCCCGAGGGGGTGGCCAGCACGGTGCTGCCCAGCGGGGAGCTCAGGTGTGACTGTCCCCACGGCTACGCCATGAAGAACAACACCTGCATAAAGGAAGGTAAGGTCCTGCCTGGCTCTTGCTGCTGCTCAGTGCTCAGGTGGCTTCTGCCGTCACGAGAGGTCGGCGTGACCTGTGCTCTGTCGGGGAGGAGAGCGGCCCATTTCTGGAAGCACAGCCTCATGCCAGCTCGTTTGTGTTGTCCCTCCTGCCCCAGAGAACACGTGCCTGCCCAACCAGTACAGGTGCTCCAATGGGAACTGCATCAACAGCATCTGGCAGTGTGACAACGACAACGACTGCGGGGACATGAGCGACGAGAAGAACTGCCGTGAGTGTCCTGCCCTGGTGGCGCTGGCCTGGCCAGCTTCAGGTGTCTGCTGTGGTGGCACCTCAGCTGAGCTGATGCTCTATAGTAAAATGCAGTGAACCCTGCCTCAGGGAAGAAATGCTGATGTCTGGTTCCAGATCAGAAGGCTGAAGGACAGCTTTATTAAAACTATACTATATTACATTAATATACTATTTAAAGAGATATTATCCTATTCTACATATTTACTTCTTACTTACCTATCTAATGCAAACTCGTGACTCTCTGCTGAGAGCCCGAGGCACAGCTGGATCCCAATGGTCACTGACCCCAAACAACCTTCACCAGAATCCAGCCCAGCAATCCCTGCAGGTGAACAATCTCCACACCACATTCCACATGGGCAAAACCAAGGAGCAGAGATAAAGATTGTTTTCTCTTCTCCTCTCTGTGCTTATCCTGAGAGACAGAATTATGTCTGTCTGTCCAGAAAATGTGAATGTCACAATGCTCCAGACTCCTTTTGCAGTCAGGAAGAGCAAGAGGCTCTCTGGGGGTGTAACTCAGCTCTTTGGTAAAGGCCCAATGCAAATTGGATGGGTTTTGTCCCAGTCCCCTTGACCAGATGAAGTGTCAATGTGTGAAGTTTGGTGAGGCTGATGCCAACTGTCTCACACTAATTGTCTTCTGAAGCTAATTGAGGGCACAGCCAATGAGGAAAAGAGAGCAGACAGTGCTGACACGGGCCTCTTGTTGAGATAATAAATCAAGTTCACACATTAAGGATGAAGGTCACCTTTTTGAGCAAAGTTAGGAACTGCCAGTGTGTGCAGGAGGGGCAGATGTTCCACAGCTTTGCACAGCCTGAAGGGTTTGGATTAGTGCCTTATGGAAAAAGGACTGGTTTGAAGTTAGGAATCACTGAAGGACCAGGGGAGAGGCTGTTTATGCACATTTTGTACCAGTGAGGAACTTATTTCCCTGACAAAGTTGAGGTACCAGTCAGCAGAGTCCAAGTTTGAGTTCAGTGGCTCCAGGTGTGGGAAAACCTCTCCATTCCTTGGAGAGAGGTCACCAGCTTGGCGCAGAGATGCTGCCTTGGACAGCAACACTCATGGCCAGCTTCTCCACTGCTTTGGCTGCCCTGTCTCATCCCAGCAGCTGAGGTTTCAGTCCCCTTTGTGGGGAGCAGACAGCTCTGCAGCCTTGGCTTCTTGCTCCCTGCCTTGGGAGTGGACATCAGGAGTTTCAGTCCTGATCCCCAGACAGAAAACTGACCCCTGTGCACTCTGCTCTACATGGAGTGCCTAAAAATGGCATTAAAATACAAGAGCAGGTATTCAGGTTGGACTGGCAGGATTCTGTCCCTGTCCCTCCACTTCCCTGCATTCAGTGCACACCCTCAGGCAGCAGAAACCATTTTCTAACCATCACCTTCTCCTCCTCCTCCTCCTCTCCCTCTCTCCATCAGCAACCACCGTGTGCGACACCGAGACCCAGTTCCGCTGCCAGGGCTCGGGGACCTGCATCCCCCTGTCCTACAAATGTGACCTGGAGGACGACTGTGGGGACAACAGCGACGAAAGTCACTGTGGTGAGTGCCCACCCTCACACCTCCTCCCCTGGGCACGGCTGGGCAGCTGCTCTCCAGCACTCTCTGTGCTGCTCAGAGCTGCTCCTCCTCTGCTCAGGGGTGATGTAGGGGAAGATCCCCCCGTTTACCCAGGCTGTCTCCTCCTCCTCTACTGGGGACTGGGAAATGGGGGACAGGACCAGCATTTATGGGATATTTGGGAATTAGGGGCAGGATCATCATGTACTGGGAAGTGAGGGATGGGAGAAGAGAGCAAGGCCGTGTGCTGGTCCTTGCCCTCGCCGTGTTCCAGCTAGGACACTTCTGTGCCACTGTTATCCAGCTCTCCTGCTCTGCTCCTTGGGTATTCCCGTGACCTGAAGCCCAGTATTTTGTTTGCAGAAGCTCACCAGTGCAGGAATGACGAGTTCAGCTGCAGCTCAGGGATGTGCATCCGTCTGTCCTGGATGTGTGACGGGGATAACGACTGCAGGGACTGGTCTGACGAAGCAAACTGCACTGGTGAGTGCTCAGCTGCTGGTCAAGAACCTCCTGCTGCTCCTACTTTTTACTTCCAGCCTGGGAGACATTAGCCAGTGTCTTGTGCCTCACTTTCCTTGCTTGTTAGAGCACCTTAGGGTGATGTGGTGCTCCAAATCCAAGGATTTCTTTCCCCCAGGTTCACTGGGAATTTGCTGGCAGCTCTGACATGCTCACACAGTGACCCTGCTTTGCTTTTTACCTGCAAGACTGCACCCCCAGGCAAAGCTCTGTGGAATGGGAAGTGGTTTTGTGGCTGCTGAGCAGCCAAAGGGCTCTCCTGCAAAAAGAGCTCCCGTGCTGCAGGGAGGCAGCAATCAGGCTGGTGGGCACTGGCTGCATTTCACAGCTTTCACTCTGTTTCCTAGCCATTTATTAGGTGCAGAAAACAGCCATGCTCTTTGCAGCTTCTCCACAGTTAGTTGATCTGAAGAAGAGGCTGGTTTAGTTTGGGAAGTTTAGTTTGGCAGTTTTAGTCCTCCTCTGGCAGCCTCATTGCTCCATGGGCTCGAAAACCTAAAAAGGGTGTCCTAAGCAGGGAGTCCACATAGAAGACCCACTCTTGGTTTTACTTACAACTTGTATTAAAGCAGCCTGGCTGGCAGAAATAACCTTGTTCCTACTTTATGCCTCCTGTGCAGCAAGTCCTGTGAGCCTCGCTGTGTGTTTGGAGTGGAAAGTCACAACACTCCACCCTCCTCACCACCACAGTGATGCTCCTCAGCAGCCTCCTGAGGTTAACACCCACACAGAGCCTTTTTCTCATCAGAAAAAACAGCAGATAGCAGTGCATTGGCCTTTTCCACTAGAAACAATCAAGAAAAACTATCAACCCAACCAAAAAGCTCAGTGTTTGCATGAGAAGAAACTTCTCAGGGTAGGCAGAGCACCAGTCCGTCAGGGAAAGACACAAGGCTGTATTTATCAAGCCACGCACGGGATGTTTCTAGATAAAAGCAGTGCTTTCCATGGCATGGGGCAGAGATCTGTGGGGAGCCTGCAGGGACCAGGAGAGCCCTGGGAATGCTGGCAGCAGCCTGGCTCTGCTGCAGCCTGGAGCCTCTGGGACAGAGAGTGGCAGCAGGTGCTGTCCTGGGGCTCTGGCACGAGGATTTAAGAGATCCCTTTCAGGTTTTTGAGCTCCTCTTTGCTCACCCCCGTGGCATTTGCTGTGCCTGGAGCACGCAGGGCTGATCCTGGTCATTAGTATTCCGTGAGTGTGGCTTTCTAAGGAGGTTTAATTTATATTGGTATCACTTATCTCTCGTATGAGTTTCTCCAGAGGGAATTACTACAGGAGAGGAACCTACTTCAAAAAGCGTGTCAGGTTTGTAAAGCCCCAAGTTGGAATTATCTAAAAGGATCACAATTATTTGAGGAACATTCCGTCTGACTTCACCGGGCTGCAATTATTGCTCTTATCTGAAATAATTACATTTCATGCTGAATATCTAATAGAATATTACTGCCGCCAGATTGTACAATTTTGAAATATCTGCAAGTGCATGTCACTCTCTAACCTAAAACTCGGGATCATGCCATTTAATTAAGCTGGACACTGCTTCTCTCAATAACTCCGAGTGCTCTCCTACTTGAGGAGCAGGATTTGTCTCTAAAGTGACAACACAAACCAGGCTGCAACCCAGATACCCCACAGGCAGATATTTTCCTGACAGGAGCCTAAGGAAAACCCCCAGGGAGAATCGTATTTCTTGTTTGCTTTGGCAACACAGAAGAGCCTTGTTTGCCTTAATTAAAAGCTCTCTCTTATTCTGTCCTGCCCTGCACGGGGGACTCTGCAGCTCTGCCAAGCCTTGCTTGATCTCAGTGACATCTCTCACCATCTCTGGCACGATGCCACCACCGCTGTCACCTTTGCCCAGGCACCCCAAGGACTGAGATCAAAGGGAGAGAGGCTGCTGACTTTGGGGAGAGCTCTGGGGGATCTCTACCCTGCAAAAGCCACCCCCGAGGCACAGCAGGCTTGTGAGCAAGAATGGCACAGAGAGGGAAAAGACCACGGGACTCAAGGAATTCTCCTGCCTGGGCTCCATGGGGTGGGTGGTTGTGCTGGGACCTGCCCTGCTGCGAGATCCTGGGGCAGGGGAAGGAGCAGGGTGTGGTGCTGCGGCCTGATACTCTCAGCTCAGCAGGGACACGGTGACACCCCACCCTCAGGTGTCCCTCTGCTTTGGTTTCAGCAGTTTATCACACCTGTGAGGCCTCCAGCTTCCAGTGCCACAATGGCCACTGCATCCCGCAGCGCTGGGCGTGTGACGGCGACGCCGACTGCCAGGACGGCTCTGACGAGGACCCTGCCAACTGTGGTAACGTGTCCTGTGTGTGCGTGGGGCTCTGCCACGGCTGGGAGGGATTTCCGCACACCCACTGAGCTAAACCAGCAGCAAACTCACGGGGAGAGCCCCTACCCCCCCAAAAGCAATCACAGTGCGGAGGCAACTGTGGCTTTTTTTAGCTGATGAAAACTTTAGCTTTAACAAAACCCTGAAAAACGCGCAACATCCACCCAATTCTGCATTTCAGAGAAAAAGTGCAACGGCTTCCAGTGCCCCAATGGCACCTGCATCCCCACCAGCAAACACTGCGACGGCGTCAACGACTGCTCCGACGCCTCGGACGAGCAGCACTGTGGTGGGTACCGGGCTCAGGGGGAGCTCTGGGGCCCAGCTCTGAGGGCTGACAGCATTTCTGCTCTGCCCAAGCCAGAAATGGGAGTAAAGCCACTTTACTCCGCTGGGAGTAAAGCCCTGTGAGATAATGGGAAAGCCTTAGTGCAGTCACGAGCCCCCTGTGAAACCAGCGGGCCAGCAAAAGGCACAGGCTGGGAGGACGCTGCCAGGGAGGTGACCAAACCCCTGCTGGTGCCTGTGCCCACCCTGAGGGGTGATTTGGTGAGGGCAGCCTGTGCAGGGACACGGCTCAAACCGTTTGTCTGGGGAACTCTCTGTAAGCCCCTAAAATCCGCCCGCTGCGCTCGGGCCTGCGCGGACCCCGGCGGGTGACGCCGCTGTTTGCAAGGACAGCAGAGGTGCCACCCCTGTCCTCCTGTCCTGCCCCCCATCCCTGCAGAGCCCCTGTGCACCCGCTACATGGATTTCGTGTGCAAGAACCGCCAGCAGTGCTTGTTCCACTCCATGGTGTGCGACGGCATCATCCAGTGCCGCGACGGCTCGGACGAAGATGCCAGCTATGCTGGGTGCTGTAAGTGTCACACTGGGCACCTCTGCCAAGGGAGGGGTGGGCACAGCACGCAGCCAGAGCCCTGGGGACAGCCAGGCTACCAGGAAGCTGCCAGCTCTCCTAAGAGGTGGCTCTAGGCCTGCTTAGAAATCCCTGGTTGCCCCTGAGTGTGCTCCTTCCTGCTCAAGATTTCCTGAAGCCCTTGATCTTTACACCAAACCTCTCCCTGCAGCCCAGGACCCCGAGTTCCACCGGACCTGTGACCAGTTCAGCTTCCAGTGCCAGAATGGTGTGTGCATCAGCCTGGTGTGGAAGTGTGACGGGATGGACGACTGCGGAGACTACTCTGACGAAGCAAACTGTGGTGAGCAGCACCCCCAGGGCCTCCTGCCGCTGCAGCTCCAGCTCCCTTTGGATTTCAGGAGCGTGGAGTAGTGTCTTACTCATGTTCTCACTCGTGTGTGTATGTGTGAGTGTAGCACAGCACAGCCTGTCCTGCCTGGAGATCGGTGTCATTTCCCTCCTACTGCAGGCAGGTGAAGTGAAGCACGCAGAAAACCTGGCGAATCTTGTGCTTGACTAACTCCTCTGTGACCATATTTACTGCACAGACTCCCAGCCCCGAGCAGACAGGCAGTTTGCAGCCAAACCCAATATTTACCACTGTTCCCTGGGTGGCTGTAGGAGCTGTACCCAGCCAGGCGAGGCAGCTGCAGCCTCATTTCGGAGTTGCAGGGTCTGCTCCTCCATTTCTGTCATGCTCTGGTGGATTCTGCTCTGGTTCTGACATCAGGGGTGGTGTCTGGCCACAAAGAACACAGACAAAGCAGTGCTGGCAACAGAGTGAGGGCTGGGAGGAATGGGAATGCTGGGGATGAAGAGGAAGAAATGTGCTTGTGCTGCTCAGGGTGATGCTCTCTGAGGTGCTCCCACCTCTGAGCTGTGCTGAGGTGACCCTGTGGCTCACGGGACTCTCCTGTCCTTGCCAGAAAACCCAACAGAAGCCCCGAACTGCTCCCGGTACTACCAGTTCCAGTGCGGGAACGGGCACTGCATCCCCAACCGCTGGAAGTGCGACGAGGAGAACGACTGCGGGGACTGGTCTGACGAGAAGGACTGCGAGGGTAAGGACACACTGCTGAGCCTGTGACATGGACGTGACAGGGACTGGGATGTGCTGAAAGATCACTCTGCCTTCCCACAGCCCCCGTGGCTCCAAAAATGCCCCACGAGTGGGCCGAGTGGGCACTTCCATGCATCTTTTTACTCTGTATTTTTGGGTATCCTGATTACAGACACAATGCAGATGAAAACACCGGGCTTGTGATGCCTCACCTGCTTCCCCTTGGCTCAGCAGGGAGCTTACACAGGAGCGGGGAGCTCAGGCCAGCTCTCCCTGGTGTGTTTTCAGGATCTCCAGTTCATCCCATTACCACGCTGGTCCCCCCGACGTGCCTGCCCAACCATTTCCGCTGCAACAGCGGCGCCTGCATCATGAACAGCTGGGTCTGTGACGGCTACAAGGACTGCTCTGACGGCTCTGACGAAGAGGCCTGTCCCACCCTGAGTAAGCTCTCCTTTCCCTCACCCCTTCCCTTTTCCCACATCGCATCTGCAAGGAATTCTGGCCTCTCAGAGCCTGGCCGGGTTACGGGGTTAATTTATGCCGTGGTGTAAAATGTCCTCTGGCGCTGGGGTCACCCTCCTGCCACCAGCTGGGACGGTGCTCCAGAGCAGGACAGAGGCTTTTCCAGCCCTCTGCAGTCAGGAGAGAGGATGGCTAAGGCGTCATCCCCTCCGCCTGCTGGATGGGAGGAGATTGCCATCTAGTGGAGTCGGGACCTGGGCACAGCAGGGACCTGGGCACAGCAGGGACCTGGGCACAGCAGCTGCTCCCTCCCGGTGGCGGTGCCACCCGGCCGTGCCTCGGTGCTTTCCTGCCTGTCTCTCTCTATGCAGGACCCAACGTGACAGCCACGTCCCCGGCGCTCCCGGGGCGCTGCAGCCGCTTCGAGTTCGAGTGCCAGCAGCTGCACAAGTGCATTCCCAACTGGAAGCGGTGTGATGGAGTGAGGGACTGCCAGGACGGCACCGACGAGAGGAACTGCCGTGAGTGTGGGCAGGGACAGGGGCACACCTGTAGCCTTCCCCTGGGAAGCTCCTTGTGAGGGCAGGGAAGCCTCTCAGGAGGCTTTGATTGCTGGGGAAATCTCTGCAGGAAAAAAATTCTTTGCAGAAAACAGAAATCCTTTACAGAAGAAATTTTAAAGAGGATAAAAAGCCCAAGCGGTGCTATTCCCATTAGAAATCCCGTTGTTGTTTTTCATGGGATGAGCTCCAGCTGCAGCCAGAAGGAGACACCCCAGTGTGTGACACATCAGCCTGAGCTCCATCCCTGACATGCAGCCACCTGCAAACATTCCAGTGCTGCCGAGGGAACAGTTCGAGTCCTGAACTGTTCTGCCTCTTTCAGCTACTCCGAGCAGCCTGTCGTGCCCCAGTGGTTTCAGGTGTGAGGATGGGGAGGCCTGCATCCTGCTGACAGAGCGCTGTGATGGGTACCTGGACTGCTCAGACAGCAGTGACGAGAGGAACTGCACAGGTGAGCAGCAGCTCTCTCCCACCCCTCACTCCCTGTCAGCACACAGCTCTCCTGGATATGTGACCTTTCCCTCCCACCATCCTTGATTTATCTGCCTCTGCTCAGTTGTCCAGGCTACCTCCTCACCCATTTATCACCAGCTGGGACAAACTTCCCCGCAGCTTCTGCACTGACAATTTGTCTTCCAGCAGTGTCAGACACGGGGTAAAAAAAAAAAAACATTTTAGGATGCATAGGAGCAAAGTTGGCTATTTCACACAGCCCACAGGTGAAGAAAGCGTCTTCTGCTCTGCCCTCCTTTGCACGGTGACCCTGGGGGACGTGGCACGTGTCCTGCTGCCATCCCTGGCTGTCCCACGCTGGCCCTTGGTGGCCCTGTGGCGGCAGAGTGACAGAGCCCGCCCTGGGCTGGTAACAGGGATTGATCACTGCCTCCAGCCAGCCATGAGCTTCAGCTGCTCCCCCACAGAACTGCTGGGGGGGGCTAGGCATCAATCAGGTTTAGTTCTTTAATTAAATATTGATTGGGAGAGGCTAGCAGGTTCAGGGGAGGGGGAAGGAGCTGCTGAGTTGCACAATTCAGCTGCTACACCAAGGGAAAACCATCTCTTTTCCCTTGGGAAAAATTGTCTTGCCATGCTGTCCATGGCCCCACGTGCCTGCTGGATGTAATTCCAGCTGTCTAGGGAAAGCAAAACAGCAGCAATTTGCCTCTGCTCTGCTTGGTTTCTGTTCAGCACCAAAGCTGAGCGCCTCAGCAGAGCCAAACCACAACAGTGGGATTTGGACTCCAACATGTAGAGGGAGAGAAAGAGAGAGAGAGAGCAGGGAATGGCCTGGTGGGAGCAGGGCATGGATTTGGGGCATTTCAGATCAGCACCTCCCATCCCCAGCTCTGCCAGGGCTGGGTTCCACGGTGCTTTCATCCCCTAAATGCCTCTGTGAAGGTCAGGCAGTGATTCAGCCACAGAGCTTGTGTCAAGGCAAGCCCCAAACTTGAATTACCAGCCTTTGCTTGGGTCCTGCTGCTGGACCCAAGATGTGATAAGGGAAAACACACAAAGAAAGGCCCTGGGTGGTGACAGGGACAGCACAGACTGATCACACCAGGAGAAGGGTGACACTGAGCAGTTTGCACTCACACACTTCCAAAATTCCCAGTATTTCATCAACAGCCACACTTTATCTCTCCTTAGGGAAAAGGGGATGCTTGCCTGGTGCAGCATAAAGACATTTTGGGTAGAACTAAGAGCAAATCCCTGCTCTGAGCTGCCCTCTGTGAGCCCAGTCTTCTCCAGTGATAAATCACACATCTCATTCAAATGGTGCAGGCACCCCTTCAGTCAGTGCTGCTCCTACCTCCCCTGTCGTCGGTGTTACAAACAAAACTCCCCTTTCTCTCCTGGGCACAGGGTTTGTTTCCCTGCACTAAATTCACTTTTCCCCTTCTCTGCTCAGATGACACAATTGTCTACAAGGTCCAGAACCTGCAGTGGACAGCTGATTTCTCTGGTGATGTCACCCTGACATGGGCTCGGCCAAAAAGGATGTCCTCCACCTCCTGTGTCTACAACATCTACTACAGGTACATCATCCCTCCCCGGCTGTTGTGGCAGGTAAAGAGGACAAGCGTGAGCACAGGTGTGCCTGTATTTACTGCAGAGAACCACACAGATTCAGGCCTGAAACATTCAGAGCTCCTTAATCAAGTTCTGCTTGGAAAATCTAATATTTGGTAGCAAAAGAGACACAAAATCAGTGCACCCAGAGGGCATTTGGGACAAATTGCATTGGTTTCCTCCTTTACTGTGTATTCAGACAGTAAAGTTGTTATATTCATTTTTTTTTTTTTCACTTGGGCCTTGTCTTTGTTAGGACCATTAAGAGCAAGAACAAAGATAATAAATTTGAGCACAAGAGTTACAGAAAAGCCAAGTCACCAAGCCATGGTTAGTTCAGGCTTTCCAGTGGCATCTTTTCAAGATTGGTGGTGTGGCTTTACCAAAATGAGCAGCGACCTTTTAAAATGGTTCCATTTTTTTGGGACAAACCTCTCATGTTCTGTGCTTAAAAAGCCCATCCTGACTGGAGGTGTGTGGCTCTGTCCCTCAGGATGGTGGGTGAGAGCATCTGGAAGATCCTGGAGACCCACAGCAACAAAACCAACAGCGTTTTGAAAGTCCTCAAGCCCGACTGCACCTACCAGGTGAAGGTGCAGGTGCAGTGTCTGAGCCGGGTCTACAACACCAACGACTTCATCACGCTGCGGGCGCCCGAAGGACGTAAGCACAGCTGCTGCTCCCACCAAAGCCTGGCAGATTTGGCCTAAAAAGTAGAGATATCCCTGCTATGAACAAAAAGGGTCTTTCCATGGGCTTGGGAATTCACAGAATGACCAGGTTGGAAGAGAGCTTCAAGGTCATCGAGTCCAACCCAGCCCCAACAGCTCAACTAAACCCTGGCACCCAGTGCCACATCCAGGCTTTGTTAAACACACCCAGGGATGGTGACCCCACCACCTCCCTGGGCAGCCATTCCAGAACTAGAATTGTGCTGGACTGGGAGAAAGGGCCATCCACCCGTTTGTCCCCATTTTTCAGGGAGATGTTGCTTTTCCCCGCAAGCTCTGGGCACACCTCTGTGACTGGCACTAATATTTCTCTTTCTATCACTAGTTCCAGATGCTCCCCTCAACCTCCAGCTGTCCCTGAAGAAAGAAGCTGAGGGTGTGGTGATGGGCTGGTGGAGTCCCCCCGTCAACGCCCACGGCCTCATCCGGGAATTCATCGTGAGTCCTGCTGCCCTTGGGGGCTGAGCCCAGCTCGGTGGCACGAGACACAGCCAGCTGCAGGGGGGTGGGCCTGGAATGGGGAGGAAATCAGCTGGGAACATCAGGCAAATTGGGAGAAGAAATGCTACAGGCAGCACCACAGCCCTCGAGTTCTTAATTTCTCCCTTTCTGAGATGTCGTGCTTCTTTCTGCTGACATTTTGTCTCAGAGGGACCTGCTGACCCGTGGTATTTTTGAGCCCTCACGCCTTGTTTTGGTGCTCCTAGGTGGAATACAGCAGCAGTGGATCCAAGGAGTGGTCATCCCTCAGAACCACCAAGAACTACACGGAGATCAAGAACTTGCAGGTCAACACTCTCTACACAGTCAGAGTGAGTATTTCCAAAGCTCCATCTCACAGTGATTATTTCCAAAGCTCTCAGAGTATTTCCAAAGCTCTTTCAGAGTGAGTATTTACAAAACTCTCAGAGTATTTCCAAAGCTCTCTCTCAGAGTGAGTATTTCCGAAGCTTCCTCTAAGAGAGCTCTCATTACTGAGTGGCCAAAGTCCTGCACAGCCAAAAACTTGCTAAAAAAAATACCTTGCTAAAAAACCATCCTGTTAAAGCCCTGCCCTTTAATGCCAACCCACACCACCACTGCTAATGTCTATAGTTCCAAGGCCCTTGATTTGCTCCTTTGTCCCAGAAGGCCAGGCTGGATTACAAAATCCTCCCTGCTAATTGCCCGTTCCAATGTCACTGCAATTGCACTGGATGTGGGCCAGAGATAAATTTGGTCCTTGGTGTATCAGTGGGAAAAGAAGCAGATCTGCCTGTGGGGAATGTCTGCACAGGGGAGAGGCTGGGTAATTATAGACAGAAGTAATAAGACTAGGAAATGAAAGTCTGCACAGTGAGCCCTGGGAAACGTGTGCTTTGCCATTGTCCATCCTCCTGAGTTCTTGGGGAAGTTCACTGTGAGGGGGGATGAATCCCCTCCTCCAAATCCGTGTTATTCTCACAGCTGGTTGGAGGCTTTCCTCCCATGGTATTCCTTCCCAATATAATCCATGCCCAGATAAATCTTTGGAAGTATTTCAGGGCTTGCATGTTCTTCCCTGGCGTGGTTCTCACCTACTTTAGGACCCGTGGAGTCCCCAGCTCCTTATCTCGATGGACTCCTCAAAGATCTCATCAGAGAGCAGTTATCTACAAAGAGGATGCCCCTCCCTCCTCTTAGATTCCTTTAATTGACTTTAAGCAGTCGGCTTTATCTCTGCATTAAGCATTTTATTGCCAAGTAATTAAGCTATTGTTTGCTTCCAAGTCCTTTTCCCAGGAGCCCCGCCAGGTCTGTAACCTTGCTCTAACCTCCCTCTCTGTTTGCACTGTAAAATGTTGCTCATGTTCCCTCACCCTCTCGTTTCCAAAGGTTGCTGCAGTAACCAGCCGAGGGGTGGGAAACTGGAGTGAATCCAAGTCCATAACCACGGTCAAAGGCAAAGGTAAATGTTGTTGTTTGGGCCAGCTCAGAGAAGGTGACAAAAAGGCAGAGGATCAACCTGAAACAGCAGCAGCAGCATCCAGAGCCACCTCCCTGGCCTTTATTCTCCCTGCTGAGCCTTTCACACTGTTCAACAGCTTTGCTGTTAAAAGTGACCTGTAAAAAGTGACTTTTTCGCTCAGC
The DNA here is from genome assembly GCF_024509145.1 of Vidua macroura. Classification (NCBI taxonomy): domain Eukaryota; kingdom Metazoa; phylum Chordata; class Aves; order Passeriformes; family Viduidae; genus Vidua; species Vidua macroura. The sequence continues at coordinate 3,049,353 of NC_071592.1, forward strand.
CTGAGCTGCCTCAGAGTTCCATGGCATGTCTGGAGGGGTCACTGCCTCCTCTCTGAGCTCTGTGGCACAGGGATGGATGTGCTGCCCTGTCCCCTCTCTCCCAGGCTGCAGACAGATTCCCTCAGACTTTTGTAGGGCAAATCCTGCCTGCAGATAGACAAGAAAATACCAACTCCATCACTCTCACTCTAAAAGGATGCTGGCTCATCCTTCTCCCTCTTAGGTCACAATTATTGTGGCTCCTCCTGCAGACCATAAAAAACAACCACAGCTCCCAAGAACTATCACTTCATCACAGTCTAACAGCAGATAAATTCAAACAGCACAGTAAATCATTTCCTTCCCAACCTGTTTTTTTTTTTGTTGTTTGTTTGTTTTGTTTTTTGTTTTTTAAGAAAAGCCTTTTGAAGTCGTTTGTATTCATGCCAAGTTTTTCATCCAAACTTATGTCCCTGCATCAAAATTGTCTGCTAATTCGCCAGATGAAAGAAGGGAAAGAAAACACCAGGCTACTCGAAGTGCAGGATTCAGATAATGTGAATTACCTGATGGTTAGAAAAACAGAGGTAGAAAGAACAGAAACAGCTTTTACTTCAGGTTTTGCATGAGTGCTTGGCACCGATAGCTCCTGCGCTCCCCCAGCAGCTCCTCGGAAGGGCAGGAGCTGTCACCTGGGATAGGAGCTCGCCCTACTGAGTTCCGAGAGAAATCCCTTTGCCCAGACCCCTCCAGTTCCAGCCTGCACTGAGCAAGGCACAGATAAAGCAGCTTTTAGCTGGTGGAGCTAAAAAATGATGTCAGTGTCTTCTCTGAGGGGAACATGTCTTAGGCAAGGTTGGGGCGTCCTGTTCTGGGTGTCAACACAAGAAGCTGTATTTTATCTGTCCTCTCTCAAGAAATATTTTTATTTCTTTCTGCTGTACTAACAGCTCTTCCCTCTCTTTCCTCCCAGTCATTCCTCCCCCTGTCATCCACATTGAGAGCTACAGTGAGGACTCCATAAGTTTCAGCCTAAAAATGACCACGAACATCAAGGTAAGAGTTTTTCCTCTTTCCATCTGAGCTGGGTAAATGGTGAATAGTGGCTGGGAGAAGCTGTCACCCACTGAAGCATTGCAATTACCAGTTATTTCATGCCAAATCATTTCTTACTGCTCCCAAACTGCCCCGGGGCTCTTAATTGGGATGGAAAATACAATGCAAGGACTGTCAGGGGTCTGACAGTAACCCTGGTTCCCTGTGTGCATCAGCTGAGCTGATGGCTCTGTGTCCTTGGGCATGACAGGTCAGTGGCTACGTGGTCAACATCTACTGGACATTTGATACCCACAGGCAGGAAAAAAGGACTCTGGTCATAGAAGGAGAAAAGTCCATCCAAAAAGGTAAATTCTGCTCAAAATAGAAAGCTTTGCTTTGGTCAACACCAAGCAGAAGGATTTATGAGAGGTTATAGGATTTTTTTTTTCAACTAGTAGTTCTGTTTCAACAATTCTGTTTAAATCTGGACAGGACAAAGCAGCAAATTCTCTGTTTTGAGGACCTGGAGATTTCAAGTAAATTTGGGATTTACCCCCAGAGCTGCACTAGTCCTTTCTTATCACAGGGGGTTTTGTTTGTTGTTCCATTTTTAATCTGCCAAAGGGAGTAGAAACAGAACAGGGATTTCTTGGGCTTGCATAGAGCACAGGTCCCTATTAATTAACCACATTTCTGGTTTGGGAAAGTCTCAGTGTGGGTATGTGAAATCATCCGGGCACAGAAAAGCAAGGCTGGGTTGGATTCCAGAGCCTCAGGTGCTTCTGTATAAAGGAAATTACTGCAAAGTCATGGAAGTACAGCCCAGGAGAGGCAGGCTCCTGTCTGTTTGTGATGCTGACCCTTCCCTTGTGCTCCCACCCCGCTCTTGCCGTGCTTTGCCTCACCTAATAGTGCCCCTTTCTCTTCTTGCTCAGTGGCCAATTTGACAGCACACACCCCCTATGAAATTTCTGCTTGGGCTAAGACGGAGCTGGGTGACAGCCCTCTGTCTTTTGTGCATGTGGTGACCAGTGGCACAAGACCTGTGTCCCCAAGCCTCAAGGCCAAGGCCATCAACCAGACGGCCGTGGAATGCAGCTGGACTGGCCCCAGGAATGTGGTAAGGCACCAACCCTTCCCTCACCAGCCGCCCTGGGCTCCGGCTCAGAGCCTCAGAGCAGCACACGAAAGCCCCTGAAGTCAGGATAATTTGTTTGGATTGAATTCCAAGGCCCTGAAAATGTTGGGGATAATGAGGGAAAGAACCTCCTGCCTTTTAAACAGAAGCAAAGCAAGGCTTCTTTTCTGTTTGTTGCAGTGAGAAGTGGCTTAAACACAGCTCCAGCAGCCTTTGAATCAACTGCTGTTACCTGAGCCGAGCTCAGGAGTTTTGGGTTGGGGGTTCAAAGGCAAGTGGGCAGATTGAATTTGGGCAAGATAGAGGGAAAAGCAGGAAAAAGGGTCCAGAGGGAAAAGGTCTTTGTTTCATGCCCCTAAAAAGTGACAGCCTTTGGGATATGGATTTGTAGAAAATTCTCAAAGTCTGACAGAAGTTTATTTCCTAATTACAAAACATTATAAGCGTTTCTTAACCTTTCAACCTTTACCACACCATACTGTAAATACCTTAAAACCAATCATCTAAAATTACCCCTTGTAAATCCTACTACAGTACATCTTCCATAGTTCTATTTCTCCAATGTATCTGGTTTTATTTATAAAACCATCCTTTAAAACTTGTTTCTAGCTCCATTTCTCTGTCAACAATATCTGTCCTATTCCATGACATTTCTAAGTCAGCATTTCTCCAAAGTATTTAGCCTTATTTGTAAAACCATCCTTTAAAACTCGTTTCTAGCTCCATTTCCCTCTCAACAATATCTGTTTCTAGCTCCATTTCTCTCTCAACAATATCCATCCTATCCCATGACATTTCTTAGTCAACATTTCTTATCTCAAAGTTTACATACAGATATTCACCACGTCAACCTTCTGTCAGGCTTCGAGAATTTTCTACGAATCCATTTCCCACAACAGCCAGTGGATGCTCTGGGCCGTGCCAATCCCTTGCTGTGCTCTCCCTCCTCAGGTTTATGGAATCTTCTACGCCACGTCCTTCCTGGAGCTGTACAGGAGCCCCCACAACAGCACCACCAGCGCCCACAACGCCACGGTGCTGGTGCAGCGCGATGAGCAGTACCTGTTCCTGGTGGGCTCCCCTCCTCCTCCTCCGCCCTCTGCCCGCCCCCCTGGCTCCACCAGGACACTGCCCTGACCTCTGTGCCTCCCTCCCAGGTGCGGGTGGTGTCTCCCTACCAAGGGCCCCCCTCTGACTACGTGGTGGTGAAGATGATCCCGGATAACCGGCTGCCGCCGCGGCACCTGCACGCCGTGCGCACCGGGAAGACGTTCGCCGTCGTCAAGTGGGAATCGCCCTACGACTCGCCCGACCAGGATATGGTAATGCCTCACAGAGCCTTCTGCTGGCCCTGTGCACACAAAATCCTGCCTCAAACACAGATCCCCGCGTTTCTTCTGCTGGAGGAAGCCTGAGGTCAGGTCTATGCTCCGCATAAAATCATCGTCAAAGTGCTGACACCTCCAACATCTTCATTTCCTCCCTACTGGCCATTAGCTCAGGAGTGTAACATTTAAAAAAGCCAGGTCTGGGATATCTGTTGCTGACCAAGTCTTAAAGCAGCCCTGGGCATGTGCCAAAACACCTTTCTGGGCTTTGGCTCTGCCCAGGAGGGTAAGGCTGGGCTGGGGCTCTGCCTCCTGCCTCAACAAAGCCCAGTTCTGTTCTCTGCCACGCCGGAATACGCTCGGGTCTCGCTCCACTGAAGGCCAGTCATTTTCTCAGCAAGCTTTCCCCTCCCATTCTGCTCCAGAGACTTTAACAGCAAAGGTTTGGAGGTATAAACCTTCCCAGCAGAGCTGGAAACTGACAGGGCAGGGGCTTGCGTTGCATCCTTGCGATTCACCGAGAAGTACAACCTGAGGTTTTCCTCCTGCTCTCATCTGTTTCACTAACTGCATTTTCTGTATCAGTAAATGCCGATTTTGGGCAGAGATGTAGAGAGAGTTGGAATTTTGCTCCCCCAGGTTTTCTATAAAGCTCAGCCTTGGTTTAAAGCAAATTTTACCCGCCCTAATGTCCTACCACTGTTTAGCTGAAATTCTGCAGGAAAATGAGACTTTTTTTCCATCCATTTCCTCCCCCTCCAGCTCTACGCCGTGGCAGTTAAAGATTTGGTGAGGAAAACAGATAAAATCTACAAAGTGAAAAGCCGGAACAGCACGGTGGAGTACACCATAAAGAAGCTGGAGCCAGGAGGGAAATACCACGTGATTGTCCAGCTGGGAAACATGAGCAAGGAATCCAGCATGAAGATCAACACAGGTGAGGGACACAGCACCCATCCAAGGCTGCAGAAATCTTCCTGCAGCTCTTGGTCCTCTCCCACAGGCAAAGCTGAATTTTGTGAGGCCTTCCAGGGGAGGTGATTACACCCCCAAACAACAGCAGTGGAGAGGAAGCTTCTCAAATGATATCCAGTGTTTTTCTCCTGATAAATGGAGATGGGAAAGACACCAGTTTGGCTGTGTACACATCATCAAGTACCATTACAGCCCTACCACTGAAAAATTCCTCCCAGCTTCCGCACCACAGCATCCTCTCCTCCAGCACATCTCTTTTCCAAGCAGAGTATTGTCCTGATCCCTAAAAAAAAACCCAATAACTTTCAGAATTTACTCCATTTGTGTGAGAGGAAAGTGCCACCAGTGCTACAACCTCACCTGCTGCCACTTTTTCCCATTTGCAGTCCCCCTGTCTGCACCGGACGCCTTAAAAATCATCACTGAAAACGACCATATTCTGCTTTTCTGGAAGAGTTTGGCACTGAAGGAAAGCAATTTCAATGAAAGCCGGGTAAGTTCTGCTGTGCCTCCTGTCCTACAGAAAATCCTGGAGCAGAGTCAGTGCAAGGCTCTCTCACAGGCTCTGAAATCCATCCTGTCCTTGGTGAGCCCTCTAGAAGAGCTCACTAAAATTCATGTCATGGCTGAGGCTCTGAAGCTGATAGATCCAATCAGTCACCTTTTAGGAACATAATTACCCTGCTAGAAAAGGACAATTGTCCCATGTGTGAAAGGACTGGGAACAGAGCTCTGCCCTGCCACGCCAGGAAGTCTGAAAGGTGTCATTATTCAGACTCGGATAGAAAATCTGTGCAATGTTGTCTGTTAGAGCATGGGCAGGTCCAAAACTGCACCAAAAAAGCCCTCACCCTCCTGGACTCTGTGCTTGGGTGGGCTGGGGTGGGTGCTAAGGACAGAGTGGACCAGACAAACCAAACCAGAGTCATTTAGGTTGGAAAAAACCTCCAAGATTGGCTCCAAGCTGTGCCCGATCCCCACCTTGTCACCAGCCCAGAGCACGGAGTGCCACCTCCAGTTGTTTCTTGAACACCCCCAGGGATGGGGACTCCAAACCACCCTGGGCAGCCCCTTCCAGTGTTTAAGAACCCTTTTAGTGAAGAAATCCTTCCTGATGTCCAACCTGAGCCTCCCCTGGCACAGCTTGAGGCCGTGTCCTCTCATCCTGTCACTTGGCAGAAGAGAAATCAATCTGTCCTCCCTGAGCTGGCCAAGGTCAGTGCACACCAGGAGGGGCTCCTGGAGGAGGCTCCACCTTGCTCCCTCCCAGCTGACAGCCCAGCAGGGTTCATCAAAGCCAGATCCATGAGGAAAACCAAATTTCCAAGCCCTTTGGGAAGAAGCAAACCCGCCCTTTGCAGCTGAGTGACTTGGGGTTGGTGTTTCCCTCAGGGCTACGAGATTCACATGTTTGACAGCCTGATGAACATCACAGCCTACCTGGGCAACACCACAGAGAACTTCTTCAAGGTGTCCAACCTGAAGATAGGCCACAACTACTCGTTCAGCGTGCAGGCCCGGTGCCTGTACGGGGGGCAGATGTGTGGGGAGCCGGCCACGCTTCTCTACGACGAGCTGGGAACGGGTGAGTCCCTATTTCCTTAAAAAAATACTCAGGGGAAGCCTCAGCAATTCCTTAGGGATGGTACAAAGAGCACTTGTGTCCCTCCCTCACCAGGTAAAGACTCCTCAGCCACCAAATCGGGCCGGGCCACGGACGTGGCTGCCATCGTGGTGCCCGTGCTGTTCCTGCTGCTGGTGACCCTGGGCATCGGCTTTGTGGTGCTCTACATGAGGCACAGGAGGCTCCAGAACAGCTTCACTGCCTTCGCCAACAGCCACTACAGCTCCCGCCTGGGCTCGGCCATCTTCTCCTCGGGGGATGATCTGGGTACGTGGGGACAGCGCTGGGGACGTGACTTCGGGGCAAGAATTAAGTTCTTTGTCATGATTTGTGCCACAGTCTCTGTGGATTTGAGCTCAGAGTGCAAATCAGAGTTACGGAGTCCTTCAACTTGGCTTCCAGATGATCTTCCAGATCATCAAGTCCAACTGCTGAAAGTTTTCCCAACCAAACATTTTTATCAAATTAAACCTCTCCTTCTGATGCAGATCACTTAAAAACACATTGAGGATGTGAAATCAGGGCAAGAATTAATTCTTTTATCACGGTTTGGGCCACTCTGGCATCACAATCTCTATGGATTTGATCCAAGAGTACAAATCATAGAGTTACAGAGCCCTTAAACTTGGGAAAGATCTTCCAGATCATCAAGTCCAACTGCTGAAAGTTTTCCCAACCAAATGTTTTTATAAAATTAAACCTCTCCTTCTGATGCAGATCACTTAAAAACACATTGAGGATGTGAAATCAGGGCAAGAATTAATTCTTTTATCACGGTTTGGGCCACTCTGGCATCACAATCTGCATGGATTTGATCTCAGAGTACAAATCACAGAATTATGGAATAGTTAAGGTTGCACAGACCTTTAAGACCATCGAGTCCAATCGCCAAAACTTCCCAACAAAACTTTTTTATCACATTAAACCCCTCCTTCCAATGCAAATCACTTAAAAACACACTGAGTATGTGAAATCAGGGCAAGAATTAATTCTTCTATCACAGTTTGGGCCACTCTGGCATCACAATCTGCATGGATTTGATCTCAGAGTACAAATCACAGAATTATGGGGTTGTTAAACTTGAAAAAGACCTTCAAGACCATCAAGTCCAACCGCCACAAGTTTTCCCTACCAATATTTTTATCAAATTGAGCCCCTCCTTCCAATGCAAATCACTTAAAAACAGATTTTAAAGTGCTGAGGGCCCCCTATCAGCTCTCTTTTGGGTTTGTTTTCCAGGAGATGAGGACGATGAAGCCCCAATGATAACTGGATTTTCAGATGACGTCCCCATGGTCATCGCCTGAGGCGCATTTCTGACTGTACAAAACCAAATGGTGTAAATATTTTATTTGATAAAAATAGTTGATTGTTTATTTTAAAAATGCACTTTGAGTTGCAATACGTTATTTTTATATGGGCCAAAAAAAAGAAAAAAATAATAATAATTTTAAGAATACACTTTGTAGTAATCAACTGTGAATTGCAGACTAGGTTGGTTGAGTAACAAATTGCTTTGATTTAACATTAATTTAGTCTTACAAGGCTATGCTTGCTGGGCATGCTTTTAAGTCTGTGAGATATTTTCCGTTGACTAAATTGGCTACTCATTTTATTTTTCTAAGACAAGAATAAATTTATTTAAAAAAATAAAAATTCAGGAGATTATATATGTAGAGAGAGATAATATAGTCCCTGAAGGTTTTGCTTTTACTTTAGGACAAAAGAAAAAAAAAAAATCCTTTGGACTTTGTTTTATATGAAAGTATTTTTGTTGTGTTAATTTATTGGGAAATCTGCTGAGGAACAGATTTCCAGAGTCGTCAGACATTGTACACATTCTTGTGTAGAACATGTGCCACTTTATCTTGCAAGGCAGTCGTATCTTGGCATCCCCATCATTGTCCTTGCCACGATAATAAAACCTCTCATTTTCACAGTTTTTCTCCCTTTTAAAGACCCAATCTTTGAGCAATCTTAAAGTACAGCAGCACATTTTTTTTTTTTTTTAGGGGTGACTTTTAGCTTCCTGCTGCTGTGGGAAGTCAAAAATATCCCCACACCAAGATGTGCTGCCCAAACCCCTCCTGCTGCTGCCCCTGCCCATCACACGGGGCTTAATTAATCTGGAGCTTACAACCACCACATCACTGGAACAAAACATTGCCACTTGCACCTTAAAACTCATTTCCCAGGTATTTTTAGGATACCCCTCCTCCGTGGAGCTTCCCTCAGGTGCCAGCACGGTGGTGGGATGGAAGGGGGAATCTCCAGTGTGTGCAAATCCGGATTTTCCACACTCACACGGAGCAATAATTACTGAAATTTTAAACTAATTTGGCCCACGGCAGGGATTTGATGCTCCCTCATTGGATTTTCCTAAAAGCAGCTGTAGTTTTACCTACAGCTTTAGAAATAATATAAATACACACACACACATACATGTTATTTTCTCATCTCACATTCCCAGCAGACACAATACTGGCTGCAGAGCCAAATGCAAAGAGTCTGCTTGCCACCGTTTGGAGCTTTGATTTTTGTGACAGCAAAATGTGAATTTCACCAAAAAATGTGAACCTCACCACTACCTGCCAACCCAGGAGCACGACAGGGGAGGATGTTCAGGGCTCTCCCCTGGCTGTGCTCGATATATGCAAAACTTCTCACCAGGAAATGCAGCACACTGTCTTGTCACACTGTTTTTGTGAAAAACAAAGGTATTTTTGCTGTGTAAATTAAGTTATAATTGCAGTCTTCCTACAGATGAAACGAGAGAGGCCAACTATGTTTTGATACGTGACTGATCCATTTAATTTCACAATAGAAAAATGTATAAAAAAAAAAAAAGCTGAAGTCTGGATGGTTTGATACTCTAGAGAAATACTGACTCTATTTTCAATTACTGGTGTTAGCATTCCCGGTGACAGATTTTTTCCTCCCCTCCGAAGCTGGGACCAAACTAGAATCTGATTTTTATAAGGAGCAGCAAGCTCGCAGAGTTGCAATATTTTTACCTTGTCAGTGGATCAGGTGCTGTTCAGGAGTTGAACTTTTGAGTGAAATCACCCCAGTACACACAGCTCAATTTGCCTGGAGTTACAGCTGCACAGAGAGACCAGACTCTGACCCAGAGGCTAAACCAGCCTCCAAAACATAAATCAAAAGATTTTATGCAGGAGAGGAAGCCTAAAAACAGAGATAAAGAGTATTTAACCCCTTCTTTATAAAGTAAATTTTTTTAGCAGAGGTAACTGAAAATTACAATGTAGCATCCCAAAATCTGGCGGGGGTTAGGAGTGGTTAAATTCTGGTATTTTACTCCTCCAGGGTAAATCCTGGTGCAGTAAAATGAGCAGAATTTAGAGTCTAGCCCATCTCTGTCTAGCCAGATGCCAAGGGGGACCCTTGTAACCACTTTATATCCTGCAGAAATCCCTTGGCTGGAGATTTCCAAGCATCACCTGGGGGACAGGTCACTCCTGGCCACTCTGAAAGGCTCCTGGCTCGGGGACACTCGTGCAGAGCAAAGCATTTTGTACCCAAACCCCAACACTCTTGGTTAAATCTAACCCCCAAACACAGCGTGGGCAGAGCAGAGTCACCCCTGCTTGCCCAGGGGTTTGGGGACACTGCAAAGCCCTTGTGGGGACAGCACTGCCACTCAGAGCTGTCCCCAACCCTCCCAGCCCTTCCCCTTCACTGCAAAAATCACCACTGTGCTCTCAGCAAAGCAACTTTCACAGGGCTAGTGTATTTTATATAGAGAGATAGAGAAGTCTGGGCTCCAGGTGGGGAGTAACCCATGCAGTTCTGGGGTAAATTGTATATTTTTATGAACTTTTGAAGCACGGAATCTTGTTCATGGAGACACACAGGGGGTGGGAGGGTTCTGCTGTAAATATGGTACGTGGATGTGGATGTATATTTTGTTCTGGTTCTGTTGAAGTAGCCTTATGTGATGTGATATGACTTGCTACCCTAAATTTCAGGAGGTGATTTGAGTTTGCTTTATAGGAAGCCAGTAAAATGGTTGGATCTGTCTGGAAAAACAAAAAAAAGGGTATGGAAAATACCCTGGTTAGGAGGAACTTCCCCCAGTTAATTTGTGTTTGCACCCGTTTCAGATGCCCATGAGTACTCTCAAGTCCATTTGAACAAAAGATTAAGGTTGAACACGAAAATCTGTTGAGGTTTTGGACCACGAGGCTTCTTTTGCTTTGGCTCAGGCTCTTTTTTGTGTTGGGAGTTTGGTTTTTACAAGAAAGGACAAGGAGGTACCATTTCCCAGGCTGGAGACCTATTAAAGGTCAATAAAAAGCTCTTTTCAGTCTGAATAAAGTCCATCTGTGGCTTGCCAGCCCTGTAAAAGCTCCCTGAACCCAGCGAGAGCAGAGCCCACACAGGAAGCAGCTGGAGCAGGAGCCAGCCCCTCTGGGGTTTGGCCTGTACCCCAGGAAAACTGCAAGGGCATTTCAGAGAGGGGTGAAATTTGGGGAGAAAACCCCTGCCTGCAGGTATTTCATGTGCAGAAGAGCCGGCTCTCCCTGCCCTAACCTGCTGCAGGTGCTCCCACCTTGACACAGCGCTAGGAGATAGCTCAGCCCCGGGAAAAGCCTCTTTTCCTTGGACACAGACCAAGTTACGGAGATGTTTGGGAGCTCAGAGCCAGCCGGGAAGGGGAGGGAGGAGCAGACAGGCAGAGCTGGCTGCCAGCATCCACGGGGAGCTCTGTGTTTGATGGTCACCTTGGTGGTCACCACGTTATTTCTCTCCTCCTGTTTCCAGAGTCACCAAAACCCTCACATTATCCACCAGGGAACTCCTGGTGAGCCAAGGAAACTCTCCCTGAGCAGAATTCCCATTCCTGGCAGGGCAGAGCTCAGTGGGAGCATCTCCATGCTTGGAATCAGAGTACATTTAATGACAAACTTCACCTACTCGCTGATGGAAAAGTAAAATGACATTTTTTCCAGCAAAAAAACCTCCAAACCTTTTCTGAAACAGCTTTCAAGTCTCCTTCAAATGGACTAGAGAAGGGAAATGGTGCAATAACTCAGCTACTCTTGGACCCCAAGAGCATCTTTGTTCCTGGAAGTAGCTGCAACATTATAATTAATCCTTACAAACCTGCATCAGTCCACAAGCAGCCAGCCTCTAATAGAGGTAGTGTCACCTTTGAATCAGGTTCTTTAAGTGAAGTTTAATGTTATACTATTTGAATTGCTACTCTGTGTCCTTTATTTGTTTTGTTTTGTTTTTTTTTTTTTCATTCATTGATTTCTGCTATGTATTATTGCACAATTTTGAAGGAATTTTTGTCTGTCCATTTTTTTTCCCACTTAATGATAATAATAAAAAATGGACTGGGTAAACAAAGCAGTTTCTGGTTTCTGAAATTGTTGAAAGCTTCTGTGTGTCTAGTGCAGAAAAAAGGAGATTTTTTTTTCTGAGCATAATTTTGTTCTACAAAACCTAACAGGATTACAGAATCACTGAGTGGTTTGGGTTGGTAAGGACATTAAAGATCATCTAATTTCTACCCCTGCCATGGGCAGGGACACCTTCCACTATCCCAGGCTGCTCCAAGTTCCATCCAGCCTGGCCTTGGGCACTTCCAGGGGACCAGGAGCAGCCACAGCTTCTCTGGGCACCCTGTGCCAGGGCCTGCCCACCCTCATAGGGAGGAATTTCTCCCTGATACCCAATCTAACCCTGCCCTGTGTCAGCCTGAAGCTGTTCCCATCCTCCTCAAAAGGCAGTGACAGGACAAGGGCGACGAGAATCAGGAAAATTGAGCTTCGTGCAGATCCTGAGAGGTGCCGCCCTCATTCCTAACGCAGTCACGTCTGCCTGTCCCTTCCCTCAAGGTCAGCAACACCCCCAGACACCAAGCACCATTTCCAGCCTGTCCAAGCTTCACCTCCACATTCGCACAGCACCACCTCAAGCGTTATTTTCCGCGCTTACAACCCATTTCCACGACAATCCCGCGCTGCACGGCGTGCGCGCAGGAACACCCCGCACCTGAGCAGCCGGAATCCAGCAGGATTTCTGCTGGCAGGGAAGGTAATGAGCAGGCAGCAGCCTCCTCATTTCGCAGCCCAGATAATTGGAAAGGCAACATGTGATCTTGGTGGACGTAATTGAGGCGTGCGAGCATCTTAAGTGTTGCACTTCATTAACATTTAGCTTAAGGCAACGTTAACAAACAGTCGTTCCTTCCTCCCCGTCGCCCCCTCGGTCGTGAATGAAGCTGATATTTTTTTTTTTTCCTACTGCCGCTGGAATAGATTGTTCCCCCCGGGAGGCACAAGGAGTTTCACCTCATTCCCAGGCACCTACTTTCTGCTGGAGGATCTGATGTGACTCTGGAGCCTCAGCGCTGTCACTGAGCAAACTTTAATGGAATAAAAGTTTGCCTCCTCTCCTAGCAAAACCTGCAGGTTTCTATGGGTAGGGAGGATTTCTACCCTAAGCCTTTACTGCCTTCACCACAGCAAGTTACAACATTTTCCCCCACTATGATGAGAACCCATCAAAGAGGAAGATTGCAGTTCCTGGAGGAGCTTTGGATGGAGCACAAACCCATCCAAGAGCCTGGATCCAGGCTGCCCTCATTCTGCCACTCCTGAAAATTCACCTCTTTACCCCAAATAACATCAGGGGCTGCTTCCTGCAGCCACACGGAGGGGAAGATGTGGATCCTGCCTGCAAGAGCGAGGAAACCAGGTGGAAACACAGCAAAAAATCCCTTCCCACCACAGGTTAAGCTTTCCACAGAATCAATGGGCTCTGATGTTGAGAGAGAGCAGCTGAAGTTCTGGCTCACTGCTCCTCCTTTAGCAAGCACTCCCAGTGCTTGTGCCAGACTCCTGAACTGTTGTGTTTAGCCTTTCTCAGCTGGAAAAATGAAATAACCGAGGATATTTCACAGCAGAACTCAAGCTGGATTTTGGGATGGAGGAGCCAAGAGCTCCCAGATAGCCCAGCTGAAGGAAGGAAGGAAGAGAAGGTCTGTGGGAAGGAAAGATTCATGCTAACCATCAACATCTTGGCTCCTACCACAAACCTCCCAACCTGCCAAGTGTGGGATGCAAGAAAAATGGCATCTTCCAGGATGTGAGGTTTATTTCTTCCCTGTAAATTCCAGGCATCCAGAAGCACACAACCTCAGACTCTCAGAGCTGGGCTGATGTCATGCCCAGAAGATTTTCTCTCCCCGGGCTCTGCAGCCTGGGATCGATTTAGGGAGTAGACCTGACCTCTTATTTTTCAGAGCACCTGCATGGGGATGTGCTGGAAAGAATCCCAGAGTGATGGAGGGTCATAAAAAAGGAACTAGACAGCAGTCTGGGGAAGAAGGAAAGACAGTCAGTGAGCAGGAGGTCATGAAATTCACCCTGAAGCTACAACCTGACACTGGCTGTGCAGGAGGGGAATGTTTTAGAGTGGAGGACCTGAGGCAGAGGTGGACAAGAAGCGACATTCACATCACCAAGCCTCTCATCTCCAGGCTGGCCTGGCCAAAAGAGAAGGCTTATTTTCCCTGTAGCCAGTGGAGGGAAGCAAACACCCTCCAAGGAGGAATTTGGAACCTGAATAGAAGTTTGGGGCTTGAGTGAGCCGTTCTCAGTCGCTTTTGTACACTGGGAGAACGGCTGCCTGTGTGTTTTGTATCTCCCCAAGCCTGAGAGAGATCCCAAAGGGTAACGAGAAGATGGAGAAGAGGTTGGAGGTTCCTCCTGGCCTGGGCTCTGTGTAACAGCAGGCAGGATTCATCCCTGCCCAAGCTGAGAGGGTCACTCCAGGCCTCATCTGCAGCCAAGATGAGGCACAGCAGTTCAGAGAGTGCTTCCCTCCTCCTAAAATAGGTCAGACTCTCATTGCTATAATGGGAACTCAACGGCGACTGCCTCATGCCGTGCCTTGGGACTGTAAGACACCACAGCCTACGTGAAACGAATCCCAAACCCGAGTCCTGGGTGAGAACATCCCCCCTGCAGCCAGGCAGCTCCTGAAGCACACACACCCTGCAGGCTGGAGAGGAGCTGTGGCCAAACATCTCCTCTTTGTTAGCACCCCTACCCCACTCCAGCGGAGAGCAGCACCGCAGCTCCTCTCCCAACCCCTTCCCCACTCCCCCTTGGAGGCTGCTGGCCCCCTTTGGGGTTAGCCTGGCTCTGAAGTGACCCAGCTTTCCTTCCCTCCTGCCAGGGCTTTCTCAGGATCCCTCGGAAAGCCAGGAACAGAAGCCTGGAGGCCAAATCCCAGTTGTGTGTTCAGTCACGGGACCAGCTTGGTTTCCCATCCAGCTCCACTTTGCAGTAGCTGTATGGGACCCACAGCCAGCCTGTCTCTGTACCCTGCAAATTACCACGGCAGACTCGGAGCTGGTGAAGACAATAGCGTGTTTGGCTCGTTCTTCTGCATCAACACCATTTCCAAATGTACTTTTCCCTCCTAAACTTATTTAACCTCGCAACCAAGAGCCACAAGGATGGCGAGCTGTTTGTTCCAAGCCCAGATCTCCCGGGAGAGCAGGCACAAAGAATAGAAGGCAGCCTGGAGAGATGGGAAGAGGGAAAATCCAGAGAGGGATCCGAACGCACCGCCCTTGGAGACCGTGCCAGTGACCTGCTAAGGGTCCAGCCATCATAAATAAATAGGCTGCTTTTATTGTCTGGCCAAGCACGGTAATGCCTGAGCCGCTTCCAGCGGGTGGGGCCACGGCCGGCCCCGCTCCTCCGAGCTGAGACAAAACAGATGTCGCTCACCCCGCGCCCGTGCTGCGGGTGATTCGTGCTGCAGCCCCTCCTCGCCCGCCATGGAGCAGGGGGTTGTTAATGTCCCTCCCAAACCCCCAGAGCCGGAGCCAAAAACTTCCGCTGTGGTGGTGGTGACTCCTAAGCGAGGGGGGACAGTGCCATGGGGTGACGGTGCTGTGGGGTGACAATGCTGTGGGGTGACAGAGCCATGGGGTGACAATGCTGTGGGGTGACAGAGCCGTGGGGTGACAAAGCCATGGGGTGACAGAGCCATGGGGTGACAAAGCCATGGGGTGACAATGCCGTGGGGTGACAATGCCGTGGGGTGACAGAGCCAAGGGCAACGGTGCCAAGGGGTGACAGTGCCATGGGGCGACAAAGTCATGAGGTGACAAAGCCATGGGGTGGCAAAGCCATGGGGCAACAAATTGAAGGGGCAACAAAGCCAAGGGCTGATAAAGCCATGGGGTGACAATGCCAAGGGGTGACAATGCCATGGGGCAACAAATTGAAGGGGCAACAAAGCCAAGGGCTGACAATGCCAAAAGGCACAGCCCAAAACCTGTGGCGATTAAAGCACCGCGTTCCTCTCCCTCTGCACAGCCCCACCAGATGCTCTGCACCAGTCCTAAAACCCCCCAAGCCAGACCCCAGCAGCAGTTATGAAGGGTAGAGCTGAGAAGCAGTTCTGTCTGTACCAGAACCGATAATTCACTTTTTAACCTGTTTTTTTGGCTGGTTCAGTCCAAAGTGAGCAGTTCCCAGCTGGCCCTACTGCCACCCATGTGCAGTAGATGGCAGCAGAAGCTTTAGTCACTGGCCACCAAACTCTAAAGGATCCCTCCTCCTCCTCCCCCTACTTTTTTTTTTTTTTTTTTTACTTTTTACTTTTTGTGGCCTCAAAAATTATTAGTTCCAGATGAGCTCCCGCCATTGTAATAGTCCATTTAACCCGATCCACTCTGGGCAGAGTCAGTGCAAGTTCAAATGCAGCATTTTCACGTGTAAACCACATATCAGAGACATTTTTTCCGCGCAGCTCTGGGCACTCCTCGTGCAGCAGAAAAGGGGAAATGCAGAAGGTTAAACCTCACACACACGGCCCCGGCCGTGGGCAACAATGGCACTTTGTCAAGGCAGCGCTGCCAGAGCGGGGCTGAACTTCTGAATTGAACCAGGAACCTCAGCACTGCTTCTCCCTTTGAAGATTAGCACTAATAAGCCAAACCAGTGGGTATTTTGTTTTATAAGGAAAGAGCATTTCAAGTCACGTACGCTGCTATTGTTGGACACAAAACATGTTCTGTCTCTGCCTGTGGTGACTCCAGCGACTGCTCCATGCTTGTCTTTTGCTGGGATTACCTTTATTTTTTATACTATATTAAATTTACCTCCCACCATCTCTCAGGCCGGTTAAAACTGACAGCGTTACCCAGGGCTAACTACACATACATAGTTAAAAACCCCCATTTTATTACCATATTATTTTATTATCATATTCAAATTTTGCTTCTTTTTTGGATGAAGTATTGAGAAACAATAATCAAAACTACCAGATTTCCCTCCTACTGGAATAACAGGCGCATCTCATATAAACAAGCTCCATGTAAGAGGTGCATTAAATGATTTGTTTCTGGTAAACGAAGACAGCTCTAGCACAACACATGGAAAATTTCATGTTGTTTGCTTTTGTAATTCACTGTACACACAGCCTTTAATCTGAGGATCTCCGAGCACTCTGCACAGTTTAATTAAGTCCCACAACTGCCATGTTGGGGAAGTACATTAAGCGCTGTTATGCTGATTCTTTACAGATGGGCAGGCTCAGGGGCTGAGTTGTGTGCTCCAAATTTCCCTCTCCCCATCCTGGATGGGTCCTTAAAGCTTTTCCATGTGGCCTTCCCAATGACAACCAGAGAAAACAGCTGAACTTAAAACCCTAACCAAACAAGAAAACCTGCTTTCATCCTGGGCTGAGCCTTCCAATGACGTGTTCTACCTGCAAAGCGTCTGACTGCGCTCCCACTCCCTCAGTTCTGGTGGAAAACCGTGTTTCTGCCATGTGGATCAGCACAGGGCCTGGGTAATTCTGTGATTCTGCCTTAAATCCCCCCCTCACCAGCCTGCCTGCAATGGGTTAAACCCCAAACCCATGCACCGACGTGACCCCAAAATCGGGTCAGGAGCCAGACCCCGTCCCAAACTGAGACCTGCCAGGCCCCAGATCGTCTGTTTTGCTGCAGAGCTGGGAAGAAGAACATCCCAGCATCTTGGCTCCCAAACCCCCATTTTTCCACGGTATTCTCTCCGGCGGGATCTGTATGGAAACCGCTCGCAGTGCCGAGGCCATGGGACAAATGAATGGGAATTCACCCTGCCAGTGATATCCATCATGAGACACAAGGCTGCACAGGGGAGGGGCATGCTGAGCCCTAACCAGCTGCACATGTACAGTGTCTGCCTCGTCCAGCCCCTGGCCTCGGGCACTGAACAGTTGCTAAACCCTGGGAGAGGGATCGGGAGCAGCCGGGTCACCCCCTGCTCCCGGCTGGTGCCCTCACACCTCAGCCACTCCAGGCCACCACTTCCTCGCTGGCCTTGGGAATGGGCAAGCAACCAGCTTTGGCCAGGGAATGAATAGGTGCTGAAGTCATTCAGCTTTTCCCAACATTGTTCCAGCTTTGGCTGTGGAGCAGTTCTCCATCTCTCCCTTTTCCGTGTTCCTTCCCCCTCTCCTCTGCAAGCTCCTTTGTTCTCGTGTTTACAGCGGCATCGATTTGCTGTCAGAAAGCAACATGGCCTTGGAGTTTCTGTACACACAGCCCAAAGCCAGACGCCTGGAACCTGCCCTCTCACACCCCGACTCCCTCCACGGGCCGCACTCGGCATTTCAGATGTCACTGCCCCTTCCTGCTCCTCTCAAACCCGCTGGGGAGAGTGGGGGCACAAACCATGGCCCCACACAGAGCCCCAGAGAAACACCTGGGCAGGGCCAGCTCCTTCTGCTCCTCTTTCCCATCAGCTCACACATCTCAAAGGTTTCGGTCGTGTTTTCCTCGTGTGATTTGAGAGAATCCCCTCCCTGCTGCCTGAACAAAAGTCTGGCTTGGTTGTGCAGAGTAAGCAGCCCCAGGACTGCTGTCCTCGCTGTGTTTGCAGAATAGATAGAAAACATGAAAGGACAGGGCATAAACCATCTCCCTCCTGCTCTACCAAGATGAAATCCAGCTTCTGGGTCTCTCCTAAAGAGCTGAGAGATGGCTGCATGCCCTGCTAATGCTTTAAACCATGGGCTCCATCTCACCTCATGAGGGCACCTGGGGGATCATCTCCATGCTGGGTGCTGCACCGATTTCCACGACCTGCTAAGAATTCCCTGCCTCTCTCAGCTTCCAGCAAGTGTTGCTGTGGGTTTTAGAGCAGCAGCCCTCTGCTCAGCTCTATTTATTGCCACCTCACAGCCCTCCAGCCAAACCTCTCATGGCCATTCCCCTGGCATGTGGTAACTCAAGTCCCTTTAGTGGCTTCTCAGAGGGCTGAAGCCCCCTGTTTTCACTTGGTTCCAGTTTCCAGATCCCCTCTCTTTTCCAAGATCCATTGCTTTTACCTGCTTTTGTTCAGCTCTCCCGTGAAAGGAGGGGTTGGAAGGGGTGACAGGTCTGTAAATATATCGGATTGTCTCTGGGAGAAAAAAGGTAGAGCAGAAAGAGTGATGGATACGCTCTTCCCCTCCTTGCACTTGGGACAGATGAAGGAAGATGGCAGATAATTGCTCTTTATTGTGCCCTGGGTTCACCTTAAGATGAAGGAAGTGATAAGATTTCAATTAATGTCATTTAAGATTCCCTGCAAGCTGTCCTGCTCCTTTCTTGGCTTCTTTCCTCCTCTGAAATCGTGGTCCTCAATGCTGCCTTTGTAACCCCACGGGAGCTCCCTAAATGGGCCACATCCTCACCTGGTGAGCACTGTCAGGGCTCCACCGACAGCAGTGGAGCAATGCTAATTTAGACCAGATGCCAATCCCCCTGCAGCCCCGCTCTGGATTTATTGTAGGGCAGGATAGATAACATACTTCATTATACAAAGCAGGGATCGTTTTCCAGCTTGCCCAAGAATGAACCGAGGAGCTTTTCTAATCAGCTTAAACTGATCAAGATATCCAGGCACGGAAAGCCTGATATGATATCCAGGTTTCTGTGTAAGGCACCTAATGCTGAGCTTTCTTACTTTCCTGAGTAACTGCATCAAATTCCTTGGGATTGCTTCCCTGACAAAGGAGAATGCAGGGAGCTGCAGCCCAGGGAGCTGGCACCCTGTTGAATAACACACAAAACCCACCGGGGCAGAGAGAAACCTTCACTAGATATTGGTTCTTCTAAAGGAAAAAAAAAAAAAAAACCAGGAGAAAATATACTGAAAGAAATAAATGGGTGCACGGAGCTGCTGGTGAGATTTTGCATACCAGAAACATTTGAATTTTGATCTCATTTTACCTAAAGCCAGAAGAAAGCACTGAATCACCAAGGTATCCCAGAACAAGCCCCAACATCTTGAAAACGTTCACACTGATCCCTTCAGATTTTCAAAATGTCTCCTAACAAATATCTGCTGGCACGCAGTCACAACATCCTCCTTTCTGACTGTGCCGCTTCGGAATAAAGCAGAATTTCCATGTAAAGAATGACTCCCGGCTTCCACAGACTTCCTAATTCAAATAAATTATATGTATGCATTTATGGCTGCAATGAGCAGTGAACCCCCCCCCGACAAACATCCACCAAAGCGGCGCAAATAGCTGAAATTCTCTGCCCCCCCTGCAGACACACTAATGTTTATTGTACCCAAGAGCATCCATTTTCGCTCCTCTTCTATATATACACGCATGACGTTTCCATATGTTCTGCAGCTCAGCTCCCTGGTAACATCCCAGCCTCCAGGGGAGGGGGAGAAGCCTGGAAGCAGCGGGGGAACTCAGCGAGAGACCCCGGGTCGGGCGGGAGCAGGGTGGGGAGGAAGAGCAGAACTGAGATTTTGTGCTTCCTCCTCCTCCTCCTCCTCCTGGAGCACCTGAACCCAGCCCGGTGCTGCCACGGCAGAGATGCCACAGCAAACATTGATTTTCCTGTCCGTGCCCTGGAGCAGAAAACCTTCCCCTGCTCCTTTTTTTTTTTTTTTTTTTTTTTTACAATAGCCATTCCCAAGGTGTGAAATCTGCGGGAGGGGGTGGGGGGGGCAGGTTGGGGAGGGGTGCTGCGTCTGTGAATATGATTACAGGTTTAAAAACGTGTGAAGTCTTTTCAGATTTAATGAACCAGAATGTGACTTTCATTTTGGCTGTGCATATTTTGAACCCTAATATATGTTTATTTAGTCTAATTAATTGCCTTTTTTTTTTTTTTTAATTTTTCCCCTCTGAAAGATACCTGCTCAGCTCTCCCAAGTATTTTGCAGCACCCACACACAACAAAGGCTGTTCCTCTGCAATACATGGGCTGAGACCTCCTCCTTCCTGAGCTCTGCACGGGAGGAGGAGGCTGATTTGAGAAGGAAACACTGTTTTCCAACAGATTAGAAAGTAAGTTTTCCCCTCCTGGGTCAATACTGAGGCTCTGCATTTACCTGATGTGGTTTGAGCAGGTGCTGTGGCTGGAGATGGAAAAATCAGACGGGGGGTGAGGAGCTGTGCAGAGATGTGGGATTAAGGAGAGGCAGGGACAGTGTGAGCGCTGCACAAGTGACCTCCTTGGAGAAAGGCAGGGATTTACATTTGTCCGCCGTGCTTTCAGTCCTCCAGCTCAAGGCAGGAAAATAATATGGCAAAATAAACCAGGAGGAGGAAGTCCTTGAACGGCAGCAACAGATATCAGCATGCAACAACCCACTGAGCCACAAGTCTTTGAGGAGCAGGGAGCGCAGGCTGGCAGCCTGGAGATGGAAAAGCTGGCACAGCCATCAGGGAAATCCTTCCCAGCAGCTCCAAGACAAAGGGCAATGCCAGCCAGAGCCAGGGCAGGTGATGGGAATGCTCAGCCGAGGCAAAAGGTGATTAAATAGGTGATGTTGTACAGAGCATCCACACAGTGCACATCTAGAGCCTTCCATCGGGTGACCTTCCCCTAACTGCCTTTGTCCTGCCACGCGATGACCTGCTCAAAACCCTTTTTTATTTATTTATTTATCGTTTCCATCGTGCTCTGACCATGAGGCAGCAGACAAAACCTCAAGTCCTGAGCATGAATCCACCCTGCTCGTGTGATTGCCATTGATCACAGATAGAAAATCTGCCTGCACTGATGGACAGCATGATCCATAAACCCCCTCATCCAGGGGAAAGCTGCTGACCTGCAGCGAGTATTTGCGAGGCCACATCCCTCCTCTGCTCCCTGCAGACCAGGGGCTCAAATCTGAAACCCTCATCGGGCAGTTTCTGATCACATTTTCCTGCCCTCGAAACCCTTCACCCCAAACATCAAACAGGATTTACTTTTTTTTTTCTCCCTCTACTAGGAAAAGTTTTTCAGGACAGGAAAACGGTTTCCTGTCCAGACCAGACACCGGCTTCCTGCAAGCTCTCCAGCAGATCATGTAATCCTACGCTCCTATTTGTAAAATGAAGATGATCGATTGCCTTTGTCTCCTCTACTCCACTCAAACGTCCAAGCTGTGGTCCTTAAAACACCCACGTGACCAGGCATAACTCTGCCCTGATCTCACACAGCACTGCAGTCACACTCATAAATAATGGCAGAGTTACGAAAGTAGGATTTACAGTAATGCGTCAGAGCTCAGGATGACAAAATCGCCTGGGTTTACTCTGAATTTACATGAGAATAAACAAGGCCAGACTTTTGCCCTCATTCTGCAGAAGGACCCCAGGTTGCGTGTCTGTGTTCCATCTCCTCACCCCCACAGCCTCTTACATGGAATTACGTTTATTTTAACTTAAGGAACTTGGAAATTGAAGTTTCCCCCAGCCACGCAGCTCCGTGGGCTCTGCCCAGAGGTGGCTGTGGGTGATGGATGAGGATGTGGGGAGGGTTTTGCTCCATGAGTCAGCCAGAGCAAGTTTTGGGCTGTCCCTACACATCCACGTGCACCCCAACAGCAACAGAACACTCAGCACACCTCACCCTCTGCAGAAATCCATATAAACCCACCAAAACCAGCTCTGCTTTGGGAGGACAGAGAACTGAAAGGGTTAATGGCTGCTTTAGGGATGAGCTCTGGTTACACACAGAAAACTAAAAAAAAAAAAAAAAAAAATTGGACATGGGCCATGAATGGAAATGCTCTGAAAAGAGGAATTGGTGAGGTCAGACCTGGTGCTTCTGGGCTGGTAGGAACGAAATGGTGGAGCAAAGAGGAATCATCCAGCGGAGGAAGGAGCTGTGCTGGGCAGGCTGGGACAGATTCCTTCCATCCCACAGCCCTGACACCTCCTCAGCCACCTGAGGCTTCTAACAGGAGCTGCTGCTGGCCCCCGTGGCACCTGCTGCCTTTGCAGAGGGCGACTCCTGCACGTGGAGCTCCAAGGAGCTGCTCCAGACTCATGAGGAGAGCCAGGAGTCACCGCTCTGACCCTGCACCCCACAGGGATTCATGGAAGCCACCATCAACTTTCAGACCCCCAAAATCCCATAATTTGTTAACAATTTGACCTCTGACCCCTAGGGCACGCCCAGCTCTGACGAAGCACCCCAGTGGTGGCCACAGAAGGGGTCCACGAGCCACCGCAGAGCCACGGGAGGCAATCCACGTGTGCCCACGGTGGGCTGGGGCTCCTGGCTGAGCAGGGACAGGCTGGGATGACTCTTCAGGAAAAGCAATGAGTAGGAGGAGATGACAAGAAGAGGCAACAGCCCCAGGAGGTTGGAGAGGGAGCTCCATCCCTCTCGGAGATGGGCTGTGGCTGCTGGCGAGCAGAGGGCTGGATTTGGTGCCCCTGGAGGTGCTTTGCTCCCGTGGGGAAGGGGGATGGCTGGTGGGTTATGTAAGAAAACCATCTCTGCTGCAGCAGCACAGTGACAGCAGAGGGTTCAGGAGGGGAGGTGGCAAATCTGCTGACTTGGCTGCTCCTGTGTCACTGCTGGCAGCCCAAACAGGGACAGCTTCACAGCCAGGCCTGCAACAACGCGGTCCTGCTCAGCTGTACTCTCAAAAATCGATACTTTCTGCTCAAAGACCTCTGCACAGAGCGTGATCCTGCAGGATTTTCTCCAGGGCTGGGAACTGAGCTTTCCCACCAGCTGCTCTCCCATCTCCTCCCTCCTGCATGGAATGGATGGATTGGAAAGGACCTTAAACATGGAATGGTTTGGGTTGGAAAGGACTTTAAACATGGAATGGTTTGGGTCATAAAGGACCTTAAACATGGAATGGTTTGAGTTGCTAAGGACCTTAAACATGGAATGGTTTGGGTCATAAAGGACCTTAAACATGGAATGGTTTGGGTCGGAAAGGACCTTAAACATGGAATGGTTTGGGTCATAAAGGACCTTAAACATGGAATGGTTTGGGTCGGAAAGGACCTTAAACATGGAATGGTTTGGGTCGGAAAGGACCTTAAACATGGAATGGTTTGGGTCATAAAGGACCTTAAACATGGAATGGTTTGGGTCAGAAAGGACCTTAAACATGGAATGGTTTGGGTCGGAAAGGACCTTAAACATGGAATGGTTTGGGTCGGAAAGGACCTTAAACATGGAATGGTTTGGGTCATAAAGGACCTTAAACATGGAATGGTTTGGGTCAGAAAGGACCTTAAGAATGGAATGGTTTGGTTGTGAAGGACCTTAAACATCATTGTCCATCATGGAGTGGCCGCAGCCCAGAGGAGCTTCCTTCCCTTCGTGTGGGGAAAACTTAACGGAACTCATGGCAGCGATCACAGGCTCACAGAGCCACAGAATGGGATGGGGCAGGACCAGGGATACCCCAGCATTCCCGGGGATATGTCAAGATCCCGGGATAGCTCATGCTTCCCAGGGATATCTGTGCATTTCCAGGATACTGCATGATTCCCAGGGATATCTGAGCATTTCCAGGATACTGCATGATTCCCGGGGATATCTCTTGATTCCTGGGGATATCTCACGATTCCCGAGATGAGATATCTCACAATTCCCAGGGACATCTCTGCATTCCCGGAAATATCCCACGATTCCCAGGACATCTCATGATTCCCGGGAGATCTCTCAATTCCCAGGGACATATCTCAATTCCCAGGGACATCTCTCGATTCCCGGGAGATCTCTCAATTCCCAGGGACATCTCTCGATTCCCGGGACATCTCAGCCCATCCCGGGATGGAGCCGGGGCGCGCCCCGCCCCGCCCCTCCCTCCTCCTTGCCCTCCCATTGGCCGGAGGGGCGGGGCCTCAACCAATCAGCGCGCGCCTTCCCCGCCACGCCCTGGCAACAGGGGCGGCCGCCGGCGGGTTCATCTGAGGTGCGGCGGGACCGCGGAACGGGGCCCGGCCCCGACCGGCCCTGCCCCGGCCCCCATCGCCCCTGCCCCGGCTCCCACCGCCCCTGCCCCGGCCCCGACCGGCCCTGCCCCGGCCCCGACCGCCCCTGCCCCGGCCCCGACCGGCCCTGCCCCGGCCCCGACCGGCCCTGCCCCGGCCCCGACCGGCCCTGCCCCGGCCCCCATCGCCCCTGCCCCGGCCCCGACCGGCCCTGCCCCGGCTCTGACCGCCCCTGCCCCGGCCCCCACCGCCCCTGCCCCTGCCCCGGCCCCGACCGCCCCTGCCCCGGCCCCCATCGCCCCTGCCCCGGCCCCGGCCCCGACCGGCCCTGCCCCGGCTCCCACCGCCCCTGCCCCGGCCCCGACCGCTCCTGCCCCGGCCCCGACCGGCCCTGCCCCGGCTCCCATCGCCCCTGCCCCGGCCCCCATCGCCCCTGCCCCGGCCCCGACTGGCCCTGCCCCGGCCCCGACCAACCCTGCCCCGGCCCCGGCCCCGACCGGCCCTGCCCCGGCCCCCACCGGACCTGCCCCGGCCCCGACCGCCCCTGCCCCGGCCCCGACCGGCCCTGCCCCAGCCCCGACCGGCCCTGCCCCGGCCCCCATCGCCCCTGCCCCGGCCCCCATGGCCCCTGCCCCGCGGGCACCGCCGGCCGAGCCCCCCGAGCCCGTCCCGACCTCCCCCCGCCGCCGCTTGCGCCGCCCCGGTGCGATGAAGCCGCCCCCAGCATCACCCGCCAAGCGCTCAAAGCGCCACGAGCTGTCTGGTTTCCGTGTCACATCCCTTGCCTGGGGTGTTTAATGTTGTTGGATATTCGATATATTTCTGTATTCAATATAGTTCCGTGTTTAATACACTTAGATATTCAATATACTTATATCATCAATATAATTATATATTGAATATAGTTATATATTGAATATATTTATATATTGAGCATACTTATATATTGAATATACTTAGATATTGAATATACTTATATCATCAATATACTTAGATATTGAATATAGTTATATATTGAGTATACTTATATATTGAATATAGTTATATATTCAATATATTTATATACTGAGCATACATAAACATTGAATATATTGAATATACTTATATATATAATATTGATTATAGTTATATATTGAGTATACATATACATTGAATATACTTATACATTGAATATACTTAAACACTGAATATACTGACATATTCAATATAATTATATGCTCAATGTACTTATATATTTAATACATTTATAGAATCAATATACATGTAATTGAATATATTTATGCATTCTATATACTTATATAATCAATATATATATATTGAATATATTTATACATTCAATATCCTTACATACTCAATATCTTTACATACTCAGTATATTTATATATTGAATATAGCCCAGAAAAAAATTTTATATATATATATAATATACAGATGCAGCCCGCTGAGGCTGCAGCACGACAGAAGAGCTGAAATCCATCGCCAAAAAGGTTTTAGGAGAGGTTACACGCTGCCTTTCCCATGTAAAGATCAAACCCCTCTGCTCGCTCTCCTCCTCGCTATCATTTTTAATTAATGAAGGCAGCAATGCCTGCGGATACGGAACCGGGGAGAGAACGCCCTCCCCATCCCTCTGCTGTATTTCCTTTAAGGAAAAAAAAAAAAAAACAAAACCTAAAAATGGCAGGGAATGATAATAAAATCGTAATCTGCAAAGATTGTAATCGTGCAACAGCTCCAGGTGACCGAGCACAACGTTGTCGTGGTTTTCGCTCTGCGGGGACGAGGGGGTTACGGCTCGGGGCTGGCCCCTGTGATTTATGTAAAACATTTTAGCGCACCGGAAAATAGACAGCGGAGAAAATCCAATTCCAGATGATTCAAAAGGCACAAAGACAATGGGAGAAAAGAACCAAGTTCAGCTCATTTAAACGCTGTTAATTGTTCATTCCCATAGTCAGACGGTTTCTTCTGCAAATGAGAGAACAAACCCTTTAACGCCGGGTTAGGGTTTTTTCTTTTTTTTTTAATTATTATTTTATTAGCACCGTGCCAGGACTGAAGTGAACCCAAATAATCTTAATCACTGAATAGTCCTCGCTGTTTTATGGCTTTTTAAAGAAAGAGGGAGAAGAAAAAGAAGGAAAAGCCGCAGATAACTGGCACAAAAGAGCCGGAGCGAGGTTGGAAGTCACTGCAATCCGCGCCCAGACCTCTTGGAGGTCTCGAGCACCGCTAGAAACCCGCAAATGAGGGAAAAAAAAAAAAAAAAAAAAAAAAAAAAAAAAAAAAAAAAAAAAGCAAAACCAAAAAACCAACCAAACCCTTCCGAGAGCGAACAAAGTTCCATTTGCTGCTCACCGGTGAGGGCTGCAAGGGAGTGGCTGCACCTCCAGCCACGCACTGGCGTTCTGCTGGGGGTGCCCGCCACTTTATTTGTCTTTATCCCGTCATTTATTCCTTTCCCAGGCTCGGGATGCAGCGGGTGCCGCTCCGGAGCCGTTTTTTTTGGGTTTTTGGGCTCCCGACAGCGCTGGGCGCTGGCAAGGGGAGGTCGCCCCTCGAAGCCGTGACTATAAAAGGCGAGAGGAGGGAGGGAAAAAAAAAAGGGGGCACGAGAGGGAGAAACGGCGCACGGATAAATGCAGCACGTTCAGGGGAGGCACAAACGCAGCTAAAGCCGGCAGGGCACACAGACCTGGCTCTGATCCCTCCCCAGCCCCCGGTGCCTCCCTCCCCCGGGCTAAAAAGCGCCGAGATGCTCGCAGGGATGCGGGTGAGGATTCTCCTCCTACCTCGGCAGCAGTGCCCTATGTCTGTCCCACCTGCGGGCTTCAGATCCCCGCAAAAAGTGATTAAATTCCCTGCCTTTTGTGCCTCGGTTTAGCCTCTGCAGAGCAGGAGTGGCAGTGCTGGTGCAGGCACTGCTGCTCTTCCCCAGCGCCCGCAGCACAAAAATGCAAGCGAGGAAAAGCAGGTTTTCTGTGGAAAACAGAAAAAATCTGCATCCGTGGTTGGGAAATGCAGAGGAAAATCAAGCCAGCTTGGCAATTCCTTGCCCTCACACCTCACAGCTGGGCTCCTAGAGGAGCTCCTGGGCCCTGCTCTTGGACCAGCTGAGGGTGCAAGCAGTAAAGGATGAGGGTCCTGCTGGGACTGTCCCCAGAAAAGACCCCAGGCACGCCAACACTGAATTTTCCCTGCTCTTTTCCTAGTTCATGCTGCCTTTTGGTGTGGCACAAGCTCTTCCCTACCTGGACTAACAACAACCTGGCTGGAGTCACACGCAGCGTGTGCAAGGAAAGGGCGTTTCCCAAGCAGGAAGGGCAGTGCAAGTGAGGAGCATTATCCCAGCCCCATCCCCACTGCACTGCTGCCAGGATAAGCATCCCAGCATGTCCAGGCTATAGCACAGGTCAAGACTCCAGCTCTTCTCTAAGGACCTGGCCACTTCCTTTAATTTTCCATCCTTCAATTCCCACAAAATGGAAATACATTCAATATTTGCAAATCCCGGGCCTCTCCGAGGAATTGCTGTCGTTAAGGGCTCCACACATCACGGGGAAAACATTTGTTTTTGCCATTAGGAGAGCCAGTCCCCCTCAAACTGCAAGGCAACATCTCTGTTGTGTGTGCCTGACAGTGTTTCTGCCCTGCTCCAAAGCACGCCGAGGGAAAAACGGGAGCCTTTCACTCCATTTCAATGGACTTTGGAACAGGCCCCTCATGCAATATGCATTCACTCATATAGTGCTGGCAGAAAAGGCTCCTGAATGAGACAAAATATCTAATCAGCTGCATTTACCCCATGCTTCAGTCCCCCACCTGCACCAGGATTATATTTGAGAGCGTGCAAACTGTACCAGGGTTTCCTCTATAGCATCAATCACCACATTATGCTGCCACATTTTGCATCGGTGAGGGAAAGCAATTTATAATTTGAGGCAGCTTCGAGTTAGGAAGCAACTGATTTCAGCTCGAGAAGTTTGTGGTTCCCCAGAATATTCCAAACCCCACGGCTCGTGTGTGTGTGGGTTTAAACGGTGCAGCATTAAAATGGCTGCTCTACCTCGTCCTGGAGGGAGGGAGATAATCCAGGGAGAGCTGTGGTGGATTTGGAGATCCTCATCGATGGAAATGTCATCTCCAGGATTTTTGTCCCATTTCTTGGGAGTGGAAATGTGCTTTTTAAAAATCTCCAAGTGGTTTCGGTCCTTTTGGGTGAGGTCTTTTTTGTTTTAATTTTAAGGTGAGACACAGATCTGAACAGCAAAGCAGAGCTGGAAGTCTTTGGGAGAGCTGCAAGCTTGGGGTTTTTTCCAGGCAAAAATTACATTCCCTCCATGCTGAAACCAGCACAATTTGAGGAAAATTTTGGTGTGGTGGGTGTCAAACTTAAGCAGGGTTTTGTGCTTCTGTTTCTATTCCATGTTTTCCACGCTGACCTTGACAGAGAGTATGTTTATTAAATTTGTGGACAACAGAGAGCTGGGAGAGCCCTGCCAGCATGGTAAGGTCAGAATTAGCCTTCAAAATTATCTGGATAAATTGAGAAATCGTCTGAAATAACTGGCTGAAATCCAACAGGGATAAAAGTACGGGGTATTGGACAGAGGCAAGAATATTGCAAAGCACAAATAAGAGGCAGGGTGAGGATGAGCTCGGCAGTGGTGAGCTGAACAGGGTGGAGCAGGGCCTGGAGGATTTCTGTTCTTTTCCTGAGTGAAGAGGATGGGGCTTGCAGGAAGGTGGGAAAGGGTTCTCCCATCCTGTGATGGACAAGGGAGGCTGGATGTAATGCACAGTGGTAAATTCAAATTTAAGCAAAGACTTGGTGCCACCGTGCAGGTTGGGGAAATTCATCCTTCCCTCAACCCAATCTTGTCTGTCTTTGCTTGTTGGGTGCTTTTTTTTTTCCTCCCAAATGAGCCAAGAAAAGCCAAGATTGTGACAAACTACAGAGAAATTCCCGTTCCATGTCAAGACAGAGGGCTCCAGTAGCTTTTGCCTCACTGGGAATTCAGTTTAGATCCCTGTGTGCCTCCTGAAATTCCTGTCTGCTGCTCCTGAGCTGATCCAGACTATTGCCAACCTCCTGCTGGAGAGCTGTGCAAAGGTGTGGGGATCTCCTCCCTGCATGAGTCATTTCCCTCATGGAAATTGGGATAATTGCTATTTTACAGGCGCTGCCTTGCTGCTCGAAAAATGCTCAAAGGGCCAGAGTGCTCTCAAAAAAAAAAAAAAAAAAAAAAAAAAAAATTAAAAATTAAAAATATTCAACCACAAAGCTGCATTTGCTGGGGGTTAAAAATCTTCTGGCACTTGCAGGGTTGATGATTGTTTTTCCTACCGTGCCACCAACTCTGCAGATGATCTTGGGCTTCTCTCACACCCATTTCCCTCAGCCCTAGGGGAGACACCACACCACCAGCCCAGTCCCTGGTGAGAAAGGCACCCTGGGAGTGCAGGATCTTATCACTAATTATCCTCATTTAATAGCAGATCACCTCAGCATTTCTGCTTCCTCCTCTGCAGGGTAAAACCCCCACTCACAAACACGCACAAAGCTTTATTTTTCCCTGGCAGGTTCAGACAGCATTTTAGGATTTTTAGGTAATCCTTCAGGGATGCCACTTCCAGGAGGGCAGGGAATGCTTCCCTCTGCCTTTATTTCTACAGAAAACTTGTGCTGCTCCAACACAAGGCCTCTGTGGGCATTGGTACTGCAGAAATAAAGCACAAAAATGGCAAATTCCTGATAAATTCAACCAAGTATCCAAGAGCTGCACTCCCACTTCCCTGCTCCACAAGCACTCTGATGGCTTTGGGGGCCAAATTAATGTGAAATCTGTTTTTTCTCAAGGCATCACCATCACCTCAGAAGTGAAATACCATGAGGAGATCATAAATGTGTCCTTGAGGTGTAAAAGAAAGGCAGTGAAAAATATGAGCACAAATAAAACCACTGGCTCAGGCTGCACACTCTGAATATTGCTGGTTTTTTTTTTGTTTGTTTTGTTTTTTTTGTTTTTTTTTGTTTTTTTGTTTGTTTGTTTGTTTGTTTGTTTGTTTGTTTTTCCAAAATAGTGTCTTCCTTTCAGGCTGAAGGATATATTGCTTTATAGATAACTGCTAACCTGACACTGACTGATAAAAGTGATCATAACCTGGGGGCTATTCTCTTCCACAGAACGTTAAAATAATAATAATAGTAATAATAGTAATAATAGTAATAATAGTAATAATAATAATAATAATAATAATAATAATAATAATAATAATAATAAATAGAAATAGAAATAATTGGCAGTTTTCCCAGGGGAAATCCTGCCACTCTGCCCAGGTAGGATTCCCACCCAGCCTGGGCACCTGGATTTCCGGGCACGCTGAGATCCAGCAGTTCTGGAATCAGTGGCCACCTCCACCCCACCTGTGGCAGCCACAGCTGAGCTGCAGCTCAGGTTCTCCAAGCCAAAAGTGACTCCAAGCCAATTTGGTGGGGACACTCTGGCGTTTCCCAGCTTGGAGAATCCTCCCAGACCAAATCCCAAGCCAGAGGCTGGGCTCAGCAAAGCTGGAGTGTGATTGCTGCTGTCTCAGCTCTGCTCTGCTTGGAGCCAGGAGGGCTTAAATCACTTATCCAACAACTCTGGCTGAGAATCACAAAACAAACTGGGCTGACTTCCCCTCCTTTGCTGGGCTGTTGTGTTAGATCAGTTAAAAATTACAGAGATTTCCCCCCTTTTTAAAAACTGCCTTGCTTGGGGTTGCTTTTATTGTTATTTCTCACCCAGAACTTTGTTCAGAGCGCCTTGTTTGGGGTTGGAAGCCCGGCCTGGCAAAACCCAAACTGCCCCTGCCACTCCACTCCTGTCCCTCTGTGCCTGTGCAGGGTGGGACGAGGGGAAGGATCAGACAGCCCTAATGGCAAATTAATCATCATTATCCTAATAGGCCCCCTCCATAGCGTGCACATTCCAAATGAGGGCTGATCTCCTCCTGAAGTCACTGCTCCTTGTTTTACACACAAGCCCTGGCACGGGGAGAACCAGGAGCACAAAAAGCACAAAATCCTCAAGGTTAACTCCTGCAAACTCCACATGGACAGAAGCATTGCCCACTCTGGGATCTCCCTCCTGGAGGAAGGCAAAAGAGACCCCAAAATGCTGAATTCTGTGCCCAAATTTCCATCTGGGTGGGTGCAAACGGGGCGGGTGAGCACCGAGCTGGGCAGAGGCTGGGACAACTCTTGAAGGAAAAACTCAGGACTTTTTTTTTTTTTTTTTTTTCCTGCTTTTTCTCACAGAATGAAGGAGAAAAAAAAAAAAAAAAAGCCCAAACAACTGCCTGGCCTGGCTGCTGTGCCAGAGCCTGCCCCGAGTTTGTGTGTCCCCACTATTCATTAGTGATTACATGCCCCCCGAACACCTGCGAGAGCAGCTCATAAAGCACGCATTCATGGGCCCTGGCAGCACCAGCCTGGGAACTGCAGGCTACAGGGCCACAGTCATTGTATCTCCAGATAAAAAACATTCTCTCACCGAGCCCTCTGAAAATAGAAGCTGGCTGCCATTTCAGTTCGGCACCACAGGGTATTTAAAAAAAAAAAAAAAAAAAAAAAGAAATAAAATAAAATAAAAAGAAGGGTTACTTCACCTCGGTCGCTTTTAAAGTCAGTTAAGTGCATGGCTGGGGTGCTGTTGGTGCAGCAGCAGCTTCTGCCACACAGCAGGGACAAATCACAGGGTTCCCAAGTGTTTCCTTGCTGGAGCATCTGGTGACGGTGCCATTCCATCCCTTGCACTTCCCATTTATTCCCCCTCCTGCCCACAGCAGCTCTGACAGGGGCTGCAGTGTCAGGGTGGCCAGCAGAGAAAGGCACTGCCTTCAGGGATCATGTTGGGAATATCAAAACACTCAAAGAACATAAAAAAGATCATTAAAAGAAAGGGAAAAAAAGCACCTAGAACACTTAAATAAAAAGGTAGGGATCCTGGCAGTGAAATGTTCGAGCACAGTGGTGCCTCACATCGGGGCAGGGTGTGCTGGGAGGGGCTGCAGGGGCTGGGTGCTGCCAGGGATGGCTCCAAAGGTGTCCCCAGGTGGGGGCTGGGGGCCAAAATGCTGCCAAGACTTCCAGGTGCTCTCAGGTCCACATCCCAGGCACCCTCACTGCAAACACAAATCACGTTGGGAACGCAGGGAATGTCACTGCCAGGGGAGGGGAGCCCTGGAATTCAATATTTAGCTGACATGCCACAAAGAAGTCAAATTTTGGGGAGTTTGTGGGTCCTCTCACAGAATCACAGAAATCACAGAATAATGAGGTTGGAAGAGACCTCTAAGATCATCAAGTCCAACCCGTGCCCTGACACCTCAGCTAGACTGTAGCACCAAGTGCCACGTCCAGTCTTTTTTTAAACACATCCAGAGATGGTGATTCAACACCTCCCTGGGAAGACAATTCCAGTGCTTTATTATTCTTTCGGTGAAATTTTTTTTCCTAATATCCAACCTGTACCTTCCCTGCCGTAGCCTGAGGCTGTGTCCTCTTGTTCTGTCAGCGCTGCCCGGTGGAAGAGACCGACCCCACCTGTCTGCACCTCCCTTCAGGGAGCTGTGGAGAGCAATGAGGTCACCTCTGAGCCTCCTCTTCTCCAGGCTGAACAACCCCAGCTCCTCCAAACGTTCCTTACAGGGTTTGTGTTCCCAGCCCCTCTCCAGCCTTGTTTTGCTTTGCTTCCAAAAGCAGCAGAAGGGAGCTGAAGTGGTTCCAGAAGTGGCACAGCACAGGGGCAGGGAGGGGCTGTGCTGAGATCTGGGCTGAATGCAGCACCCTGAGCACTGGGATGTGCCTCCCTTCCCAGCCCAGGAGAGGTTTGGTGGGTGGCTCTCCTGGGCACCTGGCAGGGATGGTGGCTGGGAGTGCAGCACGGAGGGGCTGAACACACCGTGCTGCACACAGGAGCAGCCCTGGAGTTCAAACTCCATGTGAAATATCCCTGCCCAGCCTCCTGCACTGGGCCTCTGAAGGAAAACGAGGATGAGGAATTGTTCCCTGCAGCCTTTGCCTCCAGCCTCACCGAGCTGCTCCCACAGGAACAGGGAGAAACTCTGCTG
Organism: Vidua macroura; assembly: GCF_024509145.1. NCBI lineage: Eukaryota > Metazoa > Chordata > Aves > Passeriformes > Viduidae > Vidua > Vidua macroura. Next base: position 3,082,783 of record NC_071592.1, read on the forward strand.
AAATGCCTTTCTTTGCTGCTGACACCTCTGGGGTGAAGGAGAGGCTGCCAAAAGAGCTGTGACACTGCTCAAAGCTGCACAAAGAGCACAGGTGACAGCAAGGGACACCTGGATGTGCCAGTGGGATGGAGCCGGGGTCTTGCATCACTGCTTACAGCCAAGGAAGGTGTCCCAGGACAGGTGACCACATCTTTTGGGTGGGAACACGCCTCTGCTGCCTTATCCAGCATCTCCGTCAGGTGTCAGGTCTTTCCAGATCATCCCCTGCCCAGGGTAAACCCTAAAGCTGACAAAGGATTCACAGAATTACTGGGTTGGAAGAGACCTTAAAGATCATCGAGTCCAACCCGTGCCCCCACACCTCCAAAGCAGCACGCCCAGCACAAAGCAGCACTCAGCACATCCTCATTTCTTAACTCAGATCCTCCCCTCCCACCACAGAAATGCCACCTGCCAAAAACCTGCGAGATCCAACCCAGAAGTGCCCCTGTGCTGAGTCCCAGGCTGACAGGAGATGATTCAACATTTATGATTCTCGAGGATATGTCGAAAACAACTGCATTTTTAAAAACCTGCTCAAAGACTCGCTTGACACAGATTTCCCAAGCAGCCAACCTGGGGTTCACCTCATGTAAATTTTATTGCCCTAAAAAATTAAATGTCTAGTCTGAAGCAGCTATTTAAACTCCCTCTCTGAGCAGTGGAGAGGCATCACTGCCTCCAGAGAGTTGCTTCTCCCATCCTAAGTCCCCTAACCATAGGATTATAGCAGGAAGCACCGGTGGAAACACGTCAGGAGCATTGCAGGAAAACCACAATTCAAGAGCAGCACCAGAGGGATTTTCATGGTTGCACAGAGGGCAGAAAAGCTCATTTTTCACCTCAAAAAGGAGAGGAAAAGCAATGTCTTTCTGGAGCAGTGAGTAGTGGAGAGAAAGCATCCCAGTTAATTCCCCTCGGCCTTTCCAGAAGGACCCGCTCCGAGCTGGGAGCTGCTGGAATGTCCCAGGCCTCTTCCCGAGCCACCCCCAGCCCATCCCAGCCCTTCCAGGCTCCTCTGCACATTCCCCAGAGCCCCAGGCTGTGGGGGGACACTCCTGCCAGAGCCACCCTCCCAGGCTGGCAGGAAACACCAGCCTTTGGGGTCACCTCTGGGTCCACACCAGCCTTTGGGATCACCTCTGGGTCCACATCAGCCTTTGGGGTCACCTCTGGGTCCACACCAGCCTTTGGGATCACCTCTAGATCCACACCCAGCCTTTGGGGTCACCTCTGGGTCCACACCAGCCTTTGGGATCACCTCTGGATCTACACCCAGCCTTTGGGATCACCTCTGGGTCCATACCTGCCTTTGGGGTCACCTCTGGGTCCACACCAGCCTTTGGGGTCACCTCTGGGTCCACACCAGCCTTTGGGGTCACCTCTGGGTCCACACCAGCCTTTGGGGTCACCTCTGGGTCCACACCTGCCTTTGGGATCACCTCTGGGTCCACACCAGCCTTTGGGGTCACCTCTGGGTCCTCACCCTGCCTTTGGGATCACCTCTAGATCCACACCCAGCCTTTGGGATCACCTCTAGATCCACACCCAGCCTTTGGGGTCACCTCTGGGTCCACACCCTGGATCCCCAAGGCTTGGCCTTTGGGATTGTCCCTGTGACTTTGAGGGTTTGGGAAAAGGCGCTGCGTGGCTGGGAAGCTGGAGGAGGACGCCAGGCACAGTGACCTGCATTTCAAAAGTCCTTTTGTAGGATGGGGAGGAAGAACCCAGGAGCTCCAGTCACAGAGCTGGAGACTCCAAGATCAGTGCCTTACATCCTACATCCCGAGCTGCCTCAAAATCCCACCCTTTCCACTCCTTTGCTGTTCAAGAAAGGGAGGAAAATGCCATCTTCTTTCAAAGAAGGAAAAAAAGGAAAGGAAAATATGCAGCAAACTCTCCCGTGTGTGTTTTTTGACTTAGTAATATCTGTAGCCAATTTTCCCAAGAGACACAAACAAACACATGCCAAACCGGAATATCAATGAGGGCTTTTTTAGAGCAGGCACATTAAAATGCAAAACAGGAGATAATGAGATAAAGCAGCAACTTGCAGGTTTCTTAATTCCAGATTTTTGAAGCCCGTGAAGTGGCTGGAGGAAGGGAACTGCGTTGGAGCTGGTGGAGGGCTTGGCTGGAGGGCAGCTCGTGGGGCTGAGGAGTGACTGAGGGTAGGAAAGAGGAGCAGAGAGGGGATCAGGGAGCTCATGAGAGGCAGGTGAGAGCATTTTATAGCTGTGAGGCTGAGCCCACCTCCGGGGGATGCTGCTCTGCACCTGCGTGCCCTGGGTTTGGAGGGGCAGGAGCAGCACAGGGAGTTGGGAAGGGGGAGAAGGAGCTCAGAGAGTGAGGCACCCTCACACCCCGCAGCTCCCCCAGGCTGGGCAGGGAACTGCTCCAGTGGTTTAGGGAGAGATGCCCGTGCCTTAATTGAGGCACAAATGAGACCGTATGATGACAACGTCCAGATCTTGTTAACGTGGATTTTATTTAGCAAGAAATGTCAAAAAAGAGATGTGGAAAGAAATAGGAAAGGGGTCTCAGAGAGGGGGAAAGAGAGCAGAAGAGAACCTGCTGGAAGTAATGACCTTGAGGTCCTTCCCAAATGAAACAATTCTGTCATGCTAGAGGATGTGCATTTTACCTTGATATTACTGTAATAATAATATTAATAATAGTAATTTGCTAGTATTACAATTTCCACTACATCTCCAAGTAACGTGTCACCCCCAGACCATTGTTCCTCACTGTTCAACACTGCAGCACACAGAAATCCCTCTGGCACAGGAGGGGACCCCAAGAAGGGGGCAGAGCACCCTCCTGCACACACACTGTGGGCTGGTGGCTGAATTCGGGCTCTGGGACAAGCCCGAGCTCAGCTGACAATGTAGCAGCAGCCTCCGAGGCTTTCCTGGACTCAATACAGCCATGCTGAGCAGCAGAAAGGTGGTTTTGTTCCTCCTTTCAGAGCTCCAGCCCCTCTGAATAACAGCCCCATGTTTTCCCACCCGTCTGCCTCGCCCGCGCTCCCGCAGCCCCGTAGGTGACACTGGAAAATTCGGGGTCACTTTGAGGAGGTGACATTTTGGATGCCGGTGCCAAAAAGATCATGAAAGGAAAATGAGAAGAAGAATGAATGAGAGGAAATGGAGAGAGGGGGAAAGTATAAGAAAGAGCCATTATTTAACCAGACCTGGCCAAGGGTAAAGGTTTTAATTCTTTCCAAGTGCCATATGTGGTTGCCTGTGGGGGAAAGGCAAAGCCATATTTATCTGACTGAACCAATAATTCATATCTGTTTCAGAAGCCGGCTTTGGTGGATTGTAGATCTACAGCTGTTCCTAGTCTAGGTCCAGACTTTCCCGGTGGGAATCACTGTAGCAACACGTCTGACTTATAGGATTCATATGGAGGGGGATAGGAGACCCAGAACTGTAAATTCAAACCGTGTGTACATTACTTCTATGTATTCAATTCAAAAGCATTTAGGGCTTTTCAAAACAGTCCTTTCACTACAGGAAAACTCCCCCACACTCACAATTTAAAGGAAACAGATCTTTCATGTTTACCCTTCCTGTTTCTTGTAGGAGGTCTTGAAATAAAGGTAAGAATGCAAAGCCGTTTTATATTTTCCCAATAAAACGTGGAGCAGTTGCCCTGGTGGACGTGTGTGTGTGCGTGTGTGGAGGGGGATGGTGGATGGTGGATGTGTTACTGGGGAATAAATCACGGTGTCAGGATTAAACAAAGAAGGCTCAAGAAATACTTTGACTTTCCATTGCTTTGCTAAGGACTACTCAAGATTATGTCTCTCCTCAAATTTGTTTTTTGACACACACGCCCCTCACAGCTTAAGAACCATCAGAGAGCAATACAGGAGTTTTTTTAGTTCATTTTCACAGCAGAAACTGGCATTTTCTTTTACCTGCTTGAGGAAGACCCCCCTTTTCTCCCTGGGGACACTCAGAGCTGGTGTCACTGCTGGTCACCTGGAGGTGGCCAGGTCTGCATCTCTCATTGCTTCCTGATGAACTGACCCAGACCCAAACACAGAGACAGGGAAAGGAGATCCTCACCCAAACCCCATCCTGCTGGAAACGTCAGGAAGGACCAGGCACTGAGGAGGAGCAAATTTCCCTCAGGGATGTGCAGCTGAATCCATGGCAGAGCCCTGCAATCCCTAAGATATCCCCTTCTGGACAAAATGGTTCTGCCAAAGGCCCAAAGCACTTTCTAACTTTTTCAAACTTTTCTAACAGGTTTTGTCCCTTCACAGCTACTGCAGGAGTCTGAATTAGGCACAGAAATCCAGGCTGGTTTGGGTTGGAAAAGAACATTAAAGATCATCTCATTCCAACCCCCTTTCCATGGGCAGGGACACGTTCCACCATCCCAGCTGGCTCCAAGGCCTGCCCAACCTGGCCTTGGACCCTTCCAGGGCCTGGGAGTCCACAACTCTCTGGTCAACATGTTCCAGGGCCTCTTCACCCTCACAGGGAAAAATTTATTTCCAATATCCCATCCAGCCCTGCCCTCTTGCAGTGGGAGCCATTCCCTGTGTCCTGTCCCTCCATCCCTTGTCCCAAGTCCCTCTCCAGAAATCCTGGAGCCCCTTCAGGCGCTGGAAGGGGCTCTAAGATCTCTCCAAAACCCTCTCTTCTCCAGGCTGGACACCCCCAGCGTCCTGTCTTCCATTTCCCCCTGTAGATGGGTGCTGGTATAGAGATGGATTTGGTTTTGTTTTCTGCCTCCTGCCTGGGGATCCTGAAGGGAAGGTGCAGAGAGGAGCTGCTCTCAGCCCCGTGAGCCCTGGGCTGCTGTGTTTGCTGGGCATTTGATCTCAGTTTTGTTTGCTTTCTGTCTCTCTGCCTGTGTCATGTATAATGTATGATTGCCATGTAAGCTCTCCTTGCTCACCACGCCAAGGAAAAGAAGGAGTTTGGAGCTCTGAGTTAATCTGTGCTCTGTGCCTTGGAAAAGAATCACTGCTGGACTCTTCACAGGGCCAGGACACGAGAGGAACCTCTCCAAACCAGGGTTCTGTGTTCCTTTTACACCTGCAGCCCATCTTCTCTTCCCTCCTGCCCTTCCCTCGCTGAATCATCACTGAGGGCTCAGTGTAACCCAAAGGAACGGGAGGTGAATAAGGATGGAGACACCTCCACAAATCCCACAGCCCAAACCCTCACCCAGACACCTCGGAGCAACACGGAGAAAATGTTTTTCTCCTTCTAACACATGAACTGGTGGGTTTTTTTTTTTCCTCCACTGCACTCTGGAGCACCAAGCCTGGCCAGAGGAAGGGCAGTTTAGCGCCTGGGAGCAGCCAGGGGACTGCCAAGGTGAGGTTCACATCAGGGGAATTTTAAGCCCATTGCAGTTCTGATCCAGATGTCAAATCTCTGCTTCCTGTAACATCACTTGTGTGCAGTTTTTGGCCTGGAGAAACACGGGGTTTACTCAAAACCATATGAGAGTGCTGCTGTACTCCTGGAAGCAAATGCCTGAGGATGGAACATATTGGGGATGATAGCATTTCACAGGGGCATGGAACCCATAACTGCAGCACGCTCTGCCCAAATCTTCACTTATCTGAGCAGGATGAACTTCAGCAATTCAGGGAGCATCCAGCACTTGGAAGGATCTATAAAATTTTGGCTGCAACAGTCCTTAGCTATGGATTCATATTTTCTGTATCTGATCTTAACATCTCCCCTTGCAAATGTCAATGAGGAGCTGCTGCTTAATGTTAATAACTTCTTATTTGCATCTCAGCAAGGGCCTGCTCAGAGGCTCAGGCTTAGATGAGTGCTGGGACACCCCCCTTGGTGAGGGACAATATTTCAGGACCCTCCCTTGACTCTCAAAAAGCCAAAATCTTGTGGTGCCCTTAACCCAGGGGGTGAATGGTGGTAGAAAAAGCAGGGGGAATACTTTTAACTGAGTGTTTTGGCCATGAAAAAAGTGCTGTTACATTTCCTAAAAGAGGTTTTCATGGAGAATGCAGTCATTTCAAGCCCTGCTCTCAAAGGCCTTATTGGTAAATTGGAGCTGACAGAAAACTGCTTCTCTCTGAATTTCCCTGGCTGAGGTGTCACGTTGTGCTGGGTGATAGATGGGACAGACAGTGACAATTCACAGCCATTCCTGGCTGATTCCAAAGGCTTTCCTGCCTCTCCTTGGGAAGGCAGGAGGGAAAAACCCAGCCAAGACAGAGATGGGAACAGCAGCTCTCAGCACCCACACCAAGCTGCAGGTCCTGGACCACACACACAATTCCCAGGATCAAATCATCCATCTCTCATGGGGTGCTGCAGAGAGGGACCAGAGATGGGAGCTAAAGAGGCCAAACAGCACCATAGGCCACTGAAAATCTGTTTTACACCAGTTTTGGAGGCATATTTGAGGATATTTTAAGAATAAGAAGCAATGTTGTGTGGAAAACTGCCTGCTCTGGGCGTGGCTTCCACCTCACCTGAGCCAAAAATGGGGAGCCCTCCCCCTCAACACTCTTCTCTCTGTATAGAAACCCTCAAAAGCTGCCAGCTCCCTCTTCCCACCTTTCCTTCTCTGTTTCCTGCTCTGCAGCATCTTTGCTAAATGCATTTTAGCAATATTTTATTGGGTTTGGGGTCTAGAGTTTGGAGATCTCCATGGATCTCCTCCTCCTCCAGCAATTTTACAAACAAAATGCTGGCAGAGGGCTGGGAAAAAATCACCTTCATGTTTTTGAGAGGGGAGGTTTCTATAGGGTAGGAATCAAATCACAGCAGCCAGCATCTGTCCCTCCTGTTGACCCTGGAGAGAGGCCCCCTAAAGTCCCTGTGGAGGGTTTTAAACTGGTTCCACTGGGCTTACTGGACCCACAAGTGCAGCAGCCTGGCATCAACACCACCTCCTTCTTCACTTTTAGGGACCTCCTCACTTCTCCCAGGTCTGCTGCCCTAAAAACCCTCTGCAGAGGATGTACCCCAGGGTGCCTACAGTCCTACAGGCTTAGGAACCATGCTGCAAATTCAAAAAAAAAAAAAAAAAAAAAAAAAGGGGGATTAAATGGTTTCCTTTCCCTCTCCGGGCTCAGCTATTCCCCACCCCCCTCCAAGGCTGGCCCTGGAAGGGGTTTTTGCCTTTTCTCAGGTGATGGGGGAGGGATCCAGCGCTGGACCCAGAGGCCCCAAACCCTGCTCTGACTTTGCTGCCTGAAGCACAGAGCTCTCAGAAAACACAGATGAAAGGGAAGCTGGGGGAGGGCTCCAGACTGGGAGAAACAACCCTCGTGGCAGGTCCTTTGGCAGGGGTCAGGCTGCAGGACACAGAGGAGATATATTAAAAGGGGAAGCTGAAGGAATCTAAATAATCAGGCTCCCCACTGGATAATGCCTTGACAAGAGGAGATGCTGCGGGAGCCAACGAAAACTGCCTCGCACAGAGGGGCAGAAAAGTAAAAACTCCCTGCACAGAGGGGCTGGGGCTGGCCATGGAGACCTGGGAGGCACGGGGGAAGGGCTGAAAGCTGGAAGGAAATTAAATAATAGCCTGAAATTCCCAGGTGAAGAACAATGGAATTGAAAACAGAAAGGCCCCAAGAGATAAACAAACCAGGACGGAGAGGCCAGGAGTGGAGAGAGAGACCTGGGGGCTGAATTCTGCACCCTGTCCTGCCATCCCACCTGGGCTGGAATGGGGTACAGCCCTGCCAGCACCCCACAAGATATGGGGAGGTCCCAAGTGCCTGCCCTGAAAGTTCTTACAACCTAAACCAGCAAAGCCACACGAACAATATCAGTTATCCCTATTTATCTGAGGCACAGAGAGATTAAACCCAATTCCCATGCCCTGAAAGGCTCTTTTACTCTCTGTTTTTCTAAAAAGACTTTTCAGAGGATAAAAAAATGTCCCTACTTTCACTGGGGAAAGGCAGCACAGCCCCATAGAGAGTTTGCTGCGAGACAAGGAATTAAATCCATGCTTGAGAATCCCAGGGAAGATCCCTGGATGTGCAAGGCATATTTCATGGAATATCCAGCAGGAAACAACCTGGGAGACAGAAATCCATGGATCAGCTCTGAATAACTTCTGACACAGGTGTTACAAACTGCTGGAGCCTCGCTGGCTGCGACAGATGTGTTTTGATTGAGGACGTGGTCCTTGGAGGGTGGGAAATTATTGACTTGGAACCAAACAGCAGGATTTTTTTTTTTTTAATTTGTTTTGTTTTCTTTTTTGGCAATTCTGTTGTGTTTTAAAAATTCATGGGCAAGCCCTGAAAGCACTTTACCAATAAGCATTAATATTCCCAGAGGAGAAACTGAGGCTTGGGGAGTGGGAGTTGCTGCACCACGATGCAAGAGCAAGGCAGAGAAGCCAGACATCTTCCACTGGGTTTCCTCGTGCCCCCAGCATCCACCCATTGTCCTGCTGGAATTTACCCACTGCACTCACACTGAACCTGCCTGCTCTGGTAAATTCCCTACAAGTGGAAAAACACAGGAAGTAAAGAGGAAAACCTGAATTTTCAGCTCCAGCTGAAAACTGTTCCCTAATATCGAATCCCCTTTCACAGCCTGCATTCTTCCAGCACCAGCCCAGTTTGTGTTCAAAAGCCTTTTCTATTTCCTTTTTCAGTGCCACATGCTGCTGTGTCAACATAATACAGGGTCTTCCTAAACAAAGGAATGTGTGTCTAGAAACCATCCACAGGGGATGACGGCCAGAACCCCGCCAGCAGGGGAAAAAAAGAGGTCCCACACTCCTTTTTATGGCACAGCTTAGAAACTGGGAGTAGGCAGCACCTAACACCAGGTCTCTGATACAGGATGGGGGAGGTCTGACACCCTGGAGGTACAGGTTGGGTATTAGGAAAAAAAATTCACTGAAAGAATAATAAAGCACTGGAATTGTCTTCCCAGGGAGGTGGTGGAATCACCATCTCTGGATGTGTTTAAAAAAAGACTGGACGTGTCACTTGGTGCTACAGTCTAGCTGAGGTGTCAGGGCATGGGTTGGACTTGATGATCTTAGAGGTCTCTTCCAACCTCATTATTCTGTGATTCTGTGATTCTGTGATTCAAGGATTCAAGGATTATCCCTGCACAGGGGAGTTCATTTCTGTCCTTCTCTCTGCCCCTCGGGCAGGTTTGAGCAGCTAAAGGTGTGCAAGGATGGGTTTGAATTCCCCCTGTGCCCATCAACCACAGCCACAAAGAACCAGGAGCGTCAAGAGACCCCGCTCTGGTCCCAGCTCTGCTCCCAACTTGTCATTTCATCTTGGCCAAGGCACTTCCTCTGCCTTGTTGACTTGACTCAAGCTGGTTCTGAGGCTGCAGCCAAAAAGGTTTTCATCAGAAAATATGGTTCAGAGGGGAACATATGACCTGCAGCTGAGCTCTGTCGGGGTGTGAGACCATTGGATTGCACAGTGGCATGCCAGACCTCCTCATTTCCATGTAGGATTGATTCAGAGCACTGCCAAGGATCTGCAGGAAGCATATGCATTTGTTTAACATGGTGGGAGCACTAGGAGGAAGCTCTGGAAACATCGAGCCTTGTTGCAAGAAATCCAGCCCCTGGAAGCTCAGGAGAACGGCCCAGGCTGAGCCAGGAGGGAGTTTTTTTTCCCCCAGGTACTCTGTGGGACATTGTAAGGGAGAAGTGAAGACAAAATCAGCATCCCTGAAAAGAAGGTGACCCCACCTTTCCTGCCTTGCCTGTCACTGGAGATCCCAGCCGAGCAGAAGGGTGAGGATGTTCCTCCTACCCTCCATCTGCATTTTTACTTTCTATAGTTCTCTTTCTTTATGTCCAGCATGGCTTTTAAATGACACAGACGACTTCTGGCCTGGAATCTTGGTGCAATTTGCCTCTGTCAGGAGAGCAAGGGAAGCCTCTTTACCCTGCTCAGACCCACCAGACTTCCCTCACGAGGACTTGGCCCCTTCATTTAGAAGAAATCCTAAATATTTGTTTTAATTGCAGAATGGATCCTCATAAACCAGCAGGCCTGTGTGCTATCAGGCTTTGGATTGCATCAAGCCTGGCATGTGGGCTCATGAGGCAGATGGTCAGGGAAAAGCACCTTGGCACAGCCTTCCCTGGCATCGCTCAGACAAAGGGCTGCACCGGGGACCAGGATTTTATCTTTCATCGCCCTTTTCCAAAGGCTGCATCCAGCAGGGTGCTAAGCTTCTGTCAGTCCCTGTCAGCCCTTCACTCCCAATGTCTTTCTCCCCACAGTCTGGCTGCCGGGGGAGTGAGGTCTCTTGGCAAAAGCCAAGCCTGGGTCTGTTTTCTGAGCTGCCTGCATGGCCGTGTCTCTGTCTCTGTCTGCACCCCCAGCCCCTTCCCAGCTCCCTTTCCTGCAGGTTTTCACTGCTTCCATCCGAAGGGCACACCCCTCGAAAGTCGGATTGTCTCAAGTGTTTAACCCTGGCTGACTCTGATCCCAAATTCAGTATTTTAGAACTCCCCAAAGGAACATTTCTCACCTGTTGTTGGGGACGGTGGTGGGGTTCAGCAGTGGGGCAGCTCTGCTCCTCCAGGGAAGGGGAATGCCCTACCAGGAATTCCAGATGTTTTCCTCTCCCACAAACTCCCACAAGCGAGCTGCTGCTGTTCCATACCTCCCATGGAGGCAGGGGAACCAGAGGAGGGTTGGTCTTGCAGCCTGGAGCAGGAACACTGCTGAGGATTTGAGGATTGGCTTTCTGTGAGCACAGGCTGGGCAACCTGGCCATGGCTCTGCACATGAAAATTTTGCCTCTGTTTAAACTCTGTGAGGGATGAGTTGAGAAAAAAAAAAAACCCAGATTCCTATGGGTGCAAGTGATATTCCTCCCTGTCCTCCCTAATAGCTGCTCAGATAAAGTCCAATCTAAAATGACACCAGCAACCTTTTTATGCCTCCTTATGGCCAACATGGCCAATTTAGCCCATTTTAGGAGATCCAGCATGGATGGCACAAACACAGGCTGGTAAAATTCTAGCATTTAGGAGTATTCATTTAGCCCGGCACATTAAGTCCACAAATCTTTCTGCCAATTGTTTTGGATAATTGTAACTATCACCACAAACAGTTTGAGATGCACAGGATCTGCAATTACCTGTGCTTCCCCCCCACTGTAAATGAAAGGGATAAGGAGTAGAACCATCAGGGAACAACTTAAAGCTTCTATTTGCTGCTGGGAACATCTGAACCATTTCTCTGACACCTCCAAAAATTGATTAAGGGGAAAGGGGATGGATGAAGGGAGATTTATTTACAAACAGACTGAAAAGAGGGCCTGGAAGCTGGGGGAAGACATGATGGAAAAAGGATGAAGAATGAAAAAAAGAAGGGAAATAAAGGAGAAATGATGAAGTGAAGAACATGAATGTTCACAGCCCACTTTGGGCTTTGGCTCTGGATGGTCCCGGGGGAGGGTGCAGACAGCGATGGGCACCTTGCTCCAGGGCCAGCTGGTGCCAGGTCCCCTCTGCCCCCGCAGCCGGGACATTGCCCACCCAGGGAGGAGCCAGGCTGAGCAGATCCAGCCGGGAATGCCACTAGAGGGCCCCTGGGCCAGCGGAATGCGGCTCGCCCGGGGGCTGGGAGCTGGCCACCATCCTGCGGAGCCGCGCAGGTGACCTTTCACAGGGTGGCCCTTCCAGCAGCGCCGTCATCGCTGTCACCCCGGGCTGATGGAGATTCAGAGGGGAAAACGCTCCTTGCTCAGGCTCCAGTGCTGCTCTGGAGGTCTCCATCCAGCCCCACATCCAGCCCCAGCCTGATTAACATCTAATAAGTCAAGCACAGCCTGGAGAAGTCTGATTTCCAAGCCAGAGCAGCATCTTGCACCCATTCGAAATGTCCATTTGGAAATTCAGTGTGAATAACACAAACACAAGACAGATGCTGCCACTTACCCAAATGTCTTGGAGGAACAAATGGGAGGCGAATTTGAAAGCAAATGAAGCAACCAGATTGTAGCTCTTAAGTGGACTCTGTGCTACAGCAAGGGGAAAACTTGGCAGGGAGGGACTCAGTGCTCACCACTTTGCTTGATCTACATAAACCATAAGTGCACGTGGAGCTGTTCGCTCTGAAGCTGAAGACTTAATCAAAAGCAGGTGAAAAATCCCTTTTTTTTGGACCGCCGTGCCTCCATGGGGACAGCTCGGCCCAAAAAGCCACTGCCAGGGGCTGTGCTGGGTCAGCACAGGTCCAGTGGCAGCTGCTGCAGGATGTGCAGCAGCAGCAGCAGGTGCACGGGGAGATTTTGGCCACAAAGCCCTCATTTCACCCAAGGCTGCTGCTCGGAGATGCTCCCTGCGGGAGCGGCAGCGGTGCTGCCGGAGGTCCGGGAAGAAAACGGGGTGGAAACGGGGTAAAAAAGGTGGAAATGGTGGTTCTGTGTGCGAGCCCCGAGCCACCCAGACGCTGAGCATTCACTGGGAGAGCACATTTCGTGCAGCTGGCGTTGTGTCAGACTAGACTGGCTTCGTGCAGGAAATACTGAGCACTTGGGCGCTCGGAGCGAGCGCTGGGAAGGCGTCCAAGATTGTGCTTCACATCTGCTCCTGCGAAGCCACTGCGAGCCCTGTTTGAGCGTGTGGGGTAAACAACAGCAGCCCCAGCAGAACACAAGCACAAGCAAACGTGGGGGTGCTCCGGGGGCCCCCAGCCAGAACCTTTGGAAAAAGCAGAGGAGCCTTGTCCTGGCACAGCCAAGCTGAGTGACCACAGAAAATTGAGACAGCACAGGCAAGGAAAGGTGCAACCTAAAGTTCAAATGTCAGCAATTTAAGTCCTGACATCAGTGAAATGCTGGAGTTTAATCCATGTCCAGTACCTTGCGCCCATCTTCCTAAAAATTACATTTTCTTTCAGCAATCTGAATTTATTCCTGAGAAAATAAACCAAAAAAAGCCACTGCGAGCTCTGTTTGAGCCTGTGGGGTTAACAACAACAGCCCCAGCCAAACACAAATGTGGGGGATCCCATCCAGAACTTTTGGGAAAGGGAGAGGAGCTTTGTCCTGGCACAGCCAAGCTGAGTGACCACAGAACATTGCCCCAGCACAGGCAAGGAAAGGTGCAACCTAAAGTTCAAATGTCAGCAATTTAAGTCCTGACATCAGTGAAATGTTGGAGTTTAATCCATGTCCAGTACCTTGCACCCATCTTCCTAAAAATCATAATTTCCTCCAGCAATCTGAATTTCTTTCTAAGAAACCAAAAGCCATGGATGCACAATCCCAACCACCTCCTGACTTTCAGTCACTTTTCCTCCTCACCTCCATAGAGCACAAGCCCATTAAATGCTTCCATGGCTGGTGTTGGCACCAATAAATCTAAATTTTCAAGCTTGGCAAACTCAGATAAACAACTGGCATAGAGATAAATGATTCCTCTAAGGTAATGTGCAACTCTCATTACTTCAGGACTTCTTTTTTTCTTTTTTTTTTTTTTTAATCAATCCCCCCAGTATTGGTTTGAAAATCCTGGAAAAACACAGCTTTCTCCCCCAGCGATAAAGGTAGCAGTTTTCCCCGTGGATTCTCCAGGGTTTTTTTTTTTTTTTTTCCATTAGAAAATTCCCTGTGATATGGCAGCTTTCCTCCAAACTGGGAGCAAACTGGGAGTTGGAAAAATGCAGCCTCCCCAAAGAGCGTGGAGAAGAAACTCCTCAGCAGCCAGCACCCCCTCCAACCATCCAATAAATGGCATTCAGCTCAAACTCTCCAACACTGCAAGGGAACAGGAGAACAAAGGGATTTGAAGCGTGGATTAGATCATTCCAAATGGTCTCAACATTGGTGGCTTGGGGGTTTTCTTTTTTTTTTTTTTTTTTTTTTATTTTTTTTCTCTCCCTCAAGCCGTGTGGCAAAGGCTGGATTTGAACCTTTGAGGACAATGTTTTGACACAAATATTTAAGCTATTTAAAATAAGTAATAACCTTCAGTTACCTTCAAGAGTATTATATTAAAAACAGAGAATGGGATTAAAACAGATTAGCTCCCACCGTTTCTTAATGTGGCAAACAGCATCAATCAGATCATATCAACGTGAGCTGACAGCTCAGGGAAATCCAGAGGAGCAGATTCCCTTAGAAAAATGAGATATTTGATCAATTCTTGTAAATTCTTTTTTTCTGAGCTGTTAGAAACTGCATTGACTTCATAAAAATGTAATGACAGCTCAGCCTTTGCTTAGCATAACATCCTGAAAGTGCCTGAGAACATTGAATTAAGGCGCCTCGGCAGCGCCGCGTGCGATCGAGGAGTAAATGCTGCTGTCAATTTGCTCTCCAAATGCTGCTGCCCATCGATTTCCCACTCGGGGAAATCAGGGAAATGCCTGCCTTGCAATCCCAGCTCTCCATCCTGCATTTACTGCTGCAGAGCCCTGGTGGGATCCATCAAGCCACGAAGTGTGAAGTGAGGGGTGAGGCAGCACAAGAGCCAAAGTTTAAGGATGCAGAAATTCCCTTTCACCTGCCCTCACCCTAACCCTGCCCACGGGAGCTGCTCCATCCCTGGGAGTGTCCAAGGGCAGCTTGGATGGGGTTTGGAGCGACCTGGGGTAATGGAAGGTGTCCCTGCCCATGGAAAGGGGGCTGGAATTAAATGATCTTTAATGTTCTTTTCCAACCCAAACCAGCCTGGGTTTCTGGGAAGGTGTCCCTGCCCATGGCAGGGGTAGAACAGAATGATCTTTAAGGTCCTTTCCAGCTCAAACCTGCTTTTGTGTTGCCTGTCCCCCACTGGACGTGTCTGCTGGTCCTTAATTTCCCATCCCAGGAAGAGCTGGGCAACCACCCTGACAAGTTTTCCTGATATTTTTTTGGATTCCTACAAATGATTCCAGGCAGAATTCCGGCCAGTTTTGTCTCTTTTCCTCATGCTTCAGAGTCATCTGGAAAAGGAAGAGTTGCAGACTTGTGTATTATTTGTAAATTAATCACCACAGGGTCAGGTGGGATTTTGGGAAGGAATTCCTGGCTGGGAGGGTGGGCAGGCCCTGGCACAGGGTGCCCAGAGAAGCTGTGGCTGCCCCTGAATCCCTGGCAGTGTCCAAGGCCAGGCTGGAGCACCCTGGGATAGTGGAAGATGTCCCTGCCCATGGAATTAGATGGACTTTACCATCTCTTCCCACCCAAAGCAGGCTCTGATGCTGCATTTATCCCACGGGAGCAGCCCCAGAAGGAATCTGGAGGCTGGCGAGTGCAGCCACCGGAGCAGGGTGGCAGTGCCACTGTCCCACGAGGGACCTGGGCTCCATTTGTGCTGCACACCCGGCCAAGCTCCCACTCTCCAGCACAATCAAATCAAGCATGAAGGAAGCAGAGCCTGGCGCTTAAAATGGCATTATCCGAGCGCTCCGTGGGAACCGCCGTCCAAATCCCTCCGCATTAACTTGGCGTAATCTTGGAGAAATCTCTTCCCGACTGTTTTGAAATAAATCCTGTTAAATTCTGCAGGGAATTGGCCTTATCTCTCCACACCTGTGTGGGGTTTTTTCCTACCTTTTCCCCTGTGCCTGGACAAAAGGGAGCGGGTCTGTGTGTGGCAGCGTGTGTGTGTGTGTGTCTGAGAGGAGCTAAAGAGACAATTATCTTCCGCTGAAAATAAACATCATGAAACTATAGATGCCTAATTTTTGCACCTGGAAGATCCTCTTACAGCTATTCACTGCTAATCACTCTTAGCTAATAAATGAATAGAATAACTAATGTGATTAGAGTAATTTGCCTATTCATCAGGAATATTAAATGAATTGAATATTTTGTATTTGACTCGTCTCTCTCAGCATTTGCCTGATCCTATAATTAGCCCCTTGTCTGTTCCTGTGGCAAAAACACCACGTGGCCTTTGGAACGGGACACTCGGGCTCATTCTGCATCCCTGGACAGATGGACACCTGCTTTTATAGCCATGCTTTCGTGCTAGAATTAAATAATCCCACTGGAAAAGGCTCCGGACATGTAGTGGAAGGAGGTCGGGGCAGAAAAGAAGGATAAAACTCTTGGCTTGGACCAAGAAAGAGATTTTACAGAGCAGCCACTCCTGGTCACTTCAGAGGTCCCCCTAAGGGGTGACATCAGAGGGGTGGGGGTGACAGAGGAGCTCCTTGGCTGTCAGCATTGCTTAGGAAGTTGTCCAGGAAATTCTTGGCCACTGTGGCTCGTTTCCTTCTTTTCCAGTTGGGGACGTGACATCTCTCTGAAGACATCCAGGTGAGCTCCCAGACCTGTTAATACACGCTGGGATGGTGGCTGTTACATTTAAATCTTGCTGAGGAGTCAGGAGGAAGCTGAACTATGCAAATGATGATATAAAATAACCAGTGGGCAGATATTCAAATAAGGATTTCACATATAAACATGAAAGAAAAAAAAAAATTCAGGTCTGGGATGGAGTTTTCCGTGTCTATACAAGGTTTTTCGAAAGAAGACAGCAAAGATTTAGAAAATTAATGCTGGCCCTTGTCTGCTTCTAGAAACTAATGGGGATATGCAGAACAACACAGAAAAGATGCATTAATAAAATTGCCAAAGATCATCTGTCACTTCCTCTTGGTAAGAAGCCAAAGCATTTTTTAAAATGCATTTGCACTTAACCAGAATGATATCATAATCTTCCTTAGTCATATCTTTTCCTGCCTTCCTGCTACTCCACGAAGCAGACAGCGAGGTTTGCAGGAGACAAACTCAAAATGCTGCATTAAAATTAAAAAGGGAAGAGGCTGCACGGAAAAGCTGCACAAACAGAATCACCTTGAGCTAAACCTTGAGCGAGAAACACACGGGGCACGTTCAGAGCATGGGGGGGTGGAAATTAGGAGGAGAAAACAATGAATTATTGAAGGCTTCAGGGTTCTCCAGTCTGGGTAACTCTAAAATCGAGATGTCACACAACCTTTTCAGGGTCTTCTGCTGTGTTTTGTTGGAGTGAGGCAGATGTGAGGTGGTTTTAATCTTTGGAAGGGCATAATGAGGGTTTCATTTGGGTTTCACCTCCCCTCTTTCACAGCTAACCCCACACAGAAACAAGTCCCTTCTTCACATTTATTTGGGATTGTGGGCTTATGGTTTTTTTTTTTTTTTTTTCTGTTTTTTTTTTTTTTTTTTTTTTTTTAATATAACTACAAAGAAAGCCCAGACCTGCAGAACCTAAAATGTGAGTATCACTGGAATTCTGCATCAGCCTCCATCCTTATTAATTATGCCATAAATCTCCACCTGAACTCCCAGATGTCCCCGTGCTGAAGCAAGCTCTGGATTCCTGTTTCAGAGCTGATCTATTGTGTATCACACACAGCTACCTGGAGAACATCCTTCAAGGCAGAGACGAGGCAAAGTCTCTTCTAAATTCTCTTTCATATCTTGTTACACAACAAAATTTCTTTCCCAGCTACCCACAGCTCCTCACCATTATTTTTCTGCCTTCCTACTTAGACCTGGAGTTTTCACTGTGAACCTGAAACCAGTTTCACAGATTTATTTAGGTATTTTTAACACTCCCCCCACCCTTAATTTCTCCTTTCAGATTGCTTTCAGACAGCAAGGGTGTAAACCACTTTGATTCCCGGGTTGTTGGGAGAAAAATGCTATATGAATGAATAAGTTATAATAATAATAATACATTACAGTGATAATGATGGATGTGTTTTAAACAAAGCCTCTGGCTGCCAGTGTGGAGGAGCTATGGAAAAATCAAAGATAATCTTGCATGAGGAGAATTGTAATGAGAAAGACCTGGAATATTTTATCTCTGAGCTGCTCCTATCTGCTCGCCCTGCACCAGGGTTGTCCCAGTTTGACTTGAAGAGTGTGGCAAGGTCTGGAGCTAAATTTAGGCCCAGGTGCTGTGCTGCTGTCAGGAAGGGAGGGGTTGGATCCATGCTGGGTTCGTTGCCAGCCCCGTGGGCTCCCAGCGTGGGGCAGGACCCCGTGGTGCTCAGCACTGCACACACACAGAGCCCGTTTCATCCCCCAAGCCTCTGCCAGCCCGCCAGATGAAAGCAGAGAGAGAGATTAAAAGACTCTCCCCAGCCACCCAACAGGTCACTGGCGGGGCTGGGCAGAGCTCTCCGACTGTCTCCAGGAGAAACCTGCCCTGGCAGTCGTGTCCCACTGCTGGGAAAGAGCAGCTTCAGCTCAATACAGCTCATTTCTGTAGAAAAATTGGGATATTGGGTCAAACTCGGTGCCTGCAGAATGCAACAGATTAAACCAACAGCCATGCTCTGAACAAAAACTGCTGGTTTTGGTAAAGAATGAGATATTTAAAGGAATAGATTTACGATTTATCCTAGTGGGGATAAGTCCTTTTCAGTTTTATCCCATCAGCTCTTTATCAAAATATCACCTGTAACACAAGCAGAAATTGGGCTGGAATGACAATCCATAATTTCTTTCAGCACGTGCACCTGTACAGTTGTTAAGGAGAGCTCCTCAATCACGGGGATTTTGGAAGTACAGCAGAGGCACTGAGTCCAAGACAGAAATCTTTTCTACTCCATTTTCAATCCCAAGAGCTGCCAGACCTCGGGATGCTAAAAAGCTGAGGAATATCCTTTAGAAAATATAAGGCAGAATAATGTAATGTGTCCAAATTGCAGCAGCATCCCCAGATCTGGGTGACTGCAAAGCCTCTTCAGCCACACTAAATATAAGACACAAAGCAGCAGAGCCTTGCAAGCTCCCTAAAATGCTTTGGAGGCTCCACAATCCTCAGCCTGTGCAAATCCCTGGTGTGCAAGGCTCGGCCTCGGGGGTCTCTGGGGCTGGGGGGATTTACTCCTGGCCACTGATTTGAACGTGTGCTGAGCCAACATCCCGATTTCCTGCGCTGCCTAAATCTCTCCACCCTCAGGACAGCTCCTAGGACAGACCCTGAGAAAGTAATCTCATGATTTATGAGGTTTTCTAACAATGGCAATAAGCAAGGCAGCGTTTTAAGCAGCTAACTGAATTGGGATGTGGGCTGGGTTTTTTCTTTTTCCACAGCACAATGTGGATCTATTTAGCCCTTACAGCTTGAGTTTCAGCCTTTCTTTGCCCATGAGAAAGCCTGGTAAATGGGATTTGGGCTAGGAGCTATAGGGGAGAATATCTTTTAATTAACCAGGAGGGTGGCTCAGGGAAGATCTAGCACTGCCTCTGAGCTGAGTTTCCAGCTCCACTGCGAGGCAGACGGGTACAAATGGAGGCAGAGCAAATCAAATTCCCAATGGCTCTGATTTTCCTGGGGTTGTAGAGGACAGGGATGACTCCAGTGCTGCTCTGCCCCTCACCTGACCATTTCCACCTGAGCAGCTCAGGTGATGTCAATCCACACGGATTTTTTTCCCCTGAGCTCACGGGAGCCCTGCTTCTCTTTTCAAGGCAATCAAACCTCTCATTACGCTGCTGGTAGGGAGATGTTTTTTCATGAGAACACAGCGAGTTCCTGTGCCCTGAAAGCACAAACTGGGCACAGATCCTGCCCTTTCTGCACCAGCAGTGTGGCTGGGGGCTCCTGCAGAGCAGGGAGGTCACGCTGAGCACGGATCCACACCTCAACCCCGTGTCACCTGCACGACACGAGAGTCACAGCGTGACCAAAGGCAGAGCAGGATTTATAGAAAATATTCAGACTGTGGGGAGGTTGGAACAGAAGCAAACCTTTGAGGAACAGCTGAAAAGACCCAGTCTCAGGAAAGGCCAGAGATGGGACAGCACAGAGCAGCCCTGGTGGGAACTCTCACCTTGTTAAAGGCTGAGTGAAGCAAAAACGAGGCGCAGCTCCAAGAGAAACCAAATTTCCCCAGCACCAGCACCCAGGGGATGGCTGTGCCTGCTCCCAGGATGGACACAGGGATGGAGCCGAGCCCAAAGCCTGGATCCTGATACCCCCACGACTCCACACAGTGCTGGCTCACACCCAGAGCATCCCTCCCGTGGCCCCTCTCCCTCCCAAGTCCCGCAGTGTTTTACTGGACAAGGCATGCGAGTTAAATTTACATTTTATTTGAACAATGTTTCATCTTGTTCCTGTGCGTCTCCGCTGGCGATGAGGCAGTGAGAAGCCGATGAAATTTATTCCTGCTCTTGCTGCCACACTGTATAAATAAAGGGGAAGGAATAAAATACTTCTCCAACAGGAAGTGTGAAGGCTTTAATGCTTTGTTTAAATATGCAGTTGAGAGACTTTATTTATCACGCAGCATCTGTATGTGCCTACGGCTGAAATTTGCTCCCTAAAATTAAAATACCTCATTTTGCATGCATTTTTTTCACCTGTGTCACACCACCAAACGTGGTGGATTTATCCTTAAATCTGTGCTGGGTAAGAATCCCTCCCAAAAAGATGCCCAGAAATATCATGGCCACTGTGTTCATGTATCTCAGGTACTGTGAACTCTGGCTGGCTGCATTTCCCAAGAATAATTGGTGTATACACACACCCTGGGAGATTTATATTCCCCTGCATCTTGGGCTATATACAATATGATTTAAATGGCACAGGCACTGGAGAAAGTGGACAGTAAAATGTACAGTATTTGAAAATAAACATAAAGCAAAATGGTTTGACATCCTATTTCACTTAAAATGTAAATGGTGAACATTCAGGGTGTGATTTACAACCTTTTTAAAAGCACAAATGTTTTTTTCTTTTTGGCCCCCTCACTCAGATGCCACAAATCAGGAGAATTCTTTGCAGCATCAAGAAATCCCCCGTGGTGGATTGGCTCCTTTTTGTTGCTATCCTAAGGAATAGACATGGATCCCCCAGATCAGTTTTCCTGCCTCTCCCTTTGTTTTTCCCTCTGGTGTCCTGACTTGAAATGTGGCTTTATTGTGAATTTTAGGCTGTAGGCTCTCGGAGAGAGAGGAGGGAGAGGAAGGGATGCAATGTGAGAGGAGCTTGTTGCTCATTTTTGCAGCCTTTTGCCCAGGGTTAACACCTTAAGGTTAGGTTAAGGTTTCCATGCCTTCAATCCTGGCTGTGTCACTGCTCCCATCACAAGGGCAGTGTGGGAATCCCTAAATTCCCTGATTCCTGCTGCTGCCTGGAGTCACTGACCCAGCTCACTTTCCTTTTACGTGTCCCTCCTAACCTGTCTCTGCTGTATTCCAAAATAGCATCACTCTGTGCTGGCACCATCCCTGCACCACCTTTCCAACCCTCCCTTCTCCTCACCCACCACCAGCACGGAAAAGGTGCAGAGAGAACCCGCCCTGCCCTGGCTCTGCTCCCAGCAAAGCACAGGGAAGATACCTGAGATTTTTTTTTTTTTTTTTTTTTTTTTTTTTTTTTGTTTCAGGATTGAGCCACTTTTATTCCCAGATCACAGAATATTTGGAGCTGGAAGTGATGTCTTGAGAGGCTGCCTGAAACAGGGGTTAGACAGAGTTAGAGGAATAAAGCAGGGATTTATTAAAAGGCTTTTAAAGGACACACCTTGGGCTGTACAAGAGCTT
The DNA here is from genome assembly GCF_024509145.1 of Vidua macroura. Lineage (NCBI taxonomy): Eukaryota > Metazoa > Chordata > Aves > Passeriformes > Viduidae > Vidua > Vidua macroura. Next base: position 3,104,268 of record NC_071592.1, read on the forward strand.
GGCCATGGCTACACCCAAGATGGACCTCAGGTCACGAGTTTTCACACTTTTATAAGTTTTAGTCCATTTCCATTTTGGGTTAATTGTGCAATTCCAGCTCCAGGTGCTGCAGTCCCATCCTCCCAGTTTGCTCCCCTCCATTCCCTGCTGTTTGCACTTTTTGGGCTGAAGCTGCAGCGGTGTCCTTGGTGCTGAGCTGGAGAAGGATTGTTCTGTGTGCCTGAGCTGTGAGGAGAACTTGCTGACACTTTACATGGAGTTCAGAGTTATAAATGCAGTACAGAAGGTGGAAAATATGAAAGCTCAAACTGAAGGCATCAGAAGAGTCCAGCTCTTAAGGGAAAGGTCCACATCAGTTGGGCAAGAACTGACTGGAGCTCAAGCTCCAATACACAAACCCAAAACATCAACATTGTCTTGTGCCCCAGAGCCATCATCTACTGACCCCACAAGGCACAAATCCATGAAACCAGATGTCCAGGACAACTCCCTGCATAGAGAAGGAGGGAAAGGGAAAGGGAAAGGGAAAGGGAAAGGGAAAGGGAAAGGGAAAGGGAAAGGGAAAGGGAAAGGGAAAGGGAAAGGGAAAGGGAAAGGAAAGGAAAGGAAAGGAAAGGAAAGGAAAGGAAAGGAAAGGAAAGGAAAGGAAAGGAAAGGAAAGGAAAGGAAAGGAAAGGAAATCTCTTCTTCTGCACAAAGAAGAGGAGGACACCGCCCCACCAAAGTGCTCCTTGTGCAGCTCCATGGCACCAGCACATTCTGGTCTCAAACCACAGCCACACCACAGGGGTGGCCCAAAAACACTTCCCAGCACCTCCTGTCCCTTTTCCAAGGCTCTGGGATGCAGGAGGCTGCTCTGAGCATCTGTTCTGGGTGCAGGGCTGGCTCACGGAGGACTCTGCAGCACCTGAGCACACCCTGGAGCCTCCGCCCTCCTCCCGGCCCCGAGTTGCCAACTGCACCATCCAGCCCTTAAATCTTTAATAACCTTCCTTTTCTTTACTCCGAGCACACGAGGGTGAGCACATCTCCCCAGATCAAACCGAATCCTTAATTTAAGCAGCTGTTAATAAGGGTTAAATCTGCAGGCTGCGGTGGCCCCTCCGCTCCCCGTTCCCTGCTCGCACAATCAATGGAGCGGGAAGCCTGAAGGGTGTCCATTTTGAAAAGCCATAATGAATCATTTTTCCTTAGCAAATCTGGCAAACTTCAATCCTGGTTCCTGCAGCCTCCCTTTCACATGTCCAAGCCCTCTGTGACACATCAAATTTAATGAGACTGCACAGACCTCAAATAAGGCACTGTAGCACTGCTGGGATACTTTATTAAGGAGGATCAGACAGAATGTGTTTGCTGTTTAAGAGCCTTTAAAGGCAAATTACACTTCTTTTTGGGGGGATGAGAGCCTCCCATTTTTGTTCAGTCTCTGGCCCTCCTCAAACACATCCTGCAGGCCAATTCAAACACGGAGTTAAGGTTTCTGCAAACAGGGAAAGCAGCAAAATTGGCAGCGAGGGCTGAGAGACCAGCGAGGCTCGATTGAAGGTTGTGGGGTAGGACACAGACAAAGGAACGTGTTATTTCACCAAATAATAATAATAATAATAATAATAATAATAATAATTATAATAATAATAATAATTAATAATAATAATCTGCCTCTGACAAGCTGTGCAAGGGAACACCCCACCCTGCTAGCAGGTGCTGCCCTGCTAGGTCCAGGGAAAGGCCAAATTAACCCTCTCTGGCTGGTGGAGAGGTGGGAAAAAACTTTCTAGGAAGGTCATAAAATCCTAGAATGGTTTGGGTTGGGAGGGATCTTAAAGCCCATCCAGTCTCAGCCCTCAAAATGATGATGTGAGATATGTGCTGAGCCATCCTTGGGGGAAAAAACTGGGGCAGCCCATGAAGAATGGAGAAAATGAAACATTAGTTTTATTTGAATGTCCATATAAATAAATATAATCACCAGAACCAGGCAGAGTTCAGTCTGCAGACTCCAGATTTTGGGGCAAGGGAGGCTCTTTGGTTTTGCTTGATTTGCTTGTGGATGCTGTAAGAGGTACAAGACGAAATCCTGGATGACTTCAGGAGCTTTTTCCAGCTATAACCAGCTCAGGTTATGTCCTTGCAGACTTTTTATTCCTTGGAAAACCCCATTCTGTGCAAGGACTCAGTGCTGTAACTTTTGTTGGAGACTGCAGCAATCTCGTGGCTTAGCAACCTCCTGCTTAATTCAGAGCATCTCTTTTGAGATCATCGTGTTCAGCTCCTCTGTGTCCACCTCTGGCCACGTCCAGCTCTATAAAGAGCTGTAATTTATTTCAGCAAGTGCCCAGGAAGCTGGAGAAGGCAGCAGAAAGCCAAAATGTCTCTCTCAGCATATGGATTCCAATCTAATTGGGGTTTATAGGGAAATATAAAAATTGGACTGGCTTCCAGAGAGCTCTCAAGGGTGCCTGAAGAGGAAAGTCTGTGTCTCAGAAGATTTTTATGTGACTAGAGGAGAAATGATAACATTTTTACCTTGCTGGAGTAAGGACCCAGCCTTCCAGAAAGTGCAGTGAGAAATGAAATCAGTTACACATCACAAAGGCTTTGGTTGCAGGAAAAACCCAGAGACGTTTTCCTGCGTCAGGACAACTGAGGCACAGTCTGTGGAAGGTTTAATTTGACTTTTCTTCTCCATCTTTGGCTGTCTGAGGAGGTTTGGGGCTCAGTGAACTCAGTGGCCATTTGGATCCAGGTCACATTTTCTCTGAGCCACCTGCATTTGGTGTCACAGGAAGAGTGTGGTTAATGGATCACTTTAATGACATCAGTTCTGATCCATCTCTAATTAAGGGCTCTGCCAGGAATACAGTCAAGCAATTCTAATGGCCCAGAGGAAAAATTGTGAAGTCAGGTAATGAAATTTGCTTATTAGACAAAATGGGAAGAAGGAGTGCAGGGGCACAGAAATCAATAGGGAGAGCAGGGCAGCAGCATTTCCACAGCCCTGCACACGGAGAGAGCCCAGCTAATGAAGTTCAGTGCTCACAAGTGGAATAACAAAACCCTGCCCTGCTCGCAGCCCTGAGGATGTTCACCTGGAAAAGGTCCAGTTTATGTGAAATTCTAAACAGTTTGTTCCACACTGCAGCTTCCTCAGCTGCAGGATTTCATCACCGCTGGGTTTGTGTGTCTCCCAGGGCTTTCAGAGACAGCTCCGTGTCTCCTTCTCGAGCCAGTTCCCTTCTAGGGGTGCCTGTGCTGGGATATTCCCAGGATTTATAGCCAGGATGGTGACACGACTCTCCAGGATGGAGAAAAGCAAGGTCACACCTGTAGCCTGGAAACTTCTTGGATAAATGCCATAATGGCCCCCATTAGATCCCAATAAACATTATGACATGAGTATCCCTGGAAAATTATTCACCTACGGCATTTTGATCCCAGGAACTTTTCAATCTGTTCCCACCTCCAGTGGAAGGTGTCCCTGCCCATGGCAGGGGTTGGAATGAGAGGATCTTTTAGGTCCTTCCCAACACAAACCATTCTGGGGTTCTGTGATTAGCACAACGATGCAGGTAAAAAAAAAGCCAGAGAGAAGCGTGGATGCTGCTAAAAAAAAGTTAAAACCTATTTATTCTGTGGTGATCTACAGAGTGCTGGGGAGGGAAATATTTATAGGTGGGATAGTTACAGCTCCAAACCCTTCACTTGCAGGCTGGTAGGAGAGGAACAAAGTCTTTGGTGTTTTGGTTTTTTTGGGTTTGTTTTTTTTTTTTTTTTTTTTTTTTGTTTTTTGTTTTTTTTTTGTTTTTTGTTTGGTTGGTTTTTTGAGGGGTTTTTAATATTTTTTAAGGGGAAAAGTTAACTGAAGTTTATGAGCTTGAGCTGGGGAGCAGAGCCTTTTGTGTCTCGCTTGCCCACATAATTGCACTCCCCCCTCCTCTCACCCGGTGGCAAAGGAATGTAGGTGGAATGTCTTTACAGGGAGAGCGGCTCACGCAGGGACTGCACAATGAGGGGAAGAAACAGGAGCCAATCTAAGTAAAGGATCAGGCAAGGAAAATAATATTGGGCTGTCTGCTACCACGTCTAACCCCGTGAAATGCCTCCATGAATCCCCTGCTTCCTTCTGCCTTAAAATGTCCTCCTCCTTCCCAGAGGTTCAGGGCACATATCTCGTTTCAGTCTCCTTTTTAACACTTTGCTTTTCCCCCTCTCCTTTCATCCTCCTGCCGCAGATATATTTACTGGCAACGGAAAAAATCAATAAAGGAGAAGGAAATGACTTGGCAGCCTTCCGAAGTGTTAAAATAATTCTCATCCCAATCGAGCCCCATTGTTTTTAAACAATATTGCCAGCTCAGGAGCTTGGCCTCGATTTTCAGAAGCAACTGGTGATTTTTGGGGAGGTTCTGGTTTTTTGGGGTGTCCTTCAAGGGACAAGTTTGGCACAGCCACGTGGGAAACACGGAGGCTTTTCCACCACACTCCTAAATTTATCTGTCCCTCGAGGGATCCCAGCCCAGGAGTTTAATTTGGGGGCATATTTAAGTCAAACAGCCCTAAGAAAGGCTGGACATCCCATAAACTATCCCAGCTGCCTTTCAGCAGAGAAAACTGGGAATGATATTAGCGACCAAGAGCCTGAACCAGGTGCATTCCAATCTGTCAATCCCTCGTGTGAGTTATTGCTACTTAAATACAGACTTTCTGTCCCAGCAGTGAAATATTCTGGCACGTGCTGTGCAAGAACATGGAGATCTGACCTTCACACTGAGCTGCTCCTTGTAAGCTGGAATCTCTCCTGGATTTCTCTTTTCCCCCACATTTTTGAGGTGTATTTTGGAAAATCAGAAGAAGGAGGGCTCAAAATGTTGAGATGCTCAAAGATCCTCTCAGTTCCCACACAAAATATTTCCTCCCCAGCTCCAGCTAAAACCCAAAGAACTCCATTTCTATTTTGACTTTTTTAAAAAAGAAGTATACATGCTACACAAAAATGGAAGTGAAAAGTAATTTCCAAATGGAAAATTGGAGTGTTTGATTTGGAAGAGGATGGGAAGCACACCTCCACTTCAGGAATGCTCCATCTTGAGTTGAAACTGAGTCAATAAATTGGGGTTTTGTCCCAAAACAATGTTTTTTCACAGAGACACAACAGCTTAAATGAAAAGTGTTCCTTTATCAATATTTTGGTGGCTTAATATTTAGAAATTAAGTGTTCTCTTCCAGTTCATTGCAGGAGAACATGTTCCCATTTCACACACCTGGAAAATACCAGAATTTGCCTTTTTTTTTTTCCCAAGAGATCCCCCTCCAGCACCTTTTCCTGAGTTGAACACCCATTATCACCCTGGTACCCCAATTTGTACCTCACTTAGGTACCAGGTGACCGGTGTGGGGAGTGCCTGCGTTTTTCCCATGCCCTGATTTCCCTGAAATGTGTCTTTGGCAGGACAAGGCCTGGCTGAGCGGAGCTGCACATGGAAGGAAACATTTTCTGGGCTGAGCTGGTGGCAGCAAGAGTTTGGTTTGGGGCTGTTCTTCCCACTGCCTCCCCTGCCACCTTTGGGGTGTGCACATCCAGGAGACAGCTCTTTTAAAACCTAGTGAGCCCCTTTTTAGACCTGGATATTTCCTTTTTCAGACCCAGAGATGCCCTTTCAGGCCTAAAGATCCCTTTTTAGACCCGGAGATCCCATCTTAGGCCTAGAGATCCTGTTTTAGACCTAGAGACCCCTTTTAGGCCCAGAAATCCCATTTTAGGCCTGTAAATCCCCTTTTAGACTTAGAGATCCCTTTGTAGACCCAGAGATCTCCTTTTAGACCCAGAGATCTCCTTTCAGACCTAGCTGATCCCCTTTTAAACCTAGAATTTTAGGTTTAGACCCGTTTTTAGACCCAGAGATCCCTCTTTAAACACTTGCACATCAATCCCATCCCCTCCAAGAGCGATTTTGTCTGAGAAGCATCAACACCAACAATCAGGAAATTTTTCTGATGGAAAAAAAACTCTCCCAAAGTCCAGGTGTGTCCATGCCCAGAGCCCTCAGCACGCTCCAGCTGAGAGCAGCCGCTCTCCTCCACCATCCCAGCTTTTATTCCTGCTGGGAACGTGAGCAAAGCACGCAGGGAGGGAATTCTCTGCTGCTCCCCAAGAGCCAAATGTGCACAAACCCCCCAGAAACGTGCACCTCTGTGCCTTGGAGGTCCTGGGGAGAGGCCTCTCTCTGGGTCAGCCTGAGAGGAATGAATTTTTTGGGTGGGAAACATCTGCCCTTCTCTGGGGTTTGCACATGGCGCTCATAATGGGGCCCATTGTGCGTGCACGGGCACAGATAGGGGGAATCAATAAAGCAGGAAAGCCTCAGTTGTTGGATCAAATGCCAGCCATATCTAATGCCTCCAGGATGCCTTCGGAGCCCACCAGGTCCTGCTTGTTTGATGCCTTCCTTCCTGGCTGTCCCAAAAGGAAAAACCCAAGATATTAACTTTCCTGTACAGAAATGGTGTGAGAACGCAGAGCTGGGGAAAAGTTTCGGTTTAGCCAACCTCAGCGTGTCTGTGGGATAAAGGAGAGTCCAGCATGACCCTGTGGGAACACCAGAGGGGTGGGATCCAACATCCCCACCCCAAAGACACCACCAGCACCCCATAAGGGGAGGATGTTTTTGTGCTGCTTCACAGCAGCGCTCAGATGGGAGCAAAACCCATCCGAATTCTCCACTGTGGAAAACACAACAATTGTAAAATGCAGACAAACCCAGTGGGAAGAAATGCTGATGTCTGATTCTAGTTCAGCAGGCTGAATGATTTCTTTATTAGAACTATGCTATAATACATTAATACATTAATACTATTTAAAGGAGATACTAAAACTACAAACCTACTTTTTCTAACTGCCAAATCTAACTCACAACTCGTGATCCTCTCTGAGAGTCCAGCCACAGGTGGGTTGGGTTGGGTTGGATTGGATTGGATTGGATTGGATTGGATTGGATTGGATTGGGTTGGATTGGGTTGGGTTGGATTGGATTGGATTAGATTGGGTTGGGTTGGATTGGATTGGGTTGGATTGGATTGGATTGGATTGGATTGGATTGGGTTGGGTTGGATTGGGTTGGATTGGGTTGGGTTGGGTTGGATTGGGTTGGATTGGGTTGGGTTGGGTTGGGTTGGATTGGGTTGGGTTGGGTTGGGTTGGATTGGATTGGGTTGGATTGGATTGGATTGGATTGGATTGGATTGGATTGGGTTGGGTTGGATTGGGTTGGGTTGGATTGGATTGGCCACCAGGCTCAAACAATCCTCACCAGAATCCAACCAAGCAATCACCCCAGGTAAACAATTCTCCAAACACATTCCACATGGGAAAAACAAGGAGCAGGAATAGAAATTGTTTTCTCTTTCTTCTCTCTGTGCTCCTCTATGAAAAAATCCTGAGAGAGAGAGAAATGTGCTTGCCACACACATCCATCATGCTACAGCAAGGACAAAACAGGGATATTCCCAACTAATTGCAAAGCAGCCTCAGAGCGGGGAATGGATTTAAAGGATTTTGGGAATCCTGTCCTTGTGCCACCAGCGCTGGGCACGGCCACCCAGCGCCCAGGTCAGCCTTTCTTGCGTGCAAGCTGGCACCAGGGGAAGGAGCTGCATTTCAAACCAGCACCAGCCTCTGGCAGAGGGGCTCAGAGCAGAATAATGATGATGGGATTAGGGGGAAAAAAAAAAATCATACAAAACTAAATTAAAAATCACACCTCACTTCACATTGGAAATTGGACTCGGCCACAGCGCTGCATTTGGAGCAAACCTCTCTAAATGCAGCCCATTGTGCAGGGAAATTCTCCCTGGGATCTGGGTTTCCAGCACAGCATTACTGCAGCTCCCCACGCTCCTGAAATCCCTTGGAAAACTGAGGAAAAAGCAATGTCCTGGCAGGTCTGGCTGTGGTATGTGAATTTTTTGGGACAAGTCTCTGCAAGAGCTGCCGAGCTGCAGAGACAAAACCCCTGGCAGAGGGTGGCACAGGCAATCCCCTCCCAGCTCCTCTCAAGTCGTGTCTGAGAAGGCAAAATCAGCTGTCTGGAGATACATTTTGGTTTCTCCTCTCCCCCAAAAGACACGGGCAGGTTCTGAGTGGCAGGCAAAGGGAAACCAGTGCTGCTTTTTTTGGTGTTTCCCTCCTTTCTCTTAATTTCCTCGTCCCAGTAGCAAAAGGGGAAATTGAGGGGACAGACACAACCGAGTTTGCACTGAAGGGGAAGCAATAAAACCTTCCTATATGCAATAACAACCTCTGCCACTCCTAAATATCCCCAAGCTGCCAGAAATAAAGACACTGGAAAAGGTGGTTTGTTTTTTTTTTTTTGCCCACCATGATAAAATGTAGTTTTCCTCCTCACAGATTTAGAGTCAAGTAAAAATAGGAGCAAAAATAAAAAAACTTCTGTACCTTCTGCTCCTGAATGAGGGAGATTCTCCTTTAACCTTATCCAGCAAACTTCATGGGATCATTCAGGTTGGAAAAGACCTTTAAAATCACCCAATCCAATCATCAGCCAGCCTCTAAAATAATAACAACCTTTCAATTATTCTTCCTCTTTTCTTCTTCTTCTTCTTCTTCTTCTTCTTTCTCATTTCCCTCAGATTTATGGCATTTGTTGTGAAGCACCTGCACATCAAGGGTGAAAAGGGAGATTTTATTCTGTGCCTGCAGTTTGTAGGACAGATTTAGGGAAAAGGGAGATTTTATTCTGTGCCTGCAGTTTGTAGGACAGATTTAGGGATTTAGGGACTCTGCCATGCAACATGGGCACTGCAGGGTGACAAGCAGGCACTGCCATCCCATGGGAGAGTGTCCCTGCAGGTGTTCAGGAGGACACAACCCTGGGGGTCTGATTTCATGGAATCACAGAATAACCTGAGTGAGAAGGGACCAACAAGGGTCATCCAGTCCATCTCCTGACCCTTCACAGTCCCCAAAATCCCACCCAGTCCCTGAGATCATTGTCCTGGAGCTCTGGCAGCCTTGGTGCCCATTCCCAGGGGAGCTGTTCTGTGCCTGACACCCTCTGGGGGAAGAATCTTGTCCTAAAATCCAACAAAACCTCCCGTGACACAGCTCCAGTTGTTCCCCCAGGTCCTGTCCCTGGTCACAGATCAGATTTGTGTCCTTGGCCTTTCGGGGCTTCACATCCCAGTCCTTCAGAAGGAAAGCACAGTGACCTGAACTTTCATTTTCCTTGGAAAGGACAAGGATGAGGCATTCCTAAAGGGAAAGGGGCAGGAGGGTGTGGGACTGGGAAAAAAAAAAAAAAAAAAAAAAAACCAAACCCAAACTGAGTTATTTGGGGGTGTAAAAACCTCTAAACCTCCCCAAAATGCCCTCCCAACAACAGGCTGTGTTTTCCACGTTGTCAGGCCGCAGCGACGAGCTGGGGGAGCCCTTTGGGAAGGGGATGTTCCTGTGTGAAAATCCAGTTGTGAGGGGCTGGGAGGCACAGCTGGACACAGCTGCACACAGCTGTGGGCTGGCACTGGAGCTGCACATTTCTGCAGTCAGCTCTGGCATGTGCACAGGAGGCCCAGCAAGGGGAAGTGCAGTTTGCTCCTGGGTGAGCAGGGCCACATCCACCTTCTGCCACAGCTCCTCACTTCTGGCTCCTTCTTCCCCTTTCTTCCTGTGCTTTTTTTTCCTGGATTTCACAGGGGAAAATCCTCCCTTTTGACCCCTTTCTGCTGGCACGTTTCCAAATGCTTGAAGCATCCGTGGGACTCTTGGTATTGCCACAGGCTGGGGTGGATAAATCCTACAGCTCCCAAACATTCAGAGGGGAGAAGCTGCTGCTCCCCAAATCTTTCCATGATCCCAAACCTTTCCATGCTTCCAAACCAACCGCAGAAAGTGGAGAATGCTGCTGCTCCCCCAACCTTTCCATGCTTCCAAACCTTTCCCTGCTCTCAAACCAGTCCCAAAAGGGGGAAAACGCTGCTGCTCCCCAAACCTTGCTCCCCAAACCCTTCCATGCTCTCAAACCTTTCCATGCTCCCCAACGTTTCCATGCTTCCAAACCAGTCCCAGAAGGGGAAGAACCTGCTGCTCCCTCAAACTTTCCATGCTCCCAAACCAGTCCCAAAATGCTGCACCTGTTCTGTTTCCCTGATCTTTGTGATGTATGTGGACATGCAGATATTTGGAATTAACAACTGCTCAGAAAGGTTTTTGTATTCACACAAGAGGCAAGGCCCCAGCAGAGCAGGGAAATGAGGGTGAAGGCAGATTAGGATCTGGCCCACCAGATATTTGTGCAAAATATTCATTTGTTGTCCCCGAGAAAGCAGCAAACCCTCAGGAAGTGGCATCTTGTGGGAATTTATTTATTTAGGAAGCACGTAAGAAGCCCAGTGGTGGTTGGAACAGGTGACAAACACCAAAATAAATCAGCTTTCCTTCACTATGAGCGACCAGCTATCCATCACCAACATACCTGATGTCCAAGAGGTCTTTAACAAGCACCCAACAAACCTTAATTTGCTCCAAAATGGCTCTGCTGGCCAACAAAGCCTCATTCAGCCACTTGCCAGGGGGTAATGAAAGCCGGCCTAGAGCAGAGCTGGGCAGAGCTGCAGAATAAAGCAGGGATTTATTCAAAGGATCTCCTCCATGGATCCACCTTGGGCAGCACCAGAGCCCAGCCAGGGCTGCACCCAAGATGAACCAAAATGGTCCCAAAATGCACGAGCGCTCCCGGGGGCTCTCACTGGGATCAGCTCTGCTCCATTTGCACCTTGCAGTTCATTGTCCCATTCCAGCTTTAGCCCAGGCACTCCCATCCTGCTTGTTTTTCTCTCTCCAGCCCACGCTGTTTGTGCTCCTGGGCCTGAGCTTTGGATCATTTGTCCTTGGTGCCCAGCTGGAGCAGGAATTGTTTTGTCTCCCTGCTCTGTGCACAGAGCTCACCATCCCCTCATGTGAAGCCCAGAACTGCACACTAAACCAGAATCTGAAAAATAGAAAAGCTCAGACCTGAGGCATCACAGTGAACGGTAAAAACCAAAATAAATGTATTTGAGTGCTGGCTTCTGGGCAGATCTCCTGTCAGTAAAGTGGGGAAGCAATGTGGGCTGGCTAAAGGGGCTGTTTGAACTCTGCCCACTTGCAAGGTGGAGATGCCGGTGGGGGAAACGAGGAGGAGGAACAGCAGCAGATGCAGGCAGAGCCCTGGCTCCCTGCTGAAGGCAGCACCAGAAGCTCAGAGGTAAAGGAAAGGAACTCACCAGGCTGACATTTGAAGGGTTAATGGGATTTAAGCTTTGATCTCCCAAGAAAACACGCTGAAAACGTAGCCCAAGGCGTGCTCACCATTTTGTTTGCCTGTAAAACAATGCAATTTGATTTTTGTTGGCTTGTTGTTTTTAAGTGGAACCTCATGGGTGTTCTGTTAAATTCAGCCCACAAAAGCAATTTCTGTCATTTTAATGCGGCTCCTGTGCTAGAAATGTTTGTTTTTAAATGCAAGTTTTATTGTTTTCATTGTTGGCACATTAAAAGCTCGATCAATAAGAAAAGCAATTCGTGATGGTGCCCTTCAAAACTCCAGCCTTATCTACCCCATAAATTGGGACAAATTTGAAAGTGAGGAATAACACGAGCTCGTTCTTTTGGAATATGAAAAGAATAATTCCAGATCTTCTCTGCTTTGACCTGTCCCTATCCATCATCTGTCTTAATATTTCCAGGAGACTCAGGCTGAGATAGAGCTCTGGGACAGAGGGTGGAGCAGAGCATTCTTTGATTTGTTATATTTTAGTGCAGGCATCACTTTTAAAATGGAGGAGAAGCCTTCTTTCTGCAGGAGACATCCAAATCTTCACCAGATATGAAGTGTTTGGGCACAGATTAAAAAAATTCTCCCCAAAATGGGGACAGCTCCTGCAAAAAGGGTCAGAACCCAAAGCCTGCCCTCAGGTCTGTCTTCTGATCTGCTACTGGCTTTCCATTTAGCCTTGTACAATTCCTTCTACCTCTCAGGGCCTCCCTTTCCCACCTTTACCCAGGGGACAGCACTACAATGGGTTTCTTGCTCTTTGATATTTGAAACACACTCAGAGATTCCTCAGATGGAGGCGGGAGAAAGAAATCATTATTGTTATATTTTTATAGCCCGTTTCTCCCTGCAGGGTCCCGGCGGTATTCTAAAGTCTCCATAGTCTTGGGCAAGGAGGAGCAAAGAACAATCAGAGTAAATCTGCAGGAGCAGGACATGGATGATCCTTGTGGATCCCTCCCAGCTCAGGATATTCCGTGATTCTCTGGCTGATCACTGGATGTGGAGCTGCCACTTCCATTTCCCCCAAAACATCCCTTTCTGATTTCATTTCTCGTTTAAGAGGTTGGCATTACAAGCAGGAGCAGGGATGGTGTCAGGTATGACTCTGCACGCCTTCACACCTCATGAAATCCCATCCAGCATGGTAAAATTAATGAGGAAAACTGCCTACTGCAGCAATTTCTGAAATAGCTGTAAATGTTTTATTGCCCAAACATATGCAACAGCAACTTTAGCAAACATGCTCCAGCGAGTGTGGCGGAGAAAGGACACAACAGGATCTTTTGGAGCAGCAGACAGCCACGGCCAGACTCTATTTCTAAATAAATTGGCATTAATCAGCTGATGACTGCACAGCTTCCTGTAGCAAACCACGCTCAGCAAAGAATTCCTGCTGCATCTCCTCAGTTTCCTGATAATGCCACCAGACTGGCATTTTTCAAAACAATAAAAGAGCTGAAAACGTGCCCCAGGGGCTGCTTGGTGCCTCAAAATCCAATTGGGTTTGGGCTGGCACCCCAATAAAGTCTTCAGGGAAAGGGACACTTGCTCAGAGCAGTGGGATTATTTCATTTTTGGGTCAAAGATGTCTCTGCTTGAGAAATAAAAGAGAAGTGACTGCCTGGTAGATCTGGGGGTTCCGGACCAGCCCACAGCAGGAGGGGCTCCATCCCAGCCACCGTGGCTGCAAAGGCAGGGCCATTTGTCCACCCTGTCCATCCAGGGCCACTCCACCCTGGCAGGGAAGGGCACCCTTCAAGTGTTCCAGCAAACTTCCCAAACCATCCCCACACTCACAGCTGGTGGCTGGTGGACAACCTGTCCCAAGGAGCCACGGAGAAGGGCACTGCAGAGCCATGGGAAGGACCTGAAGGTCAGATAAAGGCCCCAAGCCAGCCTGGTGACCTCGTGCTGCTGCTGGACCTTGGTGTCCATCACCTCCCACGTGCTGCCAGCCCACCAGGGCCCCACAGCAGGACAAAGTGCCAGGGTGGCTCTGAGGAGGTGGCAGGAGCCTTCACGTGAGGGATCTGAAAAGCCCTCGAGAGTCACTGGGGGAGCAGAAGGGAAACAGCAGCACTGAAGTGACCACTCTACACCCTGTAAATAAGATTTGAACCCGAGGGGTGCAGAGCGCCAGGAACTCCCCGTTCACCCAGCCTGGGGTGCTCATAGATTTGGCATCTTGCAAGCTCAGCTCAGAGCTGCAGAATTTATTCCTTAGACCAGCAAGTAGCTGGGGATAACTCATCTATATGCTGGAAGCAGCTCCCAGAAAACATTTGCTAAATAATTTAGGAACAAAACCCAGCGATGATAATAAAAAAAACCTGAAGAAGTTTGCTCCCAGATGATCTGCAAATACAAGACAGCAATAAGTCTGTCAAATGAACTCACCTAGTGCTACTCTCATATTCCCTACCATCCTCCCAATCCTGATTCTCCTCTGATTCAGCAGCTTTCCTCCTTTTGGCATTTCTGGCAGGCAGGGCTGGATGTACTTGGTTGGAATTCAATACCACGAGGGGGTTTAGTAACTGAAAGCTGCCTTTTTTTCTTTTTTTTTTTTTTTTTTTTTTTTTTTTCTTTTCTTCCCTTTTTCCCCTCCTCTCTTCAGCAGCTCACAGGAGGTAAACAAAAGTTTAGAAGGCTGCCCTGCACGGTTAAGGTCTGTCAAGTTTAAACTGCTTCAGTCCTCCTCAGGTTCCACCAGTAAAAGTCAAAAGCTCCTTTTACATTCTCCAATTAAATTAAAAGAGGAAAAATGAAACTGCTGTTTGAAATCTCTGGGTCAGCTGAAAAGCACGAGAGCAGAGCCCTTGCCAGGGTGCTGTAGCACCCAGCAGCAGCCTGTCCCAGGTGCTGTGCAAAAGCACACTGCCTGAGACAGGGCTGCACTCTCACCACAATCCTTAAACGAAGCAGAGCAAGGAGAAGAGAATGGGACCAAGGAAATGGGCACCAAGCTGGAATTCACTTGCTGGCCCTCCGCCAAGCCAAGGCTGGCTCTGTGTGTTACTTTTAAGATCAATGTCACACAGGGGCCTTCAGCCAGACCCTGCTCTCCGTGGAGGGACAGCCACAGCCATGGACCCTTCTGGAACCATCCCTCCTCCAACATCCATCCTTAAACCCAGTTTTCAGAATCACTGCAAAGAGGGGAGAGAAATATTAACAGCGAGGAGACAGATGGTGCCATAATAAAATCCTCTCTCTCTCCTTACTTTTTTCCATTGCTTTTGCTTTTCAGGACAGCTCCCCCAAAAGCAGATCGTGCTTGCACTCCACATGTTCATTTTGAGCTTGTGAGATGATCCAAAGGAAGGGCTGAAAACCTTTCAGAGCTGATGGCACTAATCTGATGACCTGACAAAGCTCAAATCAAGAACCAGTTACCAGGAAATAAAGACAAACCATGGCTGCTCTCCAAAAGAACTCATAAATCTGAACATCTCCTGCGTGCTCTCCTGTAACAGCTCTAATATTTCTTCTGCTTTTACCTTGTGAAGGCTGTTCATTATTTCTTTCACCTCTTAGCCTCTCTCAGGATGTCAGCTCCATCTGCCACCACATACCTGGAGTGAATCTCAGCAAGCCCAGCTCAGGTGCTCACTTCTCCCCTCCTCCTGAATTCTCACACTTGACACGGCCCTTCAGAATCCACAGAATGTTTTTTTTCAATCAACATGCTGCAGCCTCCTCACTTCTTAACCTTTTTTCCCCTCTGCCTCTCCATCCCCAATCACTCTCTGCTTGCCCTTCATTTCATTCTTACCTTGGAATTACTGACAGTGATACAGAGGATGATGATGCCTCATTTTGCTTAGTAATGGTTTTGCTGAACATCTCAGCCTCCACTTCAGCTGGCACATTAGCAAACAGAGAATAAACTCTAATTGTTTTGACACTTTACCACTTGCCAAGCCTGAGCACAGGTAGGGCTGAAGCTGCAGCACTCGGCTCTGCTTCGAGGAGCAGAGAATTCCAGCCTTTGTTGACTCGTGCTTGGCTTCTCCCGTACAAATGTTTTCTGAACTCCTTTCATCTTTCCCTCGCTGCTGCTGAGCATGTCATTTTCCACTCCCTGTTATTCAACAGCCTTTATATTCACACGCAGCCCAATTTTCTGCCAATATCATCTTTTCATTTATGTCAACTGGATTACATGTTGCTCCTACCTGCCTCCGAGTTACCGCTCATTTTCTGTGTCAGGTGAAGTTATCTCACAGCACACAGAGCGGGTTTTATTCCACAATTGCATTCCTTTATGTCTTCAAATTGCTTGCCACAGAGCAGGCTGTAATTCTCCTCTGGTGTAAAGCTCATCAAGACAAAATAGAAAGATGGGAGCTGGCACTGAGGGTTCTGGTCAGCTGTTCCTCCAGCACGAGCCTTTCTCCAGGAATTATAGGAACAGACATCGCTGAGGAGGATTCTAACACTTGTGGGATGAATAACCTGTCAGTAGGTGAGGCTTTCTCTCTTGTCACATTAATTAGCAGTCATCTCCTTCCTTTAAACATAATCCTTCCAAGACTCCCAGCCTTATTTATTTATTTTTCCCCCTGCAGTTGGGTGTTCTCCCTCCACGCTCGGGGCTGGCGTCAGTAGATGGCACTGTGACATTCACTCTCCCGGCTTCCTTTTTGTTCAGCCTACGAGCAGAGCTTTGAGTTTTTACTAAATTTTGTGTGTGTGTGTGTATTATAATTAGTTTTTGTTTATGCAAGGTTCTGGAGTCCTTCGGGAGCAAACTGTGGAAGCAGGGAGATAATTTGCTTTTCTGCTTTCGCCCCGCTCTCTGATTGAGGTCAGTTCTTGAGCCAGAAGCAGTCTCTGGGTACCAGCCACTGAGGTGATGCTGAGATTCCTACAAGAAGGGATTATCCTGCATATTATTCCAGCGCTGTCGCTCCAAGGCTGGCACACCGGACTAAGCAGGGCAATTAAAGTGGGGATGCAGGGGCAGTGCCCTCCAGCGGCGCTGCAATCCCCAGTGCCCAGCTCCTTTTGCCTCCTGACAGCAGATCTGTGCTGCTGTCCTTGGGAGAGGACTCTGTGCTCCGAAGAGTGGCACATACAGCTAGAAACCCATCCTCTGGTGGAATTCCTAATGCTGGGAACCCAAACTGCAAAGCCAGGACACCTCGGCAAACCCTGAAATTCAAAATCTGATTATTTGCAGAGATCTAGACTGGGGTTAGTCCATCACATCCAAAACCTGTGGAATGTCAAGACAAAAAGGACTCAAAAATGAATAAAATTCAGTGCCAAAATATGATATGAAAAGCCTCCCAGTTGGCTTAGTCTACACCATCAGTGTCAGATGCCTCAAGTTATTTGCTTTCTTTTTGGAGGGAGAAAATAACAGACATTGTTGTGTTTTATCCATGCTTAACTTAAGATTCTTGATCTGATGATACCTGGAAACTTCAGTGAAGGCACAAAGCCTTGTTGAGCTAAGTGCTTTTCAAATAGGAGATAATAAATGGATTTAGATGAAGATGTTATCAACTGATTTCACAAAAACACTTCTCTTAAAAAAAAAAAAAAAAAAAAAAAAAAAGAGCTGAATATTCACCAAGTTTTTTACTAAAGCACCTTTAACATTTTCTTGTGCTTTCCCCTCTGTTTTGAGCAGCAAGTTCACCCATCCATTTTAAATCCTGGTAATGATTTAGCAATGAGCAACATTTCATAGAGGCAAAAAGACAGCAGCAAATGAGGGAAAGGAGAATGATAAAGAATTTACCCCCAAAAAAAGAGGTGTTAGCATAAACATCTCTTGTAAATACAAACATGTGCCCATGGATTCAGTCACACACATGCACAGAGTGCATTTCAGTGTACAAAATGTCCTTTTGACCTCCTAGGATGAAGTGTCCTTAGCAAGAATTACAATTATCATCAAAGGTTGATTAGCAAGTGTCAGATTGACAAGGAGTCATCAGCAAATATAAATATAGGTCCTGGAAGGAATAGAAAGCCTTTGTGGGAGCTGATAGCTTCTTCCAGCACTGAACCTTGATGTTCTACTTCTCCATGACTTTATTTTTACTCCAAGGATGTCAGAGAGAGGAGAGCAGCTCAGAGGGCTTTAATATCTCCTGTAAAACACGTTCCTCAGAGTGTGCCTGACCAGTTGTAACACCCCAGAGACAAGGACAGCTCAGGAAAAAAAGTTGTGAGTTACTTCAGGGAGGATTTTTGACATCAGAGACCCCCGAAATGTAGCAGGGGAATTATTTTCCTTTAATGTGCTTACAGCTAAAGGATTGGCTTCCATTCAGCTAATAGAAGTGTTAGTGCTTCGAGCCTGCATGCCTGGCATTCCTGCAGTAATACAATTCTGTATTAAAATCTATTCCAGTTGCTTGATTTATGAAAATGGTTCAAACGTGCTGCACTCGTACCCAGCTCATTGGATCAAAAGGGGGGGGGAAATTTAAAAAGAGAATTAATTTTTAAACAGAAAGAAAAAGCAAGTGAGAGAGCACACGCTGTTGTCCCTATCTCAGAAGTGGAGCTTTAGTCCTTATAAAAGTTGCCTGTATCCAAAATGTGACAATTTTATTTCAGAAGGTGACGACGTTTTAAGAATTTGTTGCAACTTGTGGACAAAGCCGCGGTTGATTCACTCTCCAGCATTCCCTGGATTTTGTAATATGTCAATACATCATGTTAATGCAAGTTTTTAAAAAAGGGGAAGAGAAAGCAAAAGCTCCCTTCCTTTTTAAGTATGAGTAATCTATCCAAATCCTACTGAGACACACAAAGGAACGCCGGCAATTTTCCCTTTCATAAAATGCGGACTTTCTTTAAATACTTCCTCCCTACATTTTCAAAGCGGGGCTGTATGAAATGAAGGGGAAATGACACCCTTCCCCATTGAAAAGGAGATTATGTAAAACTGCCTGGAGAAGCCAGCCGTGTTAATGCAAATACAAGTATGATCTTATTCATAAGTTGCCATTGTGCTGGCAGAACATGCCTTGGCTCCGTGTGTCCACCTCCAGCCCCGGGTGAAGAGGAAAACCCTTTTCTTTCGGGATCCGCGCCGCCCCCGGTTTGCAAATAAATATGAAACCCCAAAGATCACTTTAAAGAAGTGGAGGGCTTGGTTTGCCATTGTGCTGAGCACTCGATGCCACTTGAAGTTAATGAGAGCAGTCAGCAGCCCTGACAATGAGGCACGGCGAGGATTTTGTGTGCCCAAAGGTGCTGGGGACACTCAGGGCTCCTTCCCCGCTCCAAAGCACTGAGTGGGGACGGCCTGGGCCTAGGAAGGGTTTGGAAAAGTCAAACCCACTGATTGCATTGGACACAGCCCCTCCTTCTGCAGCCACTCCGAGGCATCCTGCAGCTGGAAAAGTACAGGTCATTGCCAGCCTCTCCCGACACCCTCAGCTGCAGGGCGCCCTGCATCATTGCCTTATTAAAAAAAATTAAAATAATGGACTCATTAATGTTGGACAAGACCTCTGAGATCACCAAGTCCAGCCTTGATTCCTATCCTAGGCCAGGAATGTGGGATCAAAGCATAAATTCACCCCAGACTCCACCCGAGACCAAGTGATGTCTCAGAGGAAGGGAAAGAAGGAAAAGTTGTCATTGCAAAGCTCTGAAGTCCAATCAAAACCCAGCTTGTGGTTGAAAAACTCAAGATATAGGTACATGAGTTTGGCCTTTTGAAAGGAAAGAATATTGCATGGAATAAAGGAACTGGGCACCCTCAGGCACCAGAAAGGCAGTTAAAGAGAGCGTGGTTGGAGAAGCTGCACTAGTGCAAACAGACCCACAACGTGACCCCTACCTTGCTCAAAGTGCCCCTTGAGGCATTTTATCCGTGCATGTGAACAAGAAAAGCCAATCCTGGAACGTTTTAAAAGTACCTTTACATGGGAGCTGAGCCTCTTTCTTCTCTCGCCCACTTTTTACTCTTCTCTGCTTTCCATGGAAACTTGCTGGTGCTGTGAGGAAGCCCAAGGCCTTGGCTGTGTGTATTTAACTTTGGGCTGCTAAAGAAGGTCTAATTAATCTTCATTATGGGTGGCTTTTGAAATAGATGCCTCCACCGAGTGCCCTTCCTGTGCAGCTCCAGTCCAGGGGAGTTTCTGGCTCAGCCCAGAGGACCCTGGGGTCTTATCATAGGAAAGGCTGTTCAGTATTTGATGGAGAAATGATTACAAAACTCTTCCTACCCTGTTCCACTTGTATGTGGCAGCTGTTACCAGTCAAACTGTATTTATTTGTTTGCCAGCTAAAGGTAGAAAATGACCAGGCTAACCCAAATATCCTCATGTTTAAATTAGCAGTACTCCTTCAAAGCAGAAAAGTTTGATTCCCCCAAAAATTGCAGAAGAGATAATTGCCTTATTTTAAAATAAGAGTAATACCAGGTCATTTGATAGAAAAGCCCACCAGTTTTAATTCCTGGGGGGTTAGTTTTGGTTATTTAGGGTTTGGTTTTTTTTTAAGTAATACCTCAAAAAAAGAATTTACTGTTTGCATCACAGCAATCTGAGGTAGTTTTAAGAAAATGTTTAAACTACAGGGTTTTCTAAGCTACCAGAAACCAAAAATCAATGTATTTTAACAGTGGCAGTGAAAAGACTGCAGGTCTTGCTTGGTTCTGCAGTCAACCCTGTGGTCAAAGGTCTGGCCTTTTGGAAATGTCTAAAACACCATAAACCCCAACATGGTGGAAATTCTGTTTTCCAGGCATTTAATGACTTTGCTTTTTAGATCCATTTCCATTGGAGAGAAGCACATTAGATCATTGCCCAAAATCTTTATCTGAGGGGTCACATTTCCAAGTGTTTCTCTACTACAAGGACTCAAACACGACATGCTTCAACACCCAAAAAAAAGAGGTGATGTGGGGAGAAGCCAACTAAATGTAGGGATTTGCTCTTTTTTATTTACTATTTTGACAGAATCAGGGGAAAGAAAGTTAACTTCCTCTCCTTCTCCCCGCCAGTTTCATTCTTTAATCTCTCCAAAGAATTATTAAATCTTTTAAAAGATCAAACACTCGGATCCTTCACAAAGGTTGTCACAATGAATTCATTTGCAGAGCTTTCATCCCTCCTTCCCCACTGAGCTGAAATAATGTTGACTATTTTTCGCTGTCTCCCTGGCTTGCTGCAGAGATCCAGTGGCAGAGGTTGTTGCAAGGACTCAATCTCCCACTCTTTTCCCACCTGGCACTGAAATATCCCCAGGAATTCAAAATGCAGGTGGTGGGACCTTGCTGTGGCTGTGCTGTCCAAAAACGAGCTCAGAAAAGGAGCCTTTCAAAAGGAGCTCTGTGACACTGCAGAGCAGGGAAAAGGGAATAGCAGTGATCCCTGAAAAGGGAGGGGGAGCCCCAAAAAGGGAGGGGGGTCCCAAAAAAGGGAGGGCAATCCTCAAAAGTTCCATTTCTTAGGAGTGCTACTCTTGGTTTAAGAGACCAGATCTGATTTTTTTTGCTTGGTAGCCCCATTAGAACCAATCAGTGCTGCGTAGAACATCAAATTTCTTTGCTTTAATTAGAGATATCTCAATTAACAAACACACACGCCACAAACCACAGATTTCTAGAAGTAACTACAAAAATCCAAGAAAAAGTCCACAGATTTCTAGAAGTAACTACAAAAATCCAAGAAAAAATCCACAGATTTCTAGAAATAACTACAAAAATCCAAGAAAAGAAACAATCTTGTTGTCTAATAACCACACCAACAAATTCTTTCACTACTGACTTGATTGTTGTTAAATTGCTACTTAACAGTGCTTATTATTCATTTCATGGAGCCATTTCATGGAAGGCTTGAGTTCTTGTGTCTCTCTACACCAAGAAAATATTGATTTTATCACAACCACAGAGGCTTTGTTTCCCCAAAGGTGAATTTGCTCAGGAACTGCACCTCCATGGGGAGATTAAAACTCATTTTTTCCCTAAATCTTTCAGCTGATAGCGAGGAATGGAGTTGTGAGAGGCAACAGCTCACACGAAATCCTGGAATCACAGAAACACCCCTTAGGAATCAATCTCCTTCATCTGGTTAGAGAAATCCTGCTAAGTCAACTTTTCAGTCAAAATTTAGAGCACAGCAGCTCCTAACTGATAACTTTTTACTGATTTTCCAAGGGACCCAGTGCAGAAAGATCAGGAAACACAACGAGGTGATTTTTCAGCTCATTGTCTTTGGCCAAACGGTGCAAACTGAGCTCCCACCTCCCTTTGCTGCCCAGACTCCAGCTCTCTGCTTTCCCCGTCCCAGACTTGGATGGGGCTGTGTTTTGGCTGCTCTTCCCTGGATTTTTGCTGCTCTTCCCTGGATTTTTGCTGCTCCCAGCAGCTGTGGGCAACTGTTTCCTGCTCACCATCTGCCCAGCCTGGATCGTTCTCTCTCTCTCACGCTGTGCCTGAGCAAAGACCTCGCTCAAAGCTGGAGGAAATTGGCATTTGCAGCCCAGGGACCTTTGGAGGACAAACAGCTCCTGCTCCTGCCCATGCAGGTCAAACCTTAATGCCAACATCCAAAAGTTTCTGGATTTTTTTATTTTTTACAGCCCTCCTTCACCTGGCCATAAATAAAGCAGTTTTTGAGGTGTGTTGTGCTCACAGGGAGCTCAAATCTTGTTGTTGTCTCCCTTTCCAGCCCTGCTTTGTCATCCACATCCCCCTGCTTCCTTGGCATTCCCATCTGCATTCATCTTCCACATCCAAAATAACCTTTTTTACTGCATTTTCACCTGGAAAAAAAAAAAAAAATCACCAAGGGCAAGAGCTGAATTATAGCATTGGTATATATAAGAATTCATATTAGAAGACATTATATTATTATATAATATAAGAACTCATCATTGTAAGACATTGTATTATTGAATACTGAAGGAGAGACCTGATCTAAAGCAGGAAGGAAATGAACCAATCAAAGATGGCAACAATAAAAATTGGAGAAAAGGGAAATATTGGTGTTTTAAGGAAAAAGAAGATCAATAAAACCCCCATTTCTTTTTAAAGAACAATGAGAAGTTTTTCCCTCATCTGAAGCTGAGCACGGATCTCTCTCCCCGCAACATCATCATCATTTTTCTCCCCGAAACTTTTTAATTTTACACTAAGCACTAATTTTGGGAGCTGGAAGAACTTTGCAAAGCAGCAGAATTTTAGGGAACGCCGAGTTCAGCTCCAAACTCATCCTCACAGAGTCCCCAGCCAGAAAAAGGAGCCTTGGGAATGATTTACCTTCCAGCTCAGCCCATGCTCAAGCATTCCCAGAATTTGGGACCCTGACATAAATCAGCTGCAGGCATCCAGCAAATTGGATGTGATGCTGCAGAACTGGAACTTCAGGTTGCAATTCCCATCCATTTAAGGGCTGGTTCCAATTTTGTTAAATTAATTTTAGCACTTTTTTTCTCCCCCCCCCCCCCTTTTTTTTTTTTTTTTTTAGCCTTCCTAATCCTGTTGCTGTAATCAGGCTGGGATGGAATATTTATGGATTATATAATATGTGCTGATATTTGAGGTTTCATACTTTATCTGAGCAGGATTAAGGTTAATTAAGAGACTGCAAAAGAGGGAAGAAAGGAAAGAGATGAGGCTTTAAATGCCTAAAAAAATCACATTTTCATTGCTACATCCCACCCTCAGTTCTGTTAAAACAATGATTTTACTACTGATGGATGGTGGAATTAAAGCCCAGAGATTGCTGTGCCCTCCTTGCAGGCATGGGAAGTTATTTTCCCTGTGTCCCACTGCCCTTCCCAGCTGCAGGCAGCAGCTGTAAACCTGATGCCACGAAATCGGGGCCAGGCTTGCCTCCTCCCCCACAGCCCCACTGGCTGGAGCCAAGGTCCAGAATTGCCATAAATCATCCTGGCTGGCAGCTCCTGCAGCAGCTTGGGCCGGGCCCAGGGAAAGCTGAGGGGGTCTGCAGGTACCCAAATCTCTACAGGATCCAGAATTGCCTGGGTTCGTACTCAGCTGTTCCAAAGGAGGAGCCCCCAGCCCTTTCCAGCCGAAAATTCCAGTGTTTCAATCCCAGACTTGACTCAAACGGGTCCAGAAGTGTTGCAGGATCAAGGAATTTGATGTATTGGTCCCGATTTCCCTGGCTGTGCTCAGACTGGACCAATCTTACAGGAATTAGCAACAACAGCAGCAATAAGGTGATAAAATCACTCTTTTTGAGGAAAAAAACACCCACAGAGAGGTGGGTGGTGACCCCAAAGCCTGACAGAGTGACACTGGGGATGGAACATCCACCCTGAGGTTCATCTTGACCTCTCCTGACCCTTAGAAAGGGTTTAAAGAACTCCATAAAACCATTAAGAAATGATGGAAGGAAAAGATGAAGGAAAAGATGTCTAAAATCCAGTCCAGCCATCACCCAGCACCACCAAACCCTGTCCTCAGGTGCCACATCCACACATTTTTTAACCCTTCCCGGGCTGGTGACTCCACCACTCCCATTCCAATGCTTTGCAACCCTTCCCATGAAAATATTTCTCCTAATATCCTAAAATATAATATCTTAATATAATATAATATCCTAATATTTGTCCTAATATCTGCTTTAAACCTCCCCTGGGAGCTTTCCAGGCAAGCTTTTCCATGCTGGGGGTAGCAGGAAGGAGCTCAGGAGATGGGAAAAGGTGGATAATGCCCAGCCCAGGGCAGGAGCAGCATCCCTGCGCTCTGCTCCTGCTCTCTGGGTGGTTTTTTTTTTTTTTTCCAGGGGCTGCTTAATGCAAAATGCAAAAGCTGTCCCAAATCCATGCATTTATTGTTAATGGCACTTGAAGTCAAAAGCACCCTGATTCATTTAGTGGGGAATAATCATTTAGTGTATTAGCTAATCTATTTATCAAT
This sequence comes from Vidua macroura, assembly GCF_024509145.1. Taxonomy (NCBI): domain Eukaryota; kingdom Metazoa; phylum Chordata; class Aves; order Passeriformes; family Viduidae; genus Vidua; species Vidua macroura. Next base: position 3,128,466 of record NC_071592.1, read on the forward strand.
ATCAAGTCAATTATTATGAGGCATGGAGAGGGGCTGGTAATTACACAATGTAAACAGAAAGGATGGGATGGGCGAGTAATTCCATTTACTCATAATTCCAAATATTGGAAAACAGTGGCAGTGGCTGCAGAGCACAGAGCCCACCTTAAAGAAGCAGGAGCATAAAACTCTCCCCAGATGAGGATTTTGTGATCAATATTTTTAACCGTTAGAATATTTAGAGTTGTGACATTTTTTTTTAAATATTACTGCCGGTATGAACTTTAAAAAAAATATGAAGTAGGTATAAATATCAACTAGGATTCTGAATATCCCATTGTTTAGATCCTTCTGAGGCATCCTTGAATTCAAAATTTATTCCCGTGTATCCACATTTTCATCTGTGTGTTTACAAGGATGACCAAGCAAAAATCATCTTTGTGGAGAAGCAGAGATAAAACCACCAAAATAACCGATGGGTAGGCTAAAAATTCACAAGAATATAGATTATAATTGCCATCAGCCAAGTGAAGAAGTCAAATAAATCTAATCTGATTTCATTATTCTTTTGGATTTTATAATCTCCCCCAGAGTTGTGCTGTGAAACTATTCCTTGCGTTGCAAAAATTAAAGTGCCAGTAATTGCTGCAGTCTCTGAAGGACCCTGCCCTCGATGTCTGACATGGAATAAATAAAAAAAAAAAACTTAAGTACATTTGGAATTTCTACATTGGTTTCTAAGCCCCCAGTCCACCAAAGTGCAGGGTCGTTTTGTTTTTTTCTTATTTGAACATCTGAATCTGATAATTTCATTTAATCCAGTCCCATGTCTGCCTTCCTGATGACTCTGCCAATTAACAGAGGAAATCAATAGATGCTATATGAATACACAGATATGATTTACTTCATCGATATTAATCAATATTAACAAATAATTTACTCAATCAATATTAAAGCTCCCAAGAGCTGCAGTTGTCTGATTTCCAGTAATTTGTAGCATCATATTGAGGTCATCCATTCCATGCCAGAATTCCAAACAGCGAGGGAGTTTCTTGGCCTTAACCTTTTAAAAAGTTATCTGCACTAAGAATAGCCCAGCATTAGCGTGCACTCGATTTTTAATGGAGTTACAACAAAAAAACCCCAATCTAGTCCTAGTTTTTATGGCTTCAGCAACCCCATCTCTCTTTCCTTCTGCTCCTTTGCCACACATAATAAATAATTATGGGATATTATAAAACATATATAATATATATAATATTTGTTATATATAAAAATAGCATCTATTATGTATTTATAATTTATTGTAGCATATAATAATATAATACATGTTATAATTTTATATATTATATATAATAATATATAACAATGTTCTATATAATATATAGAATGATATTCTATATAATATATAGACTATACTAGATTATATTTTATATATTTATCATTAATTCATTATCTATAATATATAGACTATACTAGATTATAATATATTTTATATATTTATAATTCATTTATTATCTATAATATATAACTATAATAGATAATAATGTAATATATTTTCTATATTTACAATTAATTTATGATATATTATATTACAATATATAATTATATGATTATGTATATTTATAGAATATAGAATATAGAATATAGAATATAGAATATAGAATATAGAATATAGAATTATGGGCAGCCATGGCACACAGGAAAATATTGGCAGGTTTAGTTTTTATTTAGGGACTGGGGATGGGTTTGGGTTTTCTGAGTCCCTTTTCCCACTAATCAATGCCCCACACCCAGGACACCAGAACCTCGTTATTGACACTTTTCTAGGAAAAATTAAAAAAAAAAAAAAAAATCTGTGCAGACAGCAGCAAAATTCTGGTTTTTTTGCATTCAAACCCTCCTAAGCAGGCGTTTCCTCAGGTGTGGGACTGGGAATTGTGGATGTCCATCGAGGAAATAAAGAAGGTAAATAAGTCCATCAAGGAAATAAAGAAATAAGAATAAATAAAGGAAATAAAGAAGTCCATTGAGGAAATAAAGAAGGGAAATAAGTCCATCAAGGAAATAAAGAAATAAGAATAAATAAAGGAAATAAAGAAGTCCATTGAGGAAATAAAGAAGTTAGAATTTTATCTCACAAATTTTCATGTGCATCCACATTTGCTGGCACATATTCCTCCAAATCCCACATTTTATCTTAAAGTCATCTAAACTCTCTGTTTTGGTGATGTCACGGGGTGATGAATTTAGCTTGGTGGGAATATTTGATTTAATCAGTTTGGGGCACATCATAACTAGCTAATCCTTGAATAATGTGAGGATCTGACACTTGCATTGTTACTTTTTTCCCCTCTTGGTTGGTTTTTTGAATTGAAAAAAAAAAAAAAAAATGCACAGAGCAGCATTTTACACACAGTGAAACAGAGCAAGGGGAAGATTTGGCACAGAGTTCTTAAATCCCCCCACTCTTTTTAAAAAAAAAATTATATTAAAGTTGGTAAAACCTTGAAAAAAAAACTTTTTTTCTTTTGAGCTCAGCATCATCCAGAGGTAGAAAGGGGCAAATTTCACAGCAGGCAGAGAAGTCACCTCAAGAAATTGATGGAGGAATGAAGCAGTGGCTCCTGTCACCCCTCCAACCCAAATGTCACCACAACAAATTTCCAGCAATACCAGAACGCACCCGAGGGCACCAAGGGATGGATCTTTAAGCTTTAATTTCATTATTTGAACTTTGTCCTTTCCAATGGTCGCAAAACAGGAATTGAGATGGTTTTCAAAGAAAAAAAAAAAGGCGGAAAAAAAGAGACTTTTTGCCTCACTTCTCCCTCGAATCCTCGCCACCTCAGCAGGGCTGAGGTGAAATGGGGATTTCATCAAAAATCCCAATCCATGTGGGGATTCCATCAAAAATCCGAGAGCAGAAGATGCTGAAAGGGCCAAGTCTCTCCCTCCTGCAGCCCCTGCACGGAGGGGAAATGGTGGGGTTAAGAAAATAAAGTTCTCTCCCAGTAAGGCAGCCACATAATGAATACAGCATTATTATGCAGAAGGCCTCTTGAGACAGCGGCCTAAAAAATTCCACTGAAAAAGGAAACACCTGTTGGAATATTAACTAGGACAAAGTCAAGCAAGGAGAAAGAGGATAGGTGGCCAAGAGGTTGGAAAATCCAAGAGGAAATGTTGGAGGGATTTTTCTTTATTTTTTTAAAAAAGTGTCACATTGGTAATATTTGAGTTTTTAGCGCAGCAAACTGCCTTCTCTTCATGCAAGGATCTAGAGGTGACAAAAAAGATATAAAAAAGCCAATACTGAGCAAATAATCTTGGTTTCTAAGAGCAGAATTGCTGGGCATCCTTAAACTGTGTATAATAACCAGGTACCTCCAGAAGCTGCTGGGTTGCAGGTATTGGAACCCACTTATAGCTCCTGTTTAAGAAAGAATAAAGAATAAAAGAATAGTATTAAATAAAGAAAATAAAGAATATTATGAAATATTTTCAAGAAAAATCTTAAAATCTCTTTTGGCCAGGGGAAGTTTCCTATTAAGCTGAGCTCACCATCAGGTTTTACAGGTTTCCAGAGATTCAATGCACTGTAAGAATAAATTCCATTTTGCTTTTTTTGCACAATCCCCACATTCCTTGGAGAATTCCAGCATCTTTCCCTCCCCATGGCTCTGCCTGGGAGGCACAGGTGAGTGACAACACAGAGCCCTGCATCACTCTGGGCAAGGAGAATTTCACTGTGGAAAACCCTCACACAGAAAACAGAATTTAGAAAGGCCCAGCACAGTTTTGATCCCAAGGCTGCACCCTCAAAAAAAAAAAAAAAAAAAAAAAAAAAAAAAAAAAAAAAAAAAAAAAAATCCCACTGTGACCTCTGTTGCACATCCCACTACCATTTGGGCTATAAAACCCCAAAACCCAAACCATTTAGGGTTTTTGTTCTTTAGGAAGGTGACCAAAGCTCATATTTTGCAATATTTGCTGCCCAAGTGGAAGATGTATCATCAGCCAGCCCTGTCTTCAGCTGAATACCCAGTCCAGGAGGATTTAACACAGGTTTGAGAGCACTATAAAGCAAATGAGCACTTATGCCATGCCAGGAAACATGATCCTGTTGTAGTGCACTTGTAAGCATTTTTTTTTTTTCCCTTCCAATACTTTTATTTTAAAGGGAATAACCTTTCCTTCCCTATAATACACTGGAGGAGTATCTCAATCCTCTTGTAGAAGTCCCTGCAGAGCATGAAAATAAGGTGTTGCAGAGGTTTAAACTTGGCATATTGAGGAGGGGCTGAGCTCTGCAGGGCTCAGCTCTGCAGACACGGAGGGAAGGCTGGGATGCAGAGGCTGAGCACGGGATGCCCATTCCCAGAATTTCAGCCTTTGGAACGGGCTGGATAATAAGAAAATAATCACGAGAGATGTAAAGCACAAAGCTCTTTCAGCCAGGCAGCCATTTGGAGGAGGAGGAGGAGAAGAAGAAGAGAAAGGAGGGGGGAAATAAATAAATAAAAACCTAAACCCCAGCCACTTACAGGGATCAGCTTAGCAAAAAACAAACAAACAAAAAAAAAAACCAAACAAACAAAAACAAACAAACAAACAAACAAACAAAAAAAACCACAACTCAGCCGAGCTCCTACACCACACCCAGGATGTCTGAGCGGCATCTCCGCGCTCGGAGCAGATCGATTCTGCACAGACACAATAAATGAGCAGGCAGGCAGCCCCAGCCTTGCTGACAGCGAGAAAATTAAAAATCCTCTGCAAGGTACCACACTCAAAAAGAACTCTGGAGGTGCTATTACACAACAACTGCAATAGGTTTATTACTGGTACCAATAATAATCAAAATAAACCCCCCCGGCTCTGCTTCCTGCCCTGCTCTCCAAGAAACCGCCCCCCTTGCTCGAGGTGCTCGTATTTTACACGCGGCTCATCCCTTTTATAATGAGCTTGGCTTTATCCTGATTACCTGGAAAGCAAATCAGCCTGTCAGAGCCAGCCCGGTAATCCTTAACCCTTCCCGCGCTGCTTCCAGCCCGCAGCCTGCACAGGGTTTTTTCCCTTCGGGGTTTTTCTCCCTGGAAATCTCGGTGGCTGCTCCCACAGAGGTGGGGATGCTCAGGGTTGTTTTTCTGCCCTTTTCACACAGCCAGGGAGAATTTCAGCAGGCACGTGTGCGAAGGACAGGGCAGGAGTGTGGGTGATGGTGGTGATGAAGGGGAGAGGTACCAACAGCAAGGGCAGCCCCAAAAGAGGTTTCAACACATCCTTAAACATCAAAGATATCCCTGGCCATGGCAGCAGGTTGGGAATCGATGCTTTTTGAGGAGCCTTCCATCCCAAACCAGTCTGGGATTCTGTGATCACCAAATTCCTGTTGTCCTCTCAGCCCAGCTGTGGCTGTCACCCTGCTGTGACAATACCTGCTCCCCTCCTGGGATTTATTTATTGAGGAAATAAATTCTCCAGCAGGAATCACCTCCTCACCATGTATTTATCAGGAATATATCCAGAAAGGGTGGGGAATTATCTCAATTGCTGCCTATAAGTCTGTTTTTACATTTAAAAAGCCCAAACCTGGATAAAACACAATTTCATGTTTTTGTGAGTAGTTGAAATCACAGTAAAACTTCAACTGGAGGCTGTATGGGAAAAAAAACAACAAAAAAAAGAAAATTTAAAATCCTCTGCAAGGTACCACACTCAAAAAGAACTTTGGAGGTGCTATTGCATAACAACTGCAATAGGTTTATTATTGGTACCAATAATAACAAAAATAAAATTGACACAGACAAGACAGCGGCTTGGTGGCATTTCCGTGGCTCCACATCCATCTCAAACTCTCCCATCCAGATTTAAAATAGGAATCTAAACTTTGCAAAGCAAAGCTTTGGATGGTGGAACGCTACAGCCTTTAAAAACCCAGAACATTTAACATGAACTTGAACCTGGCAGGGAGGAAGAGTCGTGCACAGCGAGAGCGTAATTTTAGAAAAATCCAAAATACCTTGGCAAATTGAAATTTAGCCAGGACATGAGCACAGCTCGCTGAAAGGGAAGAACTGTGGGCTCTCAAAGGAGGCCCAGATCTTTCCCATTTGCAAAATACAGGGATCCAAACCTTTTAGATTCCCCGTTCCATGGTGAGAATGCAGGAGAGGAACAAGAAAGTCACGTGGCTCAGCTGAGGAACGCTGTGTTCTTCTCCATGTGACTACAAGCAAATTATTTAGTCACTTGGTGACTGTTTTCTCCATCTGTGGAAGAGAATAATATTGAATGCTCACTTTGCCCACACAGCATTACTAAAAACTCCTTTAAAAGGTGCATTTTCAGCATGGCAGCACCATCAGGAGCTTCCTTCTGGCCAGACCTTCATGCAAAGCAATACCTTTGGAAGAGTCAGGGGTTCTTTCCCCAGCTTTGGCAAATTTGCATTATGGGTTAATTAATTTTTATCAGAATGCCACAGGAAAAGGCACTGCAGAGATGGAAAGTCATTTTTATAGTGCTGAGATGAGGCCAAGGGAAACAGATTTGGACCAGAACATATAAAGCTCTGAGCCTGGATCTCTCATAATCATAATTAATGAATGAGACTGCAAACATTTGTTTTTCGGGCCAAACTATATTACCTTGATATGAAATGCCTGAAATCATTTCAAAGCAAAATATTTAAGTCATAAATCCGTCAGTGCACCCCGAAAAGCCTTTGAATTTAATCTCCTGAGTTGTGCTGGGCACCGGGCTCTTCCTGTAGAGCTTTTACTGTCACAATCTTGATGAAGGCGCTTGGAGGTGAGAAACTGAGCTCGATAATTCACACCCCGAGCAAAAGCAGTGCTGAGCCTAAGCCCTGGCTGTGAGTTGCACCTGAAGCCACCAAACCTCATCTGGCTGGTGGGAAGGAAGGCAAAGGGCGAGGAAAAGGATGGGAAAACGCCGCAACCAACAAGCTGAGCCTGCTCAGGTGCCCCTGTGGCAGGTGGAGGGAGGATCCAGCATCAAAGCATCAGCCTGGCGATTGTTTATGCAAACGAGCCGGCTGGCTCATTAGAGCGCTGCTCTGATCAGCTATCAGCTGTAAGCGACAGATTAACGGGGGAACAGCGTGGGCCAGATCCTGCAGGAGCGAGGGCAAAACACGCCCCGAGCCAAAGCTGGGCTTTCTCTCCAGCCCCCAGCCCTGCCTTTGCCCCCGCGGCTCTCTCGCATTGCTGGGCGCCCACCCCTCGCAGCAGAGGGAATTCTGGAATGCTGCGGCATTCCAGGGAAGCCGCTGGAGCAGCCACGCATTCCTGCCGGCCCCTCGGAGGGCCTGGGGACAGCGCAGATGCCGGCGGTGTCACCCCGTGCGCTGCCACCCCTCTCCCGGCCCGCGCGCATTCTCCGGGCTCTAATCCCCCCGGATAATAGCGCTTCCCTTCAGATGCTGCCTGATACCCAGGGAAGAAAGGGCTGCGGTGGATGCTTGCTCTTTTTCATTTCTCCGAGCTGATAGACAGGACTTGTCAACTGCAATCAAGGGGAAAAATTAAAAAAAAAAAAAAAAAAAAAAAAGCTCGAAACCTGCTACTGTTCTGTTACATATTTCATGTTCTCCGTGCAGCAGGGGAGTCCCAGTCCTAGAAAATTCTTGCTTTGAATTAGGAAAAAAATTCTTGTAAAAGCCACACCTGGTTCTCACAGAGTTCACGGTGAATTTGGGGAACTCAGTGGCACGAGAGGTTTCAAAGGCCATTGATAAAAAGGAATTTTAAGTTTGTGTACATTAATAAATAGAAGAAAGGCCCACCTGAGCTGGCAAACACGAGAACTCAGGTCACCAGAAGTTAATGCCACGTTCTGGGGAGCTGTGAAGGCGTTGCTGGCAATCTTCTGGAACTCTGAGCACCAGCTCCTGCTAAGGGCTGGAAACTGGAGAAAAGAACTTTGAACCAAACCCAGCACAGCTGATTTTATACACAAACCCTGTAAGGGTTTCATCCAGCTCTTGTAAAGCTTAGAACTGAACCTGGGTTAAACCCACCCCTCTTAAGTCCTGACTCAAGTTTTGCCCTTCCCCTTTCTCCTCCCCTTTTTCTACCTCACTGGGCTTGATTTCAGAAATGAAAACACATTTTAACATGCCCCGTTAAAATCTTTTCTCCTTTTTGAGAGTGCAAGGTGGGTCCTGAGTGAGAAGCAAACCTTAAATAAATGAACTTTGTTGCTGAGGAAGCCAAGATCAATGACAGGAATTTCATTTCTTTTTCCATACCCTTCAAAGACTGCACAGCACCAGGGCCTGCCTTGGACCTCGGAGCCATCCAAACCTCAAACCCCGACCTCAGGAATCCTCAGGAATCCTCAGCTTCTGCCATGGAATCAGAATCCTGATCCCTTAAACCCCTTCCCCTCTCCCGTGGCAAGGAGGAAGGATCACTAATAGGGCTGTGGAGTAATTAGTCATTAAGCCCCATATCCCATTAAGAGTTGCCAACAGCAGATGCCAAGGGAAGGGTGGGAGAGGGGCCTCAGGGCACATTGATATCCCCCAATATTCCCCTCTGGCTTTCAGTCACAAGGAAATGCCTCCAAGGGGTGCCAGAGGATGGGACCAGGCTCTGTTCGGTGTGACAGGATGAGGAGCAGTGGCCATAAAATAAAACACAAGGAGTTCCACCTCAACACCATCCCCGGGTGTGTTTAACAAAGCCTGGATGTGGCACTGGGTGCCAGGGTTGAGTTGAGGTGCTGGGGCTGGGTTGGACTCGATGATCCTGAAGGTCTCTTCCAGCCTGGTGAATCTGTGAGCAGCAGGAAGGAGCTCTTCCCATGGAGGTGGCAGAGCCCTGGAACAGCTGCCCAGGGAGGGTGGGGAGTGTCCCCCTCTGGAGACATCCCAAAATCACCTGGACACGTTCCCGGGTCCCCTGCCTGGGCATGGGGGTTGGTCTGAGTGATGTCCAGAGGTCCCTTCCAACCCCAGCTCTTCTCTGATCCCAGGATTTTGGGACAGCAGTGGGATCTTTGTCCCTGGACTGTCATTCCCTTCCTTCCCAGCAAACCTTTAATGCCCCATGCACCTCCCCTGCCTTAAAGTGAATAATGGGGTGGATGAGGCAGGCAGCATCTTGCCAGTATATATTCCCCCCAAAAAAAACCCTTTATTTCCTGCAGAGATAAGAGTATCTCCCATCTTTATAAGTTCCACATTGCAATCAATGTGGTCTGCATTTAAAAAGCACTCACAAGCATGCATCCATCCATCTATAGGCTGTACGTGTTCCCATCCACACCATCCAGACAGAATATTTTGCCACACTCTGCAGGATTAAGTGCACATTGCCACGGAGAAATAAATAAATAAACAACCGGCAATTTCTCAATTTCTCCCTGCTGCGTGGCAGTGGTGAAAATTGCTTGGAAAATAGGGAACTATTATAAATATTCTATATATAACCACACATTGTGGAGGGAAAGGGGTGGGGGGGGAAAGGGGAGAAGGTTGGTGTGTTTGAAAAATGGGAACACAAAGGAGGGCATAGAAACCTACCCAGCCATTTCCACCTCGGTGCTATTTATAGCTGCACTGTTGGGAGGTGTTTGTTTAAAGGGGCACTGGAGGGGCATGGAGGGACCAAGCCCTCCTTGAAGGAGGCTTGCAAACAATATTCCCCTGGCAAAGGGAAGAAGAACTCGTCTGGCCTGAAAAATCATGGCTGTTCTTGCTTCTTTTTTTTTTTTTTTTTTTTTTTTTTTTTTTTTTTTTTTTTTCCCCCACTCTTTTCCAGAATTGAAGTTTTAAATTGTGTTTGCTTCCTCGTTAACACTTTTGTTCCTCTAGCCTGGGGAGGTGGCTCGCTGGTTTTGGGGTTGGGCCCCAAACTGAAAAGAGAAGAAAGAGGGAAATTAGCAATCATTTCTGCCACCACCCTTCCCAAATTTCCCTTCTTTACAGCAGGCATTGGCAAGGGGAATCAAATTTCAAAATATTCTGGTTAACTCCACAGCTGGTCGAAAGTAAAAATGAAAAATATTCACCTGAGCGCTGCCAATTCTGCTGAGAATGTATTTAGTTTTGAAATGCAGTAGAAATATTGAAATAATTGTGATGAAAAATCCAACCAGCTCCTCAGAGAATCCTTTGCTTCTGAAGGGTTATAGTAGGAACCCCTGAAGAGCTCTCTATTGTTCCCTAGTGAGATGCCATATGGAGTAGGAGGGGTGGGAACTCGAGGGAAGAGTTATGACAATGAAAACAAAAACATAAATAAAAGAAAGGAAGTTCTGTGTTCTCTGCGGGGACATGGCTGAGGACTCCCCAGCCCAGCCACAAGACATTTCTGCTGCTCCAGCAGGGCATGGGGAGGATGGCAACAGCACGGGAGGGTTCTCTCAGGCTGCTTTTCACAGAATCTGGAGGCCAGCAAGTGAAGGAGCCTCCCTGGAGGCTCCGTGGGTTTTGCCCTGCTCCAGTCAGCACTTCCAGCTCAGCCCCACTGGCCAGACAAGTTCTGGATGTTTTGATTCATCACAGGGAGCTGTGGCTGCCCCGTGAGGAGAAGAAGATGTTGTCCCACACTGCTGCTCCGGGGAGATGCTGGATGTTTGTGTTCGTGGCTGTGACCAGCGTGAAAATCCTGGGATGGGATGGGTTGGATGGGACCTTAAAATCCATTTCATTCCAACCCTGCCGTGAGACACCAAGAGACACCAAGAACCAACCAAGGCTGGCCTTGAACGTCCAGCCTGGCCTTGGGATGGGAATAGTGGAGCTGCAGTAAAGGGAATTTCTGTTCCTTGCTCTCCTGGACTCTGCAGGGACAGCAGCCACCAAGGAGCTCCCTGCTAAGGCCACTCTGTGGAGCCCGTCACACATTCCCAGTTTGCTGCCTCTTCCCGGGGTAGCTGGAGTGCAGGTCCAGCCCATCAACTCCTCAAAATGTGCTCCCAGTCCTCCTGGCTGTGGCAAGAACCACGTCAGCCCCGAGAACACCCGCTCCCCTCTGGAGAGCCGCGACCCGGCCGCGGCCACCTCGGCTCCTCGGGGGAGCCTTTCTGTTGGGAATTGCCACAGATGATTGTTCTAACAAGCTCAGAAACCCTCTCTGAGAGCAGGCTGGGGGCTCAGCCTCGCTGCGTCCCGAGCAGAGAGGGAGGGGATGCTCTGAGAGCCTCCCCAGGGCTGTTTATTGAGGCTACCGGGCCACTCATCCCAGCAGCCTCTTGGCCACCTCCCCAGGGGCTCGCTGACACACAAAAGCTGTCCTGCTCTGGCTCCCAGATCTGGAAACACAGCAAAGTCATGCCCACGGCCAGGGGAAGGACTCACAGCAGCCTGAAGAGCTTTTACAGCCGAGTGCAGCTCGCTGCCCTGGCATAAACAATGCTCATGTCCATATAAAAACTGTACAGAAACAGCAGCTATCAGATTCTGTGCTTAATTATAGGTTTTAATTGTTTAGCTGCAGGGGCATTTGGCAGTCATTAATACACGCTCACCAAAAAAAAAAGAAAAAAAAAAAAAAAAAACTTGAAAGAAGTTGAATCGACCTGAGAAAATAAAATATCATCCTACGAAATGCTTGATATATTGTTACTTTGATAAGTTCAAACAAGTGTGACTCACTATACAACCATTCTATCAATTCTGAACAAAAAACTGCATGGGATTATTATGCTTTTAATCCAAAGAGCTGGGTATTTGGAATTCCTCAAGCCCTTTGTGGTGTCATATTAGCTAGGCCAGTCTCTCATGAAAAGAATGTATTGTTGAATAGAGTTGAGTCCGGATCTCTGCTCCATTGGGTTGATAAAATGGCAGTTGATTTAAAAAGAACCAGCTTGTCTGGAGAAAGGATTAGCAGATTAAGAGACTGCATGTAATTTTTTTTTATGTAATGTAAAGTTACATTTCATAACTAAAAGGGATTAATTAAAACGTTAATAGAAGAAGAGATGTTATTTTTCCAGGGACAAATGCCTCACCACACATATGAACATTCACTTCAGTTGCTGCTGCCTCGACAGTAGGAAACGAAATGCTATTCTCTGTGGGCAAGAGTTGACACAGAAAAGAGAGACAAGAGATTTGTGTGGTGGCTCAGCAATTTATTTTCCTGTTGCACTGGTCTGGGTTTCAAAAATGAACAAAATTTCCCTGTGCAGGCAGCTCTATATATATATATATAAATATATATAAATATCCACACACATACATGCTTATTTATCCCACTTGAAGAATGCAGCAAAGCTCTTTTTGCCTGACATATTTTCTGCTCTAATACGATGCTTTTCTTCCCTTCTTTCTGTGTTTTGTGTCTGCCTTTGAGTCAGGGATCAGATTCTGCTCCCTGCATGTGCATTTTCAGTGATTTAATAACGATTTTGCACCAGGGGAAGGTGGCCAGGACTGTCCCCGTGCCCTGTCCTGTGGTTTGCAGGAAAGTTGCAAAGCTTGGCCATAAAAGCCCTACCTGAGCCCAGTTTTAGCACTGTTTATATCGAAAAGTTCAAAGTAAATCCCACCAGGAGGAGGTGGCAAGAAGCTGTCAAATTTACTGCCTGTGTCACCAAGTCCCAGCTTGTCTGCAACCCCTGGGCTGGGGCTTTGCTGTTTTGTTCTGCTTTCTTTTCTTCCCTGGGGATGAATTTTTGGCCGGTGAATTTTGGGCTCCCCAGGTTTTCTTTGACGCTTTTGTGAAGGGATCCAGGGGCACTGAGGAAAGCTGGGCTGAGCCGCTGCCCTGGGATGAGGCACCTGCCAGAGCTGAGGGGTTTTAGGGGCAAAGCACCACAGGTGCCCTGCCCTGGGACCCCCAGCCCTGCCCCAGGGCACCTCTTCTCTCCCCTGCCCCCCATCCCAGCTGAAGATGAGCTTCCTCTCAGTTAAAAATCAATAATTTTTTAAAAAAACTCCCACCATAAATCAAAATTCGTCCTTATTTTCAGGGCTTCCCCACCTATGCAAATTGTGCAGGAGTCTCATCCTCCCTATTAAGGAACAGCACAAATAATCTCTTTTTTTTTTTAGCTCTAGCACCTAAATCTACCTGTGCAATAAATTTTAATTGAGTGTAATAAACTTGTTTCATTACTGCCCCCAACACCTGTGTACAGCTGTGCATTGATGATGCCATATTTGCAAAGAGGAGGAATTTCATTTCACTCTTCAATTCCCCTTCCTTTCACAAAAATTCAGACAACATGGCAATAAACCACCATAAAGAAACTACAGGCTGTAATAAAAACTACGTGTTGAAATATTTATTTAAGGCAATGCCAAACCTATTTTGAAGTGATAACAAAGTTGGGGGTTTTTTTGTGCCTATCTCCTTGTGGATCACAAGGGAAAACCTTTAATGAGGAATTTTCTTCCCTCCCCTTTCCTCAGCCACTATTTAAACTATGCCCTGAAGTAGGAGGGTTGCTGCTGGTTCTTTGCTAAGAATAGCATCCCACCCATTTCACTGCAGATGTTTCCATTCACTGTACAAATGTTCAATGAATTTTTCAATCCCACCAGATTCCTGGCCTCAACCATGTCAAGAGACAAAGAGCTCCACAGGTTTTTGTCAACTGTACAAAACCCGCTTCTTTCTAAGGGTTTTCAATGTACTGCAATTCACCTTCCCTGCTCCTTTTATTATTTACTCCTATGTTCTCTCATCTGAACAATCTCTTTCAAGAAATTATTCTTTTGAGCACTTTTGCAGGCCTCTAATTATTTCTGTTGTCCATCTCCCAGCTGTTTCTATTTATTCCCTGGCCCCCTTTGCTTAGGAGTGACCAATATCACAGGACACTGATATAATATCTTATATTTTCAATATCGTGTTCCATATGAGTTGGTGGGTTTTTCCTACCACTTCACTGGTGTTTTTTTAGCCACTGCTGCAGCCTGAACAGTGATACCATTGAACTGCTCACTCACAGACCTCTTTTTTCCCCCGCTTTGGCAATAACTTAGATAGATATGGGCTGTCCAAATATTCTTTTGAAGAGTTCCCTTGGAGCTGCCAGCTGGGAATTTCCACCCAGCCCCTCAAGATTTCCCTTTGACTATGCAGGGTTCCATTAAAATCATTCAGCCACCTCCAGCTTAGCCCCAAAATCACTTTTTTTACCTTATTTTTCAGTTTTCCTGCCTTACTTTTCATTTTCCTGCCTTATTTTTTCAGTTTTCCTGCCTTATTCTTCTGCTTTCCCAACTCAGTAGTAAATACATTCAAGCAACTACAAAACCCAGGGCACAGCAGTGAATTTTGAGTAGGCAAAGGAATATTTCTTCCCGTCTTGGAGGGATGGGAAGGGTTTATCCTCCCACCTAAACCACATCAGGGCTTTACCAGTCAGCCCTTGGGTCCTGGGCTTCCTTAGCACCCCGTGTCAGGGACTTGATCCCAAAACTTCCTGCGTGTCCATATGAATTCTGTCACCCAGTCCTGGTTTGCTGACCTGCTCCCAGAGTGTTACAGAGATGTGATTTCCCTCCCAGGAGCTGCTTTGGCTCCTCTGTCTCATATGCAGGAGTTCTTTTCCCCAATCTATTTTCAATAACCTCCTCATTCAGCTTTGCCCAGTACTTAATTAAGCCTTGCTGATTTGCAGTGTGCAGGGGGAACATCTCCAAAGGGGCAGGTTTCCTATGGAGCAGCTGATTTGAGCAGGATTATCACTTTTTTTTTTTTTTTTTTCCATTCCTCCTGTCGATAGCTCGCTCACGTCTTTCACAGTCACAGGTGTGTGCTCAAAGCTCCACCAGTGCTTCCCTGGAAGAGTTAATAGGGAGATATGGCATTTATTTCTCTGCAATATTGTGCTTTTCCTGAAGTGTTCTTCAAGCCTCCCTCAAGTGTAACAACTCTTTTCCCTCCCAGGCCCACTGTTCTGGCAAATCTATAAATTCTCTGCGAGTTGTTTGTGTCTCGATGTGCTCTTCAAATCCCCCCTTACCCTTCCTAATTTCCAGCTTGTGCTTAAGCCAGTATTGTTTATATCCCACTCTGCTGACGCCATTGGGGTTGTTTTTTTTTTCCCACTTTCTGGTGATATTTGTCCCGTGAAAAGCACAGTCTGATGGATTATTCCTCCTTTTTTAAAGTTTTGCTGAAGTAGAATGCAGGGATGGCCGTGGGGATCAACACCACACTCAAATTGCCCGGCACAAGACACGTTTGAGGAGCAACAGTACAAATTGGTGGCTTAGTATTAATTAGATTGGCCCTGCCTTTATCACATCACCTGTAGGAGTCAGATTTCTCCCATTTTGGAGCTGGAATAGCAGCAGTAACCTCAGGGTTAAAGCTTTCTGCAGCTCCACAGAGCCCCAAGATAAGGATTCAGCATATCCTTGTATCATTTTATGCAAGCCAGACAAGGTGATTTATAAGTTATTCTCCCCGAGCTTCAATTAATTTCACTTAGGACATTTTCACAGTTGTACAATAAATGTTTAAATTAAGACATTTCCCTGCTCCCCACCCTGCTGTGGAATGGAACTGAATATTAACTGGTTATTGGGTGCCATTCATGGCCTGTGCAATTACAGATAAGAACATCGATCTGGCAGAAAAACAAATTGGCTCTTAAAAGAGGGTGGTTGGGATCTGACAGGTTAAGATGATTAGGCATCCCTCTAATGGATTCTGGATATTACTCCTGGATACAGGCAGGAAGCAGACATCCACCCCACTGCTGGGTACCAGCCACTTCCCTGCCCTCACGCAGCAAACCCAGCTGGAAAATTACCTGCAGGGTTTCAGGCCAGTTGTTTGCTCCCTGAACTAATCTTCTTGGTTTGTCCTGGGAGTTTATGGCACTGGGTGGATAAAACAATACTTAAAGGGAAAGAGGTTGGGTTTTTTGTGATATAACCCTCTGATATAAGCTTTTTGTGATGTAAGCCTCTCTGATTTCCAAGTAAAACTGAGGAAAGCTCCAATTCTCAGGCTGGAGAAACCCACCAAGAGATTGCCTCAGATTTGGGACCTCCAGGTTGTCACAACCACGGAGATACCCTTGGGATTAATTTTAAATAAGGAGGACATTGGACTCTGGGATTTTTATTCCCTGATGAAGTATGAAGTAACCAAAATACTAAAAATTTTCGGGGTTTGAATTATAATTGTTCTGCCAGCTCATAACAAAAAAAAAAAAAAAAATCACATGGGTATAAATATAAATATAAAAATCTAAATGGAAAAAGTGAGAATCTGCAGCTTTAAGGAGAGCAGAGACTTTATAAACTCTTCTTTAGGAGCAGCTCTGCAATGTAGAAGCTCCAGCATGGCCACCAGCAGCTGCACCTTTGGCAGCCACACCAAGGCATTGTTCTCGTTCCTCGGCTCTGTTTGGATTTAACCAGACTAAACTATACCCACACTGAGCCTGCACTGGACAAAGATGTGACCACAACAAAGATTGGGCTGAAAATAACTGATCTATAGCTCTGCCCAGCTCCTGGGTAGGACAATCAATTCCACGCATTTCTTGTCTCCAGAAAGGTCACTCGTCATGTTATTAATGTGCTCCAAACGCAGGCTGCAGATTTCCTCTGCAGTTGCTGGCTGGGCTGATTTTTCACTTTCCCACAATGAGGAGATGTTTTCTAAATGTTCTGTCATGGAGCTGTGAGGCTTTTACAGTAAAGGGCTTGAAAAATTAAATGAGAATCATGTCAGTAATGTCATTGGAAGGAGGCGGGAACGGTGCTCGCACACTGCTGGTGGTGATTCCACCAGCACTGAGAGCTCCACTGCAGCCTGGACAGAGTCACCCCCACGTGTGGCTTCAAATCCAAGAGAAAATCGGTCCAAACTGGAAATTCTGGCATATGGAGCACTGGTTTTCTTGATCACAGCGCTGGGGTTTGATTTGATAAATTGATCTCATAGAGGAGGATGTTCTGTCCCCAGCTCGGTGTCGCTGTCCCTGCTGTCCTCTCACACCCAGCTCTCCCCCAGGCCCCCGGGAGGGGCAGCGCCGTCAGCAGAATTGTGATTTGGGTTTTGGTGAGAGCCCTAATGACACACAACCCGTCACCGTGTCCCTGTGGCAGCAGGGACTCACCCACCTCACCCCAGCACGTCAGGAATCCAACTCCTCACAGGGAGAACCTCATGGACAAAACCCAAACAAGTCAGAATTATCATCAAATTTCTGCTTTCCACTGCCTCAGGTCCAGAACTGGGTCTAAAATATTTCCATTTTCTTTCCCAGCTAGATCTTCAAGTGTCTACTTCTTGTATGTATGAAAAAACCACAAAAGGCTTGCAATTTTTTTTTCCCCCCACGCTCATATTTTTTAAAATGAGAAATGCATTTAATGCTTTCTCTTAGGGAAAAGAGGAGATGAAAACAAATGAGGGAGTATGAAAACTAATAATTCTCCATCTCTCCTCTCATTTCATGAACAATCTTGCTCAGAGCTTTGGAAAACCTAATGAAGTTGAAAAGACAAAGAGGTTCTGATTTTTTCCTCCAGATTCCTCCCCTGTGTTGTGAGCCATCTGTAGCTCCAATGAAAGACATTTTCCACTCAGTTAATCCAGAGACTAAACCTTCCCAAACTCTCCCCATGTTTTGTGTTAAGAATCCATTGTGAGATCCTGTTATCAGTGCAGCTTGAGATACTGCAGTGACATAAAATCTCGTAGATAATACAGGCTGAGCTGCATTCAGAAAGCACCTGATAAAACCAGCAGAAATGCAAAAAAATCCACTTTTTTCACCCAATGACCTCCCCAAATCTATGTCTTGCTCTTGACTTTTTATGAGCAGTTTGGCTTTAGATTTGATCCAAAGCCCTTGAAATAATTTGAGAGATTCCTGTTGACCCCACCAAGGCTGACATCAATCCTACAAAGGGGACTACAAAGGAGCTGCTGCATCTTTCAAAAACAAAGATGAAAATCTGTGCCAAACCCATTTCTTCTCTCACAGGTACAGCTGCCACTTGCCCCTTGATTTTTCCGTGGTGCTGTTCTGGAAAATGAGTGCAGGGTTTGACCATAAATTCCCATCTTTTCCTCTGTGTAAATTCGTGTTTGATCAGGATCTGGCTCTGCTCTGGGAAACCAGTGGCAGGTTTTCCAAAGAGGTGAATGGGAGCAGGAGCAAACACTAATGAACACCATTTTTTAAGTCTTTTGGCTTCCCAGTGTGTACCACCCTAAATAAATTGCAGCTGGTGCTGTAGCAAAACACCCAGAGTGTGGTTTTAGTGCAGAATAATCACAAGGAAAGGCAGATTATAAATTCTAGCAGTGAAATATGACCGTGATAAAAACCACAAATAGACCCAGAAGGGCTCGTGGCGATTTAAGGCAGATCTGTTAAAATGTGTGCACGATATTACAAGTTTGGGATTGTGCTGAGCTGGGCTTTAAAGAGTTTAAACCCCCCCAGAGGGCTCCACCAGCTCGTGTGTCACCTGAATTCCCTGTGACATCAGTCAGGAACCTTTTTGAGGGGCAGCACCTCCAGAGCACTCCCACAACACTGCCAGCACCGTGCTCATTCCTTCTTTATTTCAACCCTACGTTAAGCCTGATAGCTCCCCACCTTATTTATTCCTTTTAATTGAGCTGGTTCATTTCTACCAAGTAGATCCAGCCCTCCTGAAAGCAGCTCTGTATTGATCAAACCTGACCTATTTTCTTGGTGCACCCACCCAGCTCCCATGGCAGCAGCAGCAGCACAAACCTGCTCCATCAATATCCTCCATTTGCTGCAGCAGGGGCGAGGTGCACGTTCAGGCTTTGAGACCTGTTCACTCATCGATCTGATTAATAAAATCATCAATGGGTGAATTATTATCAATTGCAGGGACAGCTTTTGGGACACACACGCACGGCCTGGACCGTGCTCTCAGCCTCTCCTTTTTCATAGGCTGTGAACAGCCAGGCTTTGCCCTCCCTTTGGCTGGAATTCTGCATATTCAGATGAAAACTGGAAAAAATCAACTTAATAATTGCATTTATCTGTAGAGAATTCTGCACTGCTTAACCCTGTGGTACCTGAGTATTTTAACCCCGTGGCACCTGAGCATTTCAGAAGAGTCTTAAACCAAAACTTTCCCCAGCATCTTGAAGAAGAAACTGATGAAGTTTAACAGAACTGGTGACAAACACACCAAAAGTCTCAAAACCTCCCCAGAAAATTCAGGCTCAGAATTCAGACCTCTTAAAGCATAAGCTTGAGATTTAATATTTTGCTCCTTATTCCATCCAATGTCCTTTTTTTTTTTTTTTTCTGAAGGAAAACATTGGGAAAAAGCAAGGAGGAAGCTGTACAGCTTCACAGCCCTGCTCCAGGCCCCATGGTAACCCCAGCCCTCTTTAATATATTTATTTATTGAAATCCAGCACCCCGGTTCTGAGGAACTGAAGCCAGCATTCTGTGTGCCACTCTTCCCCCCTGAGAAACGCTCTTGCAGAAATTTGGAATTTATCAGCAGAGATTAATTGAATCCCACCAGTACTGTACATCAAATGGAGGAACAGGGCCCCTATTTATCTCTTAAAGTTCTGAAAATGAAAAACATCTAATCACTGGTTGCCTTTGATGAATGCCTCATTGTTCTCCTCGCCGGAGAGGCATTTCATATGGCACTGGCAATACTGTGCTGCTGGGGAGGGGGCTGCAGCACGGCTTGGAAAAGTATAATTCCATTTACATCCATCAGAAATATAAAGTTTCCATGATATGGGATTTTTTTCCTCTCTGATTTTTTTTTCCCTTCCCTCCCATGGCAAAAAAAAAAAAAAAAAATGTTCTTAAGGCGGAGCAAGCAGAAACTAATACAATTAAATACTTTGCTTTGCCTGCCAAGGACATTTGACTGCTACTGTGCTACATCAGGTATGTAATGAAAGGCAAATGACAACGAATCTTAATGTGGTGGGGAGCTTGGGTAACTGTAGTTTTATGTCAGGGATAGCCTGGCAGAGAAAAGCTGCATTGTACCCAGGATTAGCAGAACTGCAGGATTTCATTAATGACCGAACAGCTCTGGAGCAAAACAAAGATAGTTAGGGAGTAAAAAGAGAACATGACCAGAATGTGTGGCACTAATTGGAAATGTATATTATCTTCCCGTGCTGGGGGAGCAGGCTCTGGGTGCTGGCCATTGTCATCTGGGCAATGTCACTCGGGACAAAGGCTGTTCCCAGGTTGGGGCAAAGCTGGACGAGGAGGCAGCAACAGTTGGGATTGATGGGGTTTGGGGTGGACACGAGGAGCAGGAAACAAACCGGGCTCAGGTGGGGCAGGGGTTCCCACCTCCAGCTCCTCACCCTCCTCCAAGAAGGGACAGCCTCAGCAGGTTCCTCACCCAGATTGGATTTCTGCCTTCAAACACCCATCCCTCCCTCCCTCCCCACATAGAAATGACACAACAGAGCGGCCTTTCAGAGCAGAAAATGAAATTTGCTCCTGGACAGCTTCATTTTTCTCCAGAGTCAGCATCAGCAACACTTTCTCCCAGGCAGCGTCACTTCCAGTAAGGCATCACTTCCATCTGCAAAAACAAACTGGAAAACTGGAAACTGGAAAACGACAACTCTGCCCATGCAGAGATGGTGCAAAGTCGATTGAAAGCAGCAGGAATTGCTGCACTGCTCATTCTGTACCCAGCTTTGTGTTGGTCACATTGCTCAGCCCTTATTTCTCATTCTTCTCCCAGAAAATCAGAGCTTTTTTTTTATTTTTTCAAATATCTACAGAATATACAAGTTGTTTGCAGTCATATCCAGCAACTTTTTGCTCAGGACAGTCAGAAAAATAAAAGTGTCTGGATAAAAACCCCCCTTTTTCATGCAAACCCTGCAATTCTTAATGGGACAGACCCTCCCTGTACACTCAGCTCCTGTTGCAAGGCTTGGGGCTGTGATATTTACACCCATTCAGATGCTTTTTTTACATGGTCAAAGTGGTGTAAAACAGCTCAAGTCAAATGACAATTAAGCTTATTACTTGAGACAGCTTTTTTTTTTAAGGGGAAAAAAACCTCCAAACTGCTTGCCCTTGACCACTAGGCAGAAGGGAGGGGGAAGGGAGAGAAGGAGGGAGGGAAGAGACTCCTTAAGACAATTTTGAAACAGTCCAGTACTTCCCTGATCACTTTGCAAAGTTGAAATATGATTACAACCTTTTTGCATACAGAAAGGAGCCATTTAAATGAAAAATTAGCTGCCTTAACAGGTCAAGCACACAGTTACATTAATGTTGTGTAGAACAATAAATCAACTTCGATCCCCAATTGAAAAAATGCTAATTCAGCCCAGCGATTCACTGATTGTACTTCCCCCCGTGGATGGAAATCTTTTATTTTTTTTTTCCCCCCTTTATATTTTTTTTTTTTTTTTTTATTTTTATTCAACGCCAGGCAGCGATTTGCCGGCCCTCCTAATGGCGCTCTCGCAGACTATCAGCATTTCAGTGGAATTCTGATCATGGTTTTAATATTCCATGCAGCTTTGCCCCCTCTGATTTCATGCTGAAACATTAACAAGAGCTGACACTGGAGATTAGAAGCAGACAGCTGGAATGCCAGGTCTTTGTTGCAGCATGGACATGAGCCAACATCGTTCAACCGCAGCCAAGAGGGACCTGGGAAAGTCTTCTTAAGAAGGGGAGGTGGGAGAGGGGCAGACAAGGTAGTTTACTGAAGGGCATGTACAAGTAGATAATTGCAGAGCCCTTTCATCTCTTAAAGCCAAATTCTAATCAATCCCGGTTTATTAAGAGGGTCATTAAAGGTAAAATTAAAGGGGGGGGGAAAAAATCGCCATTAAGCTCGGCGAGCATAAAAGTTTTGAGTAGAAAGCGACTGCACGGCCGCAGCCACCTCTAATTTGTCTGCTTGTTGTTTGCAGCGGTGCTGGTTGGAAATGCAGCGCTGGTCTCCTTTTTTTAAAAAAAAAAAAAAAGATTTAATCCACTTAGTTCCAGGTGAATAAATTGAGAAATAAAACTGGATTTATGTGCTGGTGCAGTGTGTGCACTGTAAATTCCCTGGCAAAAAGGAGGAGGTAGTATAGCACAACATTCTTGTGGCTAATAAATTGTTTCCCGAGAAGAGAGGCCTAATAAAGAGACATCATTTCATCCCAACCACGGGGCAAGTCTTACTCTTCATCCATTCTTCAGGGAGGAACCTGGGGAGGGGACAGCAGATGCTCCATGGCAATGCTGTGTGGGTTTTGGGGCTGTTTTGGGTTGGTTCTATTGAATGGGAACTTCTGAATTTCCAATCATGTGGTGTATGTATGGATATGGCGTGCACTGACATACATGTAGAGTGTAAATATAGATAGAGTATAAAAATTATATATATTAAATATATATATATAAATAAATAGTGCAGATAGTCAGACAAACCTGGGGTAAATCACTCAAGAAAGGAATTTCAGCTGAAGGCAGCACTGGGGGAAGCAGCTTAGGACTGAAAATGACACCTGGGAAAGCCCAGGGATCGCGGTGTTTATCCCATCACACAGAACCTTGCAGCCTAAACATCAGGATCAGATAAAAATCCTGATCCAAATCCCACTGCCCCCTCTGCTCCAGCCCCCTTGTGCTCAAGGAAAGGGGTTCCCCAGCTTGGGGACCTTCCCAGGCTGGGATCTGGAGTGATTCATGTGCTGACTGGCCTTTTATTTACCTATTTAATAATTCCCATCTGCCCCTCTCACCAGCCCTTCCTCCTTCCCTGCCTCTTCCACCTTAGAGATGTGCAGAATAATAAACAAAGAGCAAATATTTGCACTAATAATCAGAAGGTGATCTAAATATTGGACTCAAAATCTCAGCAAAGAGTGGATGAATGGAAAGCATTTAGTACTTTCCCCTTCCACACATCTTTCCACCAAAGGCACGAAACGACTTCCTGAAAATGATTTACAATTACCTTGTGCCTCCTTTGATTTCTGTAGCAGCCCGGAACAAGGCTCTGAACTCGGCCCAGATTTAAAAATCTCCTTGTTAATTATTAATCCTCACAACAGCACCCAGGCAGGGCAGGAATCCAGGCAGGATTGGGCCTGCTGGGGAAACTGAGGCACGGGGTGCAAGGATGCAGTTCGTGCTCCAGTGATGGAGAAAGTCCAGGATTAACGTGGGCAAACCAGTCTGCAGGTGAGGAAGAGCAGGGCAGTCCCCACAGGAAAGCCTAGGTGAATTTGGGGCTCTAATCTGGGTTTAAATCGAGCTGTGGGGGCACTGAGGAGCCCACAGGTGAGGCCAGTCACACCTGCTGTGAGAGGCACTTTATTGATCCACTGAGGGGTTTCTTCCCCTGGGTGAACACCCTCACTTGAGGGGAAAAAAAAAAGGAAAAGTGGCCTTTATTTCTATTTGGAGTTTGCCTAGCTCGGTAATAGGCTTTTATGCTTATCTCTAGTAGATTAAATGGCATTTTGGTGTCTCCTGGATGTACCAGGGCACTGCCAGCATGGAGTAATGGAGCCATCTCTATCCTTTTTCCTAAATAAACTCTTCTTCCAGTCTGCCACCGAGGCAGCCTCACTTTACCCCTCAAACCTCTTCAGAAAACAAGGCTGATATCAGAATTACAGCCTGGGATGGGAATGCCTTTCCTCTGCCCACACTCTGCCTCCTCCAAGGGCTGCATGAGAGCTGCAGCCAAAGCCTCCTGTGCCATCTGCACTGAGCAGCTTCTGCTCTCATCCTCCCAACCTTTCCAAGCTCACTTCCAGGATTTTGTACCCCTGCAAAGCCTGGTTTGCACTCCTGGACTGTGGGTTAGGGCTGTGATTTATTGGTTTGAGTTTATCACAGCAGGGTTTGCCTGCAGGGAATATCTGCCCCATTTATATATATATAGAGAGAGATATACACAGAAATATATATGTATATACACACATTAAAACACAGGGACAAGCACAAACCAGAAATCTGTCAGCACAGACACATTAGTGATACTCCATGCCAGACAATGCCTACTTAAGAGCAACATCAAGATTTAAAATTTGCCTAACAGTTAATAAAAAGCTCAGGTATGGCAGCTCCAGACCTCGCTGTCACGACTGAACTTCCCAGCCCAGCTCTGCCAAAGCTGCTCCGTTTCTTGCCTCCCTCCAGGACCCTTTTTTATCTCTCTGTTTGATCTGCCTTCCCTCTGGCATTATCCTCTCCCCAGGCTGGTTTTTGGTAGTGCAGCCCCCTGTTTTGGGATCCTCAGGGGGAATGTTTTGCTATGTAAATGCAAACACTGTCCCTGCGTGGTGCCTCCTGTTGTTCCTGCTTTCCTTTTGCTAATTGATTTGTTCTTGTCTAGACTTGAGCTCATTACAAGGAGCACTAAAGGCTCAGCATCATTTATTTCATGGCTAAGTCAATCTGTGCTCGAGTGCTGGGGCTCTAGATTGGATAAGGAACAGGTTCCTGCAGATGGAAATGGCCTGGGAAGAGAAAATAAAAGCTGAACCAGGTAATGAACGGAAATGGAATGGCCATCATCGAATCCACGGATACCATTGACCTTTCTCAGATTTACATCATTATCTAAAGTTCACCAGAGACCTTCCATGCTTGTTATCATTATCCCTCATTAGAAGTCACTCTAGAAGCATTAACAAGCTTCTGAAATGCTCGGCTAATTGCTTTAATAAGGCAATATCAATACTGAGCCATAGTTCCCATGATTAGATAGAGGTGGGGACCCTTCAGGCTTTGCCTCCTTGGGTTTAAATGCTGGGCTGGGGGCCTGAGGGAGGAAAGAAAAAGGAATTCCTTGGAGAATGGAGCTCTTGGAGTGGACATAAAATGCTCTGATGTTCCAGAGTGCAGCTGTATTTTGAACAACTGGGGCTACACTGCTCCAGTCAACAGAGGAGGGTGAGCAGTCCTTCACCCAGAGCAGTTTGGGCACGTGGGAGCTCTCCAAATTTAGGCTGGTGAGCTTCCAAAACAAACCCTTCCTCAGACAATTGTGCAAAAACAGGGAAACCACATCCATACGTTTGTCTGGGCTTGGTGCTCAGCCAGCACAAGGCAGCTGAGCTTTCCTCCAGCAGGAGCTGATTCATTCCAGGGGAGCAGTGGGACAGGGGCATTTTTGGGACATGGACACGCTCAGGGACTCTTACAACAATGGGGCATCCCATGGAACTGCAAAAAACATCAACATTTGACTTTGCAGTCACTTCTCTCTAAGGATCCTGCTGTCTGTGGTGAAAATAGGAGAGCACACAATCAGCTCGTGTCCCTCTCCTGTCAGATGAATAATTTTATTAAATTTCCTGGCCTGACCTTGTCTGCTGGGAGAGAAAGGAGGGCAGAACCAGGCCACCAGAGAGCAACCCCTCCTCTTTAATGGCAGCAGTGAGTCAGCCCCATTATGGGGACAAACCCTCCCTATTTCAGCAAATTCAAGAGTTCCACGAGCTGGACATTTCCTGGCTTATCTCCTCCTTCGGGGACTGGTGATAAATCAAATATTTCTCTGAGAAGCATCACAGAGAGTGAGAAAGCTCCAGGACAGACATTGGTACTTGCAGAAATGATTGCAAAAGGGTGAGGAGCTGAAGCTGCTCGGGAGGAACGATGATCCTACAAACGTGAAGGGCTGGCTGGGCAGAGGGACCCTTCTCCCCTCCCAGTGGGGGCCAAACCTTCATCCTTCCCAGCAGATTCTGCAATGAATCCCATATTGCCCGAGACAAATCTGCAGCCCATATAAACCAGGAACAATGGGGCCCTCCCAAAATAGCCTGGATTTCATAACAACCCCAACACTGAGCTATTGTCAGGCAGGGCTATTGTATAGGGCCATGGCAGAACATTTGGCTCCAATACTCAGGAGTGAGGGCCTGGTGCATTCCAAAAAATGCCACGGCATCAGTTTTCACTCGGGGATGGTGTTTGCTCGGCAGATAATAGCAGATAATTCCTCCAGCCCTCCTGACAGCTTCAGCTGACCAACAGATCCCAGTTCAGCTTCTGGTCCAATGAAAAGAGGATTTTAAATTTTTTTTTTTTTTTTTACACCCCCATTCGTTTGTATTTGTCAAATCTCTGTTAGTAATTGTAGGGGAAGAAGAAGCAGTAAATAAGGTGATGGACTGAGGGTTATGTTTGGTTATAATGAACTTGAAATAAATGGAAAAGGAGCTGGTTTTAAAAATGAAATCATGAAAATAAAGCCTTTTTTGGTTGTTTGTTTTTTGTTTTTTTTTTAGGGGGTTACCAGTTTGTTGGTGTTTAATGCAGGTGGTTTTCTATTAATACCTTTAATTTCAGTTTCTACAACTTGTAGCAGCACTTTTGTGGCCATAACCCCAAAATTAATTAGCAATTCCTTCCTAGACAACAGATCTGCCTGGAATTCAGCCTGGCAACATTTTAAAGGTGCTCAGAGAGGAATTGCATCACTTTTGGGGGAAGTGGGCTGAAATGGGATGAGCTCAGGGGATAAGGTGCTGCTGAATGTGATTTATACACAAACCCAGTGGCTTCCACTGGCTGAAAACAGGAGCCTGGAACTGAAGTCCATCAAAAGGCTCAGTGCCCTCAGATTTCAGTGACTTTGGATTAACCCCCATGCTTTTAATTACCAGAGGCAAAAGAACATCATTTTACCTTCCCAATAATCCCAAACCTTGCTTGCAGTTATTTAACAAAGCAAAAATAAGCTCCCGGAGCTTTTTGTTTTGGGCTCACCCCAGCCCAGTGCCCGTGGAGTGGATTATTCTGCTGCTGACCTTGTTTGTGCAGCCCCTTTCTGGAAGTGAAATAGTTACCAAACTATTTAAACTATTGTGTGTGGGTGGGGAGGATCAAACCGGCATTTTTGTTCATCAATTCAGATTAAAAATTTAATTTCATGCTACAATGAACCCATACAGAGTTATATCTATTAAGGTCACCTATTTCTTGTACTCCAGCTTGCTTTAGGTATTGATGACTGCAAAAACTCTTTAGAAGATAAGAATCACAGCTCCAGCCTTCTCAGCTCTCACAGTTTTAATGTTAGACACAATTTTCCTGACTCTCAGATACCTTGGACTTTATGTTTGAGAATGAGGAGAAAAAAAAAAGTGGAACTCACTCTCTCTGTCTCCCTCCCTCTCAGTTGCTGCCTGGAATTTTTAAATAACAGAGATCTGGCTTTAATTGAGGCTTTCATTGTTTGAAAAGGAGCTACAAGTATTTCTGAACTAAAATATTTGCATAGTTTCTTGCTCTCTCTGCTAAATGCTGAGAGGTGCTGGACGTCTCTCTGAACTGTCCCTTCTGGAGAACACAATTCCTGTGCTGTTCCTGCAAGAGAAAAGATTTGTGGAAAGGTCTTCTGAATACATATTTAACATCTAAATGTTTTCCTTGCTATCTTTGGGCCAAGTCCTTATTGGATTGTTACTCAAACAAAACTCCCATTCATGTCAAAGCAAGCCAGCCTTTCATTAGCTCAGGAATTTAGCAAATTTGTGGTTAGTGCGTCCAGAAATTGGTAGCGTTTAATTGATCAAATAAAATAATTTTTAAAGGGGGATTTTCAGCACCAAAACAAAGATGTGTGGCCATTTGGAAACACTTCAGAATAAACTCACTGGTTTAGCCAATCTTAGTTTGGTTGGGTTTTTTGGGTTTTTTTTAATCATTGGCTCTCAAATGCTTATTCCTGGGTTTGTCCCAGGGATGTGTGGCTCAGGAGATGATTTTTGGTGCAGCCATCCCAATTTTCACCATGAAGAATGGGCCCTTGAACTGTCCTGACAGTGAAATGCAGTCAAGCACAGGTTTCTTTTTGAAGGCAGGTATTTCTATCATCTTCATGCCATAAAAACTATGAAGTACCCCCAGAATTGCCCATGAATTTGTCTGTAATTCCCAGTTTTATCTGGAGTTATTCTGAGTCTCCCAGAACAGGATCTCACCCAGCTCAGGCACAATTTGCCCAACAAATCCCCGCTGCCTTTTCTTCCTTGTTACCCTCTACGTGTGAACAGATACTGAGTTCAATTATCTTTTTTTTCCCTATAATTTTCCATTGGCTGGCCCTGAAATAACTGCTCAGTGATTCTCCACTTCACAGCTCCCCACCACAACCTTTTTTGGGAGCTCAGCATCACTCGTGCCCTTTCAGAGATATCCTTTCCCCGTGTTCTCAGAGTGAACAGCACTGAGATTGCACCAAGCACTGTGTAAATATTACAGCACCAAGTCCATCAGGCCAATCACCATTTCAGACGTTTAATTTTCCAGCAAGATTTTTTTAAAAATCTGCTGAAAGAGGCACTGCTGAGATTTTTTCACCATCATCACCATCCCTCCACTGCACAAATCAACTTTTCCCTTGCCTCGAATGAGCTTGCAGTCAAATGTTGAGTCATGGTGAACTGCAAACAGTTCCTTGAAATTAAAAAATTAAAGGATTACATGACTAGACAGCCAGAAGTGGCTTATCAGCCACTGGAGCAGAGAAAGCAAGGAATTAAAAGGACAGCACCAGTCCAGCCAGGCTTGCCTTAAGGTAGCAGAGCCTGAAAGTTTGATCTGGAGGACAGGCAGCACCTTGCAAGCGAGATTTTCAGGTGTGGAAAGGGAAAGGGAGAAAGACCCAAAGTGGACTTCAAATCCCACTTGGAGTAAGAACCTGAGTCTGCAAAAACAGGGCAAGAAAAAACTCACAGAAATAAATAAATAGATAAATAAATAAATTTGAGGGTTCGTGACTACTTGGAGAATCTTGCACTGGAAAATGAACAAAAGGTGGCGTTTTACACGGATGTAGGTGAGATTTGAATCATTCCCTGCTTCTGAAGGGCTGTGTTTATGTGTTCAGTACCTTTGTGCTCAGCTTTGGCAGGAGAGCAAACACCAAGCAGCCCTCAGTGCAGCTGCTGGACCTGCATTTTCTCTTGCACACCAGCTGTGACCCCACGGGAGTGATGCTCTCAGTGCTCATCTCCACCTCCAGCTGCTGCCATCCCACCCTGGCTGTGATTCCATGCTCCAAAGCAGGGTGAATCTTCCACCTCCATGTCCCTGTACCTTTCCCTTTGTGTTCCTACACCTTTCCATGCCCCTACACCTTTCCATGCCCCTAAACCTTTCCCTCTGTGTTCCTACACCTTTCCATGCCCCTACACCTTTCCATATCCCTACACCTTTCCATGCCCCTACACCTTTCCATGCCCCTACACCTTTCCATATCCCTACACCTTTCCATGCCCCTACACCTTTCCATATCCCTACACCTTTCCATGTCCCTACACCTTTCCATGCCCCTACACCTTTCCCTCCACGTCCTTCTCAGTTCACCTGCAGCCCAATTAAATAGAAATTACCATTTCTCCCACAGGCAGATGAATTCATCCTTGCTATAAATCACTTTTTTGGGGTAGGGGGGTTTATTTATTCCCTTTGGCCTCCCTGCCTGAAGTGATCTTTGGGTTCCCCCATTGCCATGGTGAAGCTGATAAACCCCAGCGTGGCAAATCGTGCCACAGGACCCAGGGCAGCTCCAGGGGAGGACCATCAGTGGCTGCCATCCCCGGCCATGAGACATTCCAGCTGCTGGAACAGCCATCCCTGCAGATCCCCCTTTGGAACAGCAGTGTGGACACTGCTCCAGCTCAGCACTGAAAATATCTCCCCCCAGTCTGAACACAAGGGAGCTCTTTCAGAGACTTTTCTGAGGAAAATCCCTGGTGGGGCTGGAACATCCTTCCTCAACAGGAAGGATGCTCAGCACAAGCAGGAGCGCTTTTCTTTAAAGAAGAGTTGGGAAAAGAGAAGTGAGGGGCTGATTCCCACAGGGAATTTGCTCCCTATTCCTCGAGTGAAGGGCTGGGAAGAGCCAGGAGAGCTGGCAGTGCCTCCCTGCACAGGGCTGCCATGGTAAGGGTTAATATTTAGTGAGGGGAAAACAGGACAGGCTGGAATCTCATATCCTCTGGTGGCTTTGAAGCTGCTGGAATGGTTTTTTAGGATGGATCAGATCCTAGGGAAAAAAAAAAAAAATGGAACTAGGCTTGGTGTGTGCTGGGTCTGGCCTGGCCCTCTGTAGCCTAAAACCCAACCAGAAAAGAGGAGGATTTCTTCCACCTGGGACTTTTCACTCCCTCTAAATAATTTCTATTTCCCTCTTCTGGATCAACACCAAGTCTTTTGTGTCAAACTGTTCAGAAATTGGTAGTGAATTTTTATTTCAGCTGTCCAGGCATTTAGAATTCTTCAACCTTGGTCTGGACAATGACAGGGATTAAGCAAGCCTTGCTCAGCTGAGATGAATTTTTTATGAATCAGGTTTTTTATGTAAAAGGAGCTCGTCACCACCTGAACATTCCATTACCTGGCTGTTACAGCAGCAGTTCAGTTCACTGTAATTGCTTCCTGAGATTTAATTGTTTCCAAACAATGAAAACAGTCACAGAAAGAACACTGCAGATTCATTCTGGAGGCTTTAAGGATTATATTTTGACTTCAGTTATAGTTAAATGGCAGCAGAGTCTAAAGCCAAATTGTTTATTTAATTAGCTGCCATTTTTATCATATTAATAATTAGCATCCCTCTCCTGTTGAAATTCAGATTATTGCTCTGGAAGAGGGGGGAAGTGTTCAAGAGAAGGTGTCAAGGCAAGTGCTGTGCTCCAGGCAGCCAGGCTGTTCCTTGGACAGGAGAAATTACAAATTCACACACCAGGGCTTGGGGCACTCCCGCTGATGGGAAACTGAATTTTGTGGCTGTTCTTGAGCCAGCCAAGGTGGAGCCCCACAGGTGAATCCCTCTGGGAGGACTCTGGACCTGTGTGGCTGCAGATTTCCTGCCCCACATTAGCATCACATCCCTGCTTTGCACTTTTCCTGCCCCTAAAACGGGTCGAGGAGGAGCAGAGGGCATTCCCTGCCTCCCAGACCCTGGCCTTTAACTCCACCCTCACTTCTGGAACATTCCTGATGCTTTCCAGCATCCGGGGGCTGCTGCAGGATAAATGCAGTCATGGGAATGCTGGGAATCAGAGGGAGCAGGGAGCTCTGGAAGCTTCCTTTGCAGTCTGAGCTGAGCTCTTGGAAGGACAGTGTCCCTAAATTTAAGGAGTCCCTTGAAGAGTAAGAACCAAAAAGTTCCCTGCTATCCATCCCTGCATTATTAAATACATTATTAAATATATAATTAAATATAATAAATTATATATAATAATTATATTGTTGTACATTATTATAAAATATATTATATATTGCATTTGTTATATTATTATATTATTATAATTATAAAATTAAATTATATATGTATATAATTAAATATATTATTAGATACAGGGGCTTCAGCAAAGAGCAAAATAGAAGAAAAAAGAGAAATAAGTCACCCTGTCCCAAGCCTCTGCCTCCTTTTCTTCACCTGCACTGCTCCCAGCCCAATCTGCCAAGGGCTGCCATGGATTTACAGCAGGAATTAATTTAGGGCCCATCTCACCAAGCTCTCCCTCCCTAAAGCTCCCTCATTTTCCTCCGAGTGTTCAGCTCATAAGCTGCACTCCCTTGGTGTTTGGAATATGGGGAGGAAGAGCCAGTGGGGCTAAAAGAAACTGTAGATTTAACCTGGATCTAATGGCAGCAATTTGACATCTTGTCTTAGCAATCAATCTCTCCTATATTGTCTCCTGAAATCAGGGGGGAAAAAATGGTAGCAGCAAAGAAATGAAACAAAGCAGGAGCAGCTTCCCTTTCCTCACACATGGGCATCACCTCAGCCAGCTGAGACTGTGAAATATAGATGAAAATATATATATATATATACAACCCTGCAGTCTATATATACAGACCTACAGTCTGCTCATCTGTCTCCACCAAGAGGCAAGGTCCAGACCTCTCAGAAAAGGAAATTTATTCCCCTTTTTCCTGGCACTCAGGTTGTCCTGAGGCTTCCCCCTCCCCAGGTAGACTCTGCAGCTTCCATCTGCTCAATGTTTAGCGGATATTTGGTTACACAGAGAGAGGGGAGCAGGCATCAATCTTCATGAAAAAGGTGGCAGGAGGTGACATCTGCCCCCCCTCTGCTGCAGGAGGCCGGGGTGCTGGGGAAAGAGGGAAAAATTTGGATATTTCAACCCTCTGAGCCCTCATGGGGAAGTGAGGCCGCAGGGGAAGGAAGACTGAGCAGCATTCAGATGGGAATTCAGGATGGAAAGCCATCCACCGAGTTAAAGGGATAAAATCTGTGTCTGGAGAGCGAATTCCCAAACAAATCCGACCAGATTTCCCAAGAATTGGGCTGCTGCAGTGGGATTTAACCCGCAGGGACCACCTGGGGATGGCCTGGGCTGGGTCACAGCCCTGGGCACACCGGAGCAGTGGCACAGGGTGGGCTCAGGAGTGACACAGCACCGGACACTGACCATGGAAACACCAGGGTTCGGGTTGTTCTGTCACAAAGGAGAGATGATTTTTTAGTGCTCAGGTGGGCAGTGAGTGCCTGGAACCTGCTTCCATCACAGCCTCAGGGTGTAATTAACACTGACCCTTCCACCTGCTTCCATTAGGGATAATTAACAAACAGGACAGGAGCTTTGGCTCTAAAAAATTACAGATATTACAAATTTACACACCAGGGCTTGGGGCACTCCCAGTGATGGGAAACCGAATTTTGTGGTCATAATGGAAATAAAAAGCAATAAAATAAGAAATGTTGTGGTGATAATTAACAAACAGTACCTGAGCAGCACAAGGTGCAGTCTGGCTTAGAAGCCAAAAAAAAAAAAAAAAAAAAAAAAAAAAGGATCAAACCAGGTAAAAAAAGATCTGGCCTCAGACACACTGTGGGGAAAAAAAAAAGGCTGGATTCAAAGCAGCCCTTTTTTATAGTGGCCTATATAATATATTTAATATATTTTATAATGTATTTAATAATGTATTTAGCCATTCCATTCCTAGTTAAAGGATGTAAAGAAGTTCTGCTTTCAAATATCCAACTCCAAAGGCTAAAGCAGCCTCCAGCCTGCAGGAGATCCGGATTAAATCCTGCCCTCAGCACGTGCCACACCAGATCTGGTTTCAGGGACAGAACTGGGCTAGAGAACCCTCAAACCTGGAGGCAAACCCAGGGGATGAATGTGGCTCCATTTTCCCTTTCCTTCATGCAGGAACTGGGAAAATATTTGCATTTCTGGCTACCTGGGCATGGCCATGAGCTTGCAGGGACGTCAGGAAGGAGCTGTGCACATACCCGAAGGACTCAGAATTAAACTCAGAATTAAACAAGCTGGAGTGATGGACTCGGGGCAGCGCTGGACACCTGAGCCAGGGAGTGTTGGCAGAAGCAGGAGGGAAGGGATTATTCCTGAGGGGATAAAAGGAAATGCTCATTCCAGGATCCCAGGCAGCAGAGATGGACAGGGACAAACCAAAAATCAACCAAAATCACAGCAAAAACGAGTCATGAATGAGTCAGAACTGGTACAAACCCACGTTCTCAGGTTTGGTGCTCTCACTTTGAAGCAGTCTTGCAGGGGTTTTAGTCCAATAAACTTTGCTGTGACTAAAAATCATCCCAGGTGAGCAGATGAGCAATGACGCTGGTGGAGGAACCTGACAACAGCAACCCTTGGGCTGAAAATCACCAGAATCCCTTGGACACGTCTGTAATGTGCCAATATTCCACACTGCAGCCCTGCCCTGCTCATCCTCTGGGCAGAAAATCACCAGATTGGGCTGAAAATCACCAGAATCCCTCGGACACGTCTGTAATGTGCCAATATTCCACACTGCAGCCCTGCCCTGCTCATCCTCTGGGCCTCCTTTCAGCTCCTCCTTGCTGAGAAATGTTGGGTTGCTCTTGGACAACAAAATAATGAAGGTCAGGGGTTTTATTGGGTTGCTCTCCACCTGCCTTCAAGAGGCTGATGGAAGTTCCCTCGAGCTTCACCTTGACCTTGCCTTGTCCTGCACATTCTTTAAGTGTGGGTAATTATTTTCTACCCTTTGGGTTATGCTGGATCTCGTGAAGGGAACCTCCAAGAAAGGAGAGGGCTGATTTCCAGCTTGATTAATAAAGAAAACCAACCTGATTTGTAATAACACAGAGCTTCCTCCTGCGGATTATTTAGATTTTATTCTTCAATTATGTCCCTCTGCTGCTGTTGGGCATGTAAATTTGAGCTAGAACATCCATCTAACTCCTGTGATAAATTCAGCTATCTCGAATTCAATACACTGGAGCTGGCCCTGAGCATCTCCTTGCAGCTGAGGAATTTGTACTGCTCTGCAGGAAGGTTAATGATAAAAAATATTGAATAGCTGGCCATGAAATTTTCAGGGGAAAAAAAAAAAAAAAAACAGTATTGTTTTGAATCTTCCATCCTGCAGCTAAAAGAACAGAACAAAACACTACTTTTAAAAATCTCTGCCAATTTCCCGTTTTCTCTCTAGCTGGTTCTGTTTCACCAGTGGATAAAGGGAGCACAGCTCACTCTATTTGCAGTTTTTAACAGGCTGCCTCTTGCAATATTCATGTCATACCTCTTTTCATATATTTTTAAGGGAAAGGAGTAAAAAATTGAGCTGGGGTAAGACATTTGAAATGCTTTTTCGAAAGAAGAGAGTGCTGGAAGCTTTCTAATATTTCCCCTTGGATCTTGTTGCTCCTGTCCTACAGGCAGGTCTATTGAAAATCTGTAAAGCCTAGGAGCATTTTTAAAAATAACAACACTTGGCTGCTTTGGGCAGGGAGGGGATAGGGGAGAGAACACAACTTCCTTTGAAGGTAGAAAACTCGAGCTGTGCCGTGTGTTACCTGTCTGCTCATCCATCCCTTGTGCAGAGTGGATTATCCTGACCTTTTCTGCATTCTGTGCTGATTATCCAGCATTTCCCTTCCTCTGCTGGCTGAACCTCCTCGCCGTGTGGGAAAGGGCTGGGATAGGCAGTCACTCAAACTGCAGAATAATGAAAAGGTCACCCCAGCAGCAGCCTCACTTCAGGGGCTGCATCAGGCAGCACATTTTTGGTACCTCATCTTCGTGAGAGAGACCGTAATGAGGTCAGAAACCAGCACCGAAGGAAGGGCTGGAATAGCAAACCAAAGATCCAAGATATGCTGCAGCCCTGAAATCTTTCAGAGCTTTGATGGCCAGGGCAGAGAATCTGGTTCACAGCCCTGGTTTGTGCTGAGGATGTGGTTCTCAAGGAATCAAACGAGAAGCAAAGCTGAGCGAATTCTACTGGGTGTGTTCAAAAATATCAGTTTTCCTCTGGCAGGAAGAGAAAGGGAAACAGAGCTCAGGGCTGGCTTAATTACAGCAGCCAACAGGGCTGGGGGAGTTGCCACAAATTGCTCAAATATTCCTGGAATATTTTAGAAGAAGCACAGGTTGTTGGGAGATAAGGAAGCAGCTCCCCCGTGCCCCTCTGCAAGGTGAGGTCAGGATGGTGGGATAGGGCTGTTCCTTTAATTAGGAATTGCAATGTGGCATCTGCAGGACCCTGCATAAGGAGCAGGGTCACCAACAGTTCATGTCCAGCACGTCCATCTGCCAAGGAATATCAATAATTACATGCTAAGGTGGTTGATGGCAACCAGCTGACTCTCGTGGCTGAAGGAATTCATGGAGGAACCTGACAACAACAATTTCAGCCCTTGGGCTGAAAAACCCCACAGTCCCTTCAAGATGTTTATGATTTATCAATATTCCACATTGCAGCCCTGCCTTGCTCATCCTCTGGGCCTCATTTCAGCTGCCTTGCCCCTACCACAGCTCCCTCTCCATCCTCTCACCCTTGTGTCCTGATTCCCTTCTCCTTAGCACAGAATCCCAGCAGAATCCCAAACCCAGTTTGGGTTGGAAGGGACTTTCAAGATGATCCTTTTTTTTTTTTTTTCACTATCCCAGTTTGCTCCAAACCCCATCCAAGCTGCCCTTGGACTCTCCCAGGGATCCAGGGGCAGCCACAGCTTCTCTGGGCATTTAACAGGTGATGTGTCAAATACTAAATCTGGCCCCACAAGCTCCCATCCCTGCTCAGAGCAGAAATTCCCTGTCCCTCTGTGCTCCACAAGAGCTCTGAGCTGGCTCCAAATCCTGGATGCTGATCCCCAACATGGTGTAATAACCCTCCCTAAAATGCACCAGGCCCTTTCCCATGTCGAGGAAAAATAAATTAAAAGAAAAGAAAGAGAAGTGAAAAGTATAAAGGGGATTTCATGGGATTTGAGTGCCAAACTCCAACAGGCTCTTCTGAAAATCCCAGCTTAAAGCAATAGATTTGTGTTCTTGCATTTCTTTCTCCTGATGTCAGTAATAATGATTCCTGAATTAGTTCAAAGATCTCACATATTGCTCCAGGTTTTGTTTGTTCATTTATTTTCTGCGTTTTATACTCAAAAAGTTAATAAAGGGGATATTCCTCTGCAAAAGAATGGAGGAAAGAAAAGATAAAATCAGAAATAAAGGGCTGAATTTTCATCCCATTTAAACCCACTGCTGATAATTGAAGAGGAAAGCTGTTTTAAATGAAGGATCTATTGGAAAGATTCTGTTTCTGTGTCCCCACTTACATCCTGTATATTCCAGAAACAGGTTCAAGTGCAGGGCTCTGGCAAAGGCCGAGTTTAAAATTCAGCGCAGGCTTCAAGTCCTTTCACTCCGATGTGACTTTTTTATTGGGTAAAACTTAAGCCTGAGTCAAGGTCAGTGGAGCTGGAATTAAGTCTGGAGCAGAAGCATCTGCTGAAGTGCTTTGCCTGGTCAGAGCTTTTATTGCTCAGCAGGGTCCAGGAGGAGGTTGGGAAGACACAAAATGTGCTGCAGTTTTCCCCATAAAAAGTTCCAGAGACCTCCTTAAGTTTTCAAGTCAAATTATCACTAAAAGGATTATGAGCTGTTCTCTGAATTTCACTGGGATGAGACATCCAGGAACTGAGAGCTCCCTGCTTTCTCTGGGGAATCTGATTCATCCTGAGCTGTCCCTCTCTCCCTTTGCCATCACTGCAGCATCCGGGCTGGTGCCACATCCAGTTTTCACTCTTGGGTTGAAAGAGGGATGAATACAAAACAAGCCCTAAAACCACACCAGAGGCTCTGGGTTCGGTGTGTCAGGCTTTGATTCAAAGGAAGAGTTTCCAAAAAACCAGCAAGGAATTTCCCTGTGGGGTTTTTTAGTCCACTTGAAGAGAGCCAAGACCTCAGGAGGAAGCACAGTTAAACCAGCAGTTAAACCACAGTCCTGGCCACCAGCTCAGCCCTAAGCTTGCCCTTCCTGAATGACTCTGAGACCTTCCCAGCTCCGGGGTCACCCCTGAACCCCCAAATCCCTGTTAGCTCCTGATCCCCAGGGTGCCAGCACAGCCCTGGGAATGTCCAGGCACTCCTTCACCTGAGGATTTCAGGGAGATGCCCCCCCTCCCTGCTGTGCAAGCCCCTGAAAGATCAAAAATGCAGCCAGGGGTCCGAATAATAAAAACTCCCAGCGTGTTATTAGTGCTGTCAATTTAGCCAGGGATGTTATGGCACGTGTGTCACTGAGAGAGACAGAAGCTATTATTGAAATGAGATTAGAAGCGTTTTGAAACATCAACAGTGGCATTATAGTTGGTAACATTTCCATCTAAAATAGATGACATTGATGCTATACAATCAACAATGCCACTGGGAATACAATATAGAACTGAAGACTAGATTGTTTTACTCTATATTGATTTTCCCTTAGTACTTTTTGATTAACTGTCAAATCAATTAATTCTCCCCACCCAAACATAATATTTTTTGATGTCCCCCCTCAGAAATTCCCTGTTCAAGAGCAAACAAGCCAGAAGAGCTCAAGTGCTCCAAAGTGCTCCGGAACAGAGGATTTGCAGGCAGAGATAAGTCCCCTCAGCGAGCCTGCTTCTCCTCATCCTGCTGGAGTCCAGCCATGTTTTTATTGAATCAGGTTCTGAAGCTAAGGCGCTGAGGGACCTGATTATAGCCTTGCCACGATGTCCTTTTAAAATAAAATGTGTGGCATTTTCACAGTGACATAATGTTCCTTTGTCTCGGCAGAGACAGCGTGGCTACAAGTTTTTGACCAGC
Organism: Vidua macroura; assembly: GCF_024509145.1. NCBI lineage: Eukaryota > Metazoa > Chordata > Aves > Passeriformes > Viduidae > Vidua > Vidua macroura. The sequence goes on from NC_071592.1 coordinate 3,166,481, forward strand.
TTGGCCTTCCCATATTATAAATCTATAAATTCATCCATCCATCATCCATCTGTCCATCCATCCATCCATCCATCCATCCATCCATCCACCATCCATCCATCCATCCATCCATCCATCCATCCCTCATCATCCATCCATCATCCATCCATCATCATCCATCCATCCCTCATCCATCCCTCATCCATCCATCCATCCATCCATCATCATCCATCATCATCCATCCATCCCTCATCCATCCATCCATCCATCCATCCATCCATCCATCCATCATCCATCATCCATCCATCCATCCATCCATCCATCCATCCATCCCTCATCATCCATCATCATCCATCCATCCCTCATCCATCCATCCATCCATCCATCATCATCCATCATCATCCATCCATCCATCCATCCATCATCATCCATCATCATCCATCCATCCACCATCCATCCATCCATCCATCCATCCATCATCATCCATCATCATCCATCCATCCCTCATCCATCCATCCATCCATCATCCATCCATCCATCCATCCATCCATCCATCATCCATCATCATCCATCCATCCCTCATCCATCCATCATCCATCCATCCATCCATCCATCCATCCATCCATCCATCCATCATCCATCCATCCATCCATCCATCCATCATCCATCCATCCATCCATCCATCCATCCATCCCTCATCCATCCATCCATCATCCATCCATCCATCCATCCATCCCTCATCCATCCATCCATCCATCCATCCATCCATCCATCCATCCACCATCCATCATCCATCCATCCATCCATCCATCCATCCATCCATCATCCATCCATCCATCCATCCATCCATCATCCATCCATCCATCCATCCATCCATCCATCCATCATCCATCCATCCATCCATCCATCATCATTTCCCAGTCTCTACACAGCCACACACTTTGATAATTTTATCTTTGTCCCACAAAAGCCCCACAGAAGCTGTAGGAAAATATTATTAAAGATGGGCATTAAGGAGAATCAGTGAGACGCCATGGAATTTGCCCAAAGCAACAAGCAGTCCCCAAACCCACCTGGTTTTCCCAATTACAAGCCGCTCACCTGGACTGGAATGGTCAGGAAAAAGGGAAAAGAAGGTTTCAGTCTGTGAAACAGAAGCTGAGAATTCATCCAGCTCCTGCCACAGCTTCACACCTAAGCAGCACCAGAAAACTCAGATCCAGACTGAGGCAAGATCCCAAATTTCAGAAGTTCAGAAACTTGCTGGACCTTCTTTTTTCATGCACTTTTTATTCATTAACCACTGTCTTGGTTCTATGCATTCTCTTTGTTTCTCTAATTCTCTGTGGGCTTTGAAAGTCTCCTGGGGATGCTGTACATCTCCTCCATGCACCGATCAACTGGGCAGTAAAGGAATATTTGCGTTAGCAGTGCCTGTGGGGCCAGCTGGGACCAGGCCCTGGCTCTGGGGGGCTGTGCAGCCACAGCAGCTCCAGCTGAGGTGCCCTGGCAGCCGAATGGATGTGGCAAGGCAGGGAAAGCTCAGAGTCACAGAATCCCAGAATCCCCAGGTTGGAAGAGACCTTCAGGATCATCGAGTCCAACCCAGCCCCAGCACCTCAACTCAACCCTGGCACCCAGTGCCACATCCAGGCTTTGTTAAACACACCCAGGGATGGTGACTGCACCACCTCCCTGGGCAGAACATTCCAGAACTTTATCACCCTTTCTGTAAAAAACCTTTTCCTGATATCCAACCTGTATTTCCCTTGGCTTGAGGCTGTGTCCTCTGGTTCTGTCAGTGCTGCCTGGAGAAAGAGGCACACAGGGCAGGGGAGTGTCTGGGACACATCCTGGGTAATCCCCAATTCCCAGCTCACAGCTCTGTCCCTGCGTGTGACCAAGGCCCTGGGACAGCACACAATAAATAAAGACTAATAAAGACTCTAATGAAGACTAACGCTGTTCCACTATAGATCACCCACCCAACTCTACAAGACTTCCCTTGGCTCCTGCCTGCTCCCCAGACCCCTCAGGAGGGACAAGGATCCCAATCCAAGCCCGAGCTGCCCCAGTGCTGGGTGCAGGAGCCACAGTGGAACCAGCTGCTGCCGCCACGCCGCCAGCCAAGACTCTCATTTGTTTTGGCTGGCGCTGAAGAATCAGCTTAGGCATCTCTGAGAACAAAATGGTGCATGGAACCGGGCCAAGCTGCAAAAGATAAGAAGCAATAAGAGTCGCAACAGATTATTTGTCTGGTAAAACAGAAGGAGAATTTTATCGGGGGAGAAAACGCGAGCGGGTCCCGGTTCGGCGCCGCGAGCAGAAGTTCTGCTTGTGCAGCTCCTCTCGGGCTGCACGACAGGTGCTGAGCTGCTGCTGCTCCTGGGGAATAACAAATTGCTGCTGCCGAGGAGCAGCGGCAGAGGAGAGGTGATTTCTGCACAACTGGCGGGAAGAGGAAGGCTCTGCAGCGACACGGCAACGCTGCCGGCAGGGCTGGAGGGGAGGGACGCGAATTCAGCCAGAAAAAACACCAGGAGCAGCGGCATAAAATAACTGCTGTGCTCTCCTGTGAGGCTGGGAGGGGAGCTGGGGTTGAAGATTAGCCACAGCCTTCCCCAAGTGATTCTCAGCCAGGCAATTCATCTCTCTGGAACTGGACCGAGGATAAATCTTATCAGCTGCTCGCGTGTTTCAAATAGATTGGGCCCATTTTCTCTGTGGCTTTCACCCAGGAGGGGAAAAGAGCAGGGAGTGCAGGTGAGAAGGGATAGAACCAAACAGATCCCAGAACCCCAGCATGGCTTGGGTCAGAAGGGACCTTAAAGCTCATCCAGTTCCACCCTGACACCTCCCACTATCCCAGGCTGCTCCAGGCCCCATCCAGCCTGGCCTTGGGCACTTCCAGGGATGGAGCAGCCCCAGCTCCTCTGGGCACCCTGTGCCAGGGCCTGCCCACCCTCCCAGGGAGGAATTTATTCCAAATATCCCATCTAAATCTACCTTCCTTCAGCTTAAAGCCATCCCCTGTTGTCCTAGCACCGCATGCCTTTGGAAATCCAACCCAAAAGACGAGAAAAATAGGGAATTCAGGAATCAAATATAAGTTTAGTAAGCAGTGAGTGAAGACTGGCACAAATGCAAGGATTAGGTTCTCACCTGACACACCCCAGTCTGGCTGAAATAGCCTTGAAGCACCTAAAGTAATTTTTATTCCATAAAATGACATTTTTATTCTATGTCACTTCCTTAGTCAAATGTAAACCTAACTTCAAAGTTAAGTTTAAAACTTAAAAACACTGATTTCTTTTTAAACAAAATCTTCTTTAAAAAAAAAAAAATTAAGATTTAACACCAAATCCATTATAAGTCTTCCCTTTCAGATCTAGGTTCATTCCAACCCAACCATCAGCTGGGAAATAAATCCCAGAGAGGGGGCTCTGAGCAGGCACAAAACAACACCCACCTTCAGCCCAAACAACTGAATTTGCACATATTTTGTGCTAAAAACCAAAGGAAAATACAATAGCAGGGTCTATCTTGGTTTCCCAGCTCCGTGAGAGGATGCAAGAAGACAGATTGCTCCTCCCTGTGAACCCAGGCTGCCTCAGTGTGCAGCATCTCTTAAAATTCAGGATGTTAAAGCCCTTATGATAAACACATCTCTGCAGCCAGGGGGATTTTTAATCTCCCTTGATTTACAGGCATTTCATTGCATTTGAGTATAACTTATTTTAATAGCATGGTGGAAATTGCAGCAGGGGCTAATTAGAGCAACTAAGTTAGTTAGATTTGTGTGCCTTTGGAAAACAGGCTGCATCTTTTTTAATAGGATAATCTAAATGGATCACCCTGACCTGCAGAGTTTCCCTGTAGGTACCAGGACACTTCTGCACCTCTCTGAATGAGGTAACTCCCTTGGAATTAGGGGACAAAGATAATTTATCCCTGTGAGGGCCAGATCCTACAAATTCGTGGGCAACTCCCCTTCCCACGGAAATAGTGGGAGGTCTGGGCAGCTCAGAACCTGGCAGGACTGAACCCTGAGGAAAAAAAAAAAAACCTCTCTGCTTTCACTGCCATGTCATTAATAGATGCTCAACGTGCCAGCAAGCCCCACGGTTTGGGATTTTTCAGCCTCACAGTCATGGTCTTAAACTAAATTACAAACCATTAGGCCTCAGCCAAATCTGACTTGCTTCAACACCACCGGGCTGGTTTGAATTTTTCCCAACTTGAGGTCGTAGTCTACAACTAATTCAAAACACATTGTGGAGGTCAACAAACCTGTCCCTGCCTCTCCTCTTGGCTTCTTCCTCAAGGTGAGTTCTCAGACCTAATCATCCTCGGATCCTTCTAGATAAAGAAGGGGAACAGCCATTTTTTGGGGTACTGAGTCGTTTTCACCTGCATTTTAGGAGAAGGTGAGTCACATCCTACAAGGAGAATTTATTTCTGCCAACCAGACGTGGGGAGCAAACAAAGGATTGACCAAACACCATTCTGCTCTCTGCCACCATCCACTGACCTTCCCAAGCCTCCGTGGGCCCAAATCTAAGAAAATTATCTGACTTCCATCATTATCTGAGTTCCTTCATTTAAAGGAGGAAAGGGAAAATCACCCCTGCTTTTCCAGGGTTTCCCTACCTCACACTGGAACAAGGAAAAATCCACCTGGGCTGGAAAAAAAAGCTGGGGAACATCTTTGATCCCCTTTGAAATTTCCACAGAAGGATTTCATTTAATTTTCCAGGCTTCTTTGCCTTTCTCCTGCAATAATGGCTGATATCATTTAGTGCAAAGCACAACGACAGCCATTAAAAATGGTTATTAGTCTGGAACTGCCTTCTTAATAGGAAACACACATGCCACACTCTTGGAGTTCAATGTTTTTTAATAGACTTCGAGGTAAATGCCACTGTGACCCTTATTCTTCAGGAGGGAGGGAGGCAGACAGAGAGGAATACGTTTCTTGGGCTGAGATTTTGCCCTTAGGCAGAGCCTTGGGCGGGAGGTGGAGCAGCTCCACCGCTGCCCTGGGGAGGGACGGGGCCTCTGAAATGCTCCTGTGAGGATCTGCAGCTCTGCTGCAGGGGAGGAGGATGCATTAGCACTCCAGCATCCCTGCTCAGCTGGGGCACAGCAGCAGAGCCATGGCTCAGCAGACTGACAGCCTTCTCCTGCCTCCTCCTTCCCCCAGGCACAGCGGGACCTTTGCAGGGCTGGGGTGCCCCTCAAGGTGACCCTGGCAAAGCTCAGACAGACACGGGGTCTGTGGGTTCCTGGCGTTGGGGCTGATCCCAGCTCCCCCTGCCTCCCAAATGCCCCTTCTGGAGCAAGGGATGCTAAACATTCCTGCCCTGGGGAAGAGCAAAACTGGATTTCCCAGCCTTCAGCAGGCTGATGTGAGACTACACATCAACATTTAGCAGTAACATCAGTAAGAGTTTTCTTTATTTACTCCCCTTCTCCTCCGACACCTGAACCTGCTGTTTCAAAGCAGAACTTGGGACCTCTTAAATGAAAATAGTAAAAGCACCATCCCCACTGCAGTGTAAGGAGCTACTTGACATGATGGGAAGTCTAAATCCACAGCACATCCAGTGTTTTCAGCTCTTTACCTCACCCAGCAAAGATATCCCCCTTCCTCAAAGCCTATTTCACCAACTGGGAATTTTATTTGCACTGTCAGGGAATCTCGAATGCCTATCTGATGTTTGCATTAGGGTTTGTTGTTGTTTTTGCTCCTTTCATCACCTTATAAAGGCCACGCAATGATTGCGTGATGCTGAGACTTTTGACAGATGTAACATATGTGCAACAATATTTATCATTTATTTAGCATGCTGGGTAGAGCGGCTGGCAAGGCTCTGCCATGCCTGACTTAAAGGCTGCTGGCATTTCCATTAGATAAAATCCCATCATGCAGGGGGTTAAGAATTCAGGCATTTCAAATCGCATCAGGCTGAATCATGACTCAAATCAGAAAAGCCAGTTTTTGGTTCACTAAGGGCTGACAAAGTGGGGCTAGGGGGAGGGTCAGGAATGGATGGCAGGTCACGAATATGTTCTTGCTCTATGACCAGGCTAATGCAGTCTGGGTTTTCAAATAACTGGGGGAGAGGGGGGTTCTGCCCAGCTCCGAGGAGCTCTCCGACCCACGGCATTTTCAAAGGCATCCATCTCCCTGCTTTGCTGCTCCAGCCAGCTTTGTGGAAGCAGACATCAGCCAGCAGTCATCCTCTTTGAAAAGCCCACTGCAAAGCGTCTGACAGTTCATTTTAAGGAGCACGCGCCTGCCAGACACGGGAATTCTCCTGCTCTGCACCAAGGTCCTGCAGCTCTCGGGAGCAGAGAGGAAAATCCGAGCTGATGCAGAGAGGCAGCAAGGCCACGGCAGCCAGAGCCCCAGGTCGAGCTCAGGAGCTCAACATCCAAACCCTCTGGGCTCTCTCAGTGTCTGTCAGGTGTGACTGACACTTCAGACCCCAAACCAGTGCTCAGTGCAAACCTCCTTCCTTCAGCCATCCTTAAAATCAAGATTTAGCTGATGGGCTTAATGGCAATTTCAATTTCTTTTCATTCTCAAGGAAAAGGGGATTAAAGACCCCACCCAAACAACCAAGGACTGGCAGTTTATCCTGACCCTGACTTGCCTGAAGAGTAATAAGAGGAGTCCTTTAACTTGTGCCCAGCTGCAGCTCTCTCTGTTCTCACGGAGCAGCAGCATACCACACATTTCATAATTAGGGCGAGAGGCACAGATAAGGCCATGGGGCTGAGCACATGAAAGGAATGTGCTGGGTGTGGGGAGATGGTGCTGAAAGGAAGAAGAGTTTTATACGGGCTGGAAAAGGCTCTGGCAGAGCGGGGTTATGGAAGGGGGAGCTGCGTGTGCCAGCGGGAAGGAGCACGTGTGGCAGGAGAACGGGCTGCTTTCCCTGCCAGTCCTGCTTTCCAAGGATTAAAGAGAGGCTGGTAAAAAGCCTGAAGTCCAGGGCACAGATTTGGGAGGGGATTTGGCATCCAGGTAGAAGGAACAAGTGCCCTGCCGTCGGAGGGACACAGCCAGGGTGGCTGTCCCCGAGTCCTGCAGACCTGGTTTGGGCCGAAGAGAAGATTTGGGATTTTTCCCTCTGACCATTCTGCATAAATCCACCTCAAGGTAATATTTAGGAAGCCCACTGTGCATTCTGGAGGGCTTTTGTGTTTGTTTGGTTTGAATAGTCCTGGGTTTGGCAGCAGGGCTGAGGAAACCACACATTTTTACAAGATTCCAAAGTGAAGAGAGACCTCGGCACTGAGCACAAAAGCACACAACGGTGGCAGGGCATTATTTGCTGAGTAAATCCAGAAAAAAAGCCAGGAAATACGAAAACACAGCAACACAGAACCTGCAAATTCTGATCTTTAGCCTGGTCTCTGCTGCCTGTGGATGAGGTGACCTTTGGTGAGCCACTCCATGTCTTTGTGCCACTCTTGCTCCTCTGACCTCGGGTTTCTTGCCCCGATTCCAACTCTGGGCTCTGAGCCCACAGCTCTGGGCCTGCTGCACTCCTGACCTTTGTGGGCACTCACAGCTGCTCCTGAAACACCAAGAAATGTCTGCATTCCATATTTCACCTCCAGCCCACAGCGCTCCCTGACCAAAGAGGAGCCCGAGATAATCTGAATGTTGGAGGCTGGTATTCCTGTTAAAATTCCTGGGTGGGAGTAAATCCATATTAACCCTCAGCCTACAAACCAGCCCATCTGATTTCTTTTTTTTGCTGGTTTAGATATTCAAATTCAGACCTGGGTATCAGGTGTGGGAGTGGGGAATCTCTCCTTTGTCTCAGATAAAAGCAACTCTCCTGATTTTACACCACTGCAGCATCCGAGGCTTTGTTCCAGAGAGCCTCACGTAGATCCCTGCTGGTGATAAACCAGGAAGGAATGACCTAAAAGTGTTTATTTTTTTCTTTTTAATATCTATTGAAATGTGTTTGTACCTGCCAGCCCTTCTGCTGGGGGTTTGCTCCCCCAGCAGCAGCAGCAGCAGCAGCAGCCTCACTACAAAGTGCTGCCAGAGCCTCCCATTTTCCTAACAAAAGCTGCACATGAACCCCCTCTATAAATGGGGGGGAGCATTTTCCTAAAATCAATCAGCCTCTATTATTCACTTGAAGGCCAATCTCATTGTCTGCTTCTTCCTCCGGAGGCCGATTTCTGCCAGGTAGAAAATTAAGTTTCCTTTACTTTTCTTCCCCTACACAATTTTTCAGTGTTCCAGCACCGTTGTTCGGTGTGGGAAAGCGACTTCCTGTCTCAATAAACAAGTGCACACAAGGCTTTTCTGGACACATAATGGGCTCTTTTTTTTTTTTTTTTTTTTTCTTTCTTCTTCTTCTTTTTTTTTTTTTTTTATTTTATACAAAAATCATTCCACACTTAACACATCAATGAAGCCACTTAAGCTCTACTGCATCTGAATTAAAGGGGGAATTGTGTGATCAAAGAGTGTGAAGGAGCCACACATGGAGTTCTTCAGACACTTTACTTTTGTTACATTTGATACATAACAAACCCAATAAATATGCTTATCCCAGTAGCCCATTTCATTATCTCATATCCTTATGTTTAAGAGCATTTCCTTTAAGAGCTGCTCTTTCTCCTTTGTTTTTTCAGCATCATACTTTTGAGGCAGTTTATTTTAAATGAAGATGCTAAAAAGAGGGAGAAAAGAATTTATTCTTTTTTCTCTAGGTGTGCTCAAACAAGACCAAAAATCCCCCTCCACTGAGTTTTTCCCCTGGATATATTTATTCATGTGAAAATACAGGCATTAACCTCAGTCAGTACAGGTTATCAGAGACAAGACTTGCACCAGGAATGTTTCCTAAAATTCTTCACAATAATTCTCCACTAATTCATCCCTTTCCCTCCACCACAGATCGAATCACTTGGAAAAAAACATAGATTTTGTGTACATTGATGTTTTCAGTGCTAAGAATAATTACCCATCTGCAGCTAAATTATTTAAAAATAATGAATATTTTGGAGCCTGCCCATTTTCCCCTGTTGTTTCACATGGAAGTGACCAATTTCTCCAGCCAACAAAGAAGCTGCAAGGTCTAATTTTTGGGGAATTGCTGATCATTTGTAGCCAGCAGTGACATGTGGCTGGTCAAAGAGCTGTCAGGGCTGAGCCAAAATGGGACCTTGTTCTATGAGCTGGGGGTTTGGGGCTGATTTTTACCCACAGATGGACAAATCCACTGGTCCTGCGAGGAATCTCTATTTCCAGAAGGAAGTTCAGTAGGATTTCTGCTGGAAACTGCGTGCCCAAAACTATATTTAATCCACTCTACCAGAAATAACCATGGCAAAACCATCCACCAAACCTCCAGGAAGACTTATTTGGGAGGAAATGACAGGTGCTTTTAGCAGAGTTGCTCATTAAAAGGCATTTCAAAATGTAATTTTTAAAACTGCCTTTGTATCTTTTTGTTTTTTCTGGCTTCCCCTCCACTTTCCCCAAGGGGTTCTGACAGAAATGCTCCAGACAGGAGGTTTTATATCACCTGAAATGGTGAGATCAGCCCCTGTTTGCTGCCACACACAGGATTGGCTCCTTTTGCTGTTAAAAAAAAAAAAAAAAAAACGAAAAAGAAAATGATCCTGCCTTAAAATCATGGACTGATTTGAACACATCCAAATGCTTCTCACGTGCAGCAAAGGCAGTGGGGAAAAAAGCACCTGAACCACCAGGAAAAAAAAAAAAAACAAACAAAAAACACCAAAAAAAAAAAAAAAAAACTAATAAAATGTATTTTCTGCTCTGTTTAATTCCTATCAGTAAATATCTTTACAAATATGCTTTTGTGATGAGCACAGCCTGGTTGGGGCTGCCTTTGTTTCGAGGCTTCCTAAATCAAAACAAGCAAACAAAACAACCCCCTGCCAGCTCCTGCTAAGTAGGGCACATCCCTGTCCCCATCCCAGCCCTCAGCAGCTCCCAGCCAAGGTGAAAATTGCAATATTTCACCCCAACCACGAGCTAGAAATTCTTTTAATATCTCAGAGACCTCCAGTTGTCCAGCAATAGAGGCCTGGCCACTAATTTGGCAATTTTTATCCATGAAACAGCTCCTGAAATCATGGAAATCTGGGACAGAATCAACAAGAGGGGTGCACACAGGAAGGCGATTTTGGCACTCATAAATCAGGAGGAAAATCTGGTAAAAAAGCTCAGAGAGAACCAAGAATTTCAAAAGGTAGAAGGCAATGAGGAGTTTTGGGTGTTACTTTGCTCGTTCCTTTTCAGACTCAGGGTTACACCTGACACTCGGGTCTGGAATGGCTTCAGGTCACAATCCCACACCAATATTTTATTTCATTTCTACCAAGAAAGTGCCTGATGAGGAGGGGAAACAGAATCAAAGCCCAGCAGCCTGGCTGCTACTAAAAATTAATGCTAAAATATCAACCCAAACTCACCCTTTGGTTGTGGTGCACTTTATTTATAGTAGTGGGATCCACAGATGCAGGAAATTTTCTACATTTCCCCTCCTTCTGTTGCTTTTTTTTTTTTTTTTTTCCCTATGCAAATCCATACTGGTCATTAAATCAAGAACTGAAGAAGTATTTAGCAGCAGCTGGGGGGTAAAATCCTGCTCTAACTCCATCCCATTTATTGGTGCTGGGGAATATTTGTCCCCCACATTTCCATGCCTCAAGTGATCTGCTGGAAACAAATAAGAAGAACAGAAAACATTCAAAGTATTTTTTTAATGTTTTCATTTTTTTACTCCCCCCCAACAACTGAAATCCTCATCCAATTTTGGATTTCTGCTTCATTTTCTGAACAGGAGCTTTTAAAGGTGACTGTGTTGGGTGTGGTTCTAATCAATTTTTTTTTTTTGATTCTGAGAAGAAATGTTTTGGGGAAATTAAAAGAGAAATAATCAATTAATAGCGTTTAAAACAGCCTGATGGCAAGAATTTGAGGGAAAATGTGCAAAGGCTGCAAAACTTGCCTGAAATCTTTGCCAGAACATTTAACTGGTAATGGAAAAAAAGCAGCATTTGGGTTTTTTTTTTAACAGATTTAATTGAGAAAAGAGACCCCAAAGACCCACTGATGCTTCCCTAAATCACTGCAGACATTTAGTCTGGCAACACATTGTACCTAATGATTAAACCAATTCCCCAACCAGAAATTTTTAATCTTGATGGAAATCGGGAAGCAAATTTCAAAAAGGAAGGAGTGGATTTTTGAATGGGGCCATTTGGTTTTTCCTGCTGCATGAAAGAAAGTTTCCCTCATTGTCTTAATTCAATTAAATTTAAAACCTGCCCGGGGAGAAGCCTGAAAAAAATTAGAAAAGTTGTCTTAATGTATAAATTAAGGTATTTCTGTGGATTTGACAACCCCCAAAAAAATCTACCAGGTGGACAAAGATGATCCTCCACTGGTTTTGATGTGGAAGGGAAGATTTATTTCAGCTTTTGAAGCTCTTTCTGACAGTGCAGCTTGGAAATTTCACTTTTTCCCTTGACAGTTTACAATGGATCGTTTGAGTTCCTAAGTCCAAAATCCTTAATTTTTTTAAGCTGTAGCCACTTTTCCTCATACAGGAAAAAATCCAGTCAGGGATTAGGGAAGTGCCTTTCACTAGTACTTCCTAATTTCAGATATTTTCAGGCTGCTGAAGATGTAAATCCTGCAATTAGAATAGAAATAAACTGGTTTTCACCACAATTCTTGGCAGAAAGGGAATTCCAGCAGCCTCTTTTGCTCCAATACGAGAGATTCCAGGAAAAACCTCCCCACCAACCTCAGCACAAAAAAAAAAATAAAAAAAAAAGAACAACTCCAGGTTGGACTAAGGGAAGTCAGATCCAGGGTTAATTTATTGGTTTAGAGTGAGCAGAGACCTGAGGGAAACACACAATGTCCCCTTCCCTAAAGGAAAATTATTCCATGCTGGAAATAAATTCCTCATAGATCACTGGCACAGCCATGGCTGAAAATCAGACCTCAAATCTGCAGGTCATAATGAGATTCAAATGAGTTGTATTTCAGAGAGGAATAGTGAAAATAGAGAAAAAATCAGGTTTTTTTGTCCTTGAGGAGAATAATCCCAACCAGATCCTGGAGTGCCAGGATGGCACAGCTGAGATATTTTGGTATCATTCAATAAAAAAAGCCATTGTCACCACACTGTCCTTCACAGATATCCTTCACCTCTCCAACTACATTTTCTAAGTGCTTTATGCTGATTTTTAACAGATTTAAAAGAAAATAATTCAAAATGCGTTGTTTCAGTGCCTCCAGAGAAAGATTTTGCCTGTTAGCACCGAAATAAGACTGAGAAAAGATGGATCTGGACCTTAACCTTCAGTGGAGTTCCTGAAAAGCAGTGGATTTGGAGTGAAAAAGAGCCCAGAAATGTATATTTTATATAAGATAAATGTATGTTTTATATATTTCATGGAGCAAGGAGTACTCTCCTCATGCTGCTCCACAACTGCATCTCACTTCCAGCAGGGCCTGGCTCACTGCAAGGGAAGATTTGAAGATTTGCAGCCCGGGATATAACTCATGATGAGCTAAAGTGGGAATCTGAGCCGTGGCATTTTCATTTCAGGCATATTCAAAGGTAGGAGAGTCCCTCTGTTCTGCCTGAACTTTAGATAAGAACACGCTGTGCCATGGCTCTGCTTTCCTCACAGCATTCCTGGAATTTTCACTGCAGTAGGAGGAAAGGGAGAGGGGAAAAAAAAAAAAAAAAAAAAAAAAAAAAAAGGGGAAAAAAAGCAAAAGAATGGGAAAAAAAAAGGTGGGGGGAGAGAGAGGGAGAAGTTTGGCTCCCAGGAGGTGTTTTATTGTGTGGACACCCAAAGGCTGGGTTCCATCAAACCTCCAGCTGGCTCTCACACAGACAAAGCTCCTCCAAGGCCTTCCTCACCTTCCAGAGTAATTTTTGGAGGCTTTTCCTGGGCTTCCCTCCCAGGACAGGGCTTTTCCTCAGCAGGAATCTCTTTGATTTCCACTTTGGAGGGAGAGGGTGACTCCAAACCCCAGGGATGTGCCAGGTGTGCTTTAAAAACTTGGTTTTGGAAAATCAGCTGTTCCCCGTGAGCCAGGGCACAAATAAAGCTGAAGGAGTTGCTGAAACACTTTCAGTAGAGATTCCTGGGTGAGGCTCCTCATTTTTTCTGCTGTTCCGAGGGTCTTTCATGCCCTGACCATCCCCAAATAAATAAATTTTCATCCACCCCAATGAAGCTTCAGTCACTTTTGCATTTTTTGGTGTCCGGATCAGAACACGAGGTTAAAAATGCTCAGAAATCCACAAAGCTCAGTCCCACTGCCCTTATTTTCTGATCTATCGCCAACTCAGGTTGCAGAAATAGAAGTAAAAACTAAAATATAACTAAATAAAGATATAACTAAAATATAAGAGAAAGATATAAGATATATAAGATACATAAGATAAGAAATATAACTAAAAAATAAATGACACACACATATAAGTGAGATAAATGACACACACATCAATAGACAGAAGCAATTAATTATTATTAGATATCTAGATTAGATATAGATAATTAGATTAGATATAGATTAATTATTATTAGATATAGATGTTCTCAAGTAAAACAAATATCAACTCCCAGGGATTTGGTTTTTCCCTTGTATTGTGAGATTTGATCAATTAATCTTCGTTAGAATGCCTTTTTTTTTTAAGAGAATCAACCAGCACTTGAATTTTTGAGCAAGTTCACTCCTTCCTTTGCTAATTCCCACGCAGCCTTTTCTGCTGCTGGAAGTTCATTTTCGAGCTGGCATTTTGGCTCCCATTTTGTTTCCCAGCAAAGACCCCCAGCCAGACAATAACAGCCAAACCTATTCCTTTCTTACCAGATAACACTCACGTCTTGCTACAGAATTCTCAGGCTGTAAATCAACTTGAAAAGCTAATTTAAGGATATTCACTTGCACTATTCAGGGCTGTATAAACATTCCAAATTCCAATTTTTCATCAAGACATATGCGAGCATTTAAAAGGGACTTAAAAGAGCCATTTTGCAGCTGAAGGGAGAAGATCGAGCTCCAGCCTTTTATTTTTTTTTTTTCCCCTCCAACGACATTATCATGCAATATTAACACACAACAAAATATATATATTTTTTATTTTTTTTTTTCAGTGCCTCTGTGTATTTATGAGGTCCTAAGGGATGGCAGAGCTCCTTTAGCCCAGAGGAAAGCTGGAGGAAACTGCAGGAATGAGAGCGACCGTTGAAACATCAAATACGCAGCAGAATTCCTTGGTCCGGCGCAATTTCTTGCCCCGGTGCTGTGGTGTTGCCTTTCGCTGTATCTGCTGGTTTAATTGTTTCTGCCTGTTCTGCCCTTTGTCTGCCCAAACCCCCTCGCCTTAGGGAGATTTCAGAATCTAAAGGTGGGACGGGGCTTGGGCAGGAAATGAGCGCTGGTGGCGCGGCGGAATTAAAGGAGAAAGTTCAGGAGTGGCTCTAGGAATGGCTGGATTCATAGAAATGTTGGGGAAACTCCTGCTCCTCTTGGTTTTTTGGTTTTTTTTGGTTTTTTTCTTGTTGGTTCTGTTGCCATTTCTCCCACAAACCCTGGGTTTGTGAATCTGGAATTAAAGGAAAAAGCTCAGGAGTGGCTCTAGGAGTGGCTGGATTAATACAAATTTTAGGGGTTTTCCTTCTCCTCTTGTTGTTTTTTTTTGTTGTTGGTTTTGTTGTCACTAACCCAAATAAACCTTAGAAACCCTGGGGGTGTGATTCTGGAATTAAAGGAGAAAGTTCAGGAGTGGCTCTAGGAATGGCTGGATTCATAGAAATGTTGGGGAAACTCCTGCTCCTCTTGGTTTTTTGGTTTTTTTTGTTTTTTTGGTTGGTTCTGTTGCCACTTCTCCCACAAACCCTGGGTTTGTGAATCTGGAATTAAAGGAAAAAGGTCAGGAGTGGCTCTAGGAATGGCTGGATTATTACAAATTTTAGGGTTTTTCCTTCTCCTCTTGGTTTTTTTTGTTTGGTTTTTTTTTTTTTTTTTTTTTTTTTTTCTGTTGGTTTTGTTGTCACTAATCCAAATAAACCTTAGAAACCCTGGGGGTGTGATTCTGGAAGTAAAGGAGAAAGTTCAAGAGTGGCTCTAGGAATGGTTGGATTAATAGAAATGTTAGGGAAACTCCTGCCCCTCTTGGTTTTTTCTTTTTTTTTTTTTTTTAATTGTCTTTGTTGTCACTTCTCCAAACAAACCCCACAAACCCTGGGTTTGTGACTCAGGAATTGAAGGAAAAAGTTCAGGAGTGGCTCTGGGAATGGGTGGATTAATATGAATTTTAGGGCATCTCCCTCTCCCTCTGCTCTTGCTTTTATTTCTGGTTGGTTTCGCTGTCACTAATGCAAATAAATCCCACAAACCCTGGGTTTGTGACTCTGGAATTAAAGGAAAAAGCTCAGGAGTGGCTCTGGGAATGGGTGGATTAATACAAATTTTAGGGTTTTCCCCTCTCCTCTTGTTGTTGGTTTTTTTGGTTGGTTTTGTTGTCACTAATCCAAATAAGCCTCAGAAACTCTGGGTTTGCGATTCAGGAATGAAAGGAGAAAGCTCAGGAGTGGCTCTGGGAATGGGTGGATTAATACAAATTTTAGGGCATCTCCCTCTCTCCCTGCTCTCCTTGTTGCTGGGTTTTGGGGGGGATTTTGGTTGGCTTTGTTGTCACTTCTCCAAACAAACCCCACAGACCCTGGGTTTGTGACTCTGGAATTAAAGGAAAAAGTTCAGGAGTGGCTCTGGGAATGGGTGGATTAATACAAATTTTAGGGAATCTCCCTCTGCTCTTGGTTTTTTGGTGTTTTTTTTGGTGGTTTTTTTGGGGGGTTTTTTGGGGTTTTTTTTTTTGGGGGGGTTTTTTGGGGGTTTTTTGGGTTTTTTTTGGTTGGCTTTGTTGTCACTTCTCCAAACAAACCCCACAAACCTTGGGTTTGTGACTCTGGAATTAAAGGAGAAAGCCCAGGAGTGGTTCTAGCAGTGACTGCATTAATACAAATTTTAGGGAATCTCCCTCTCCCTCTGCTCTTGTAGGTTTTTTTGTTTTGTTTTGTTTTGTTTTGTTTTTTTTGTTTTGTTGTCACTTCTCCAAGCAAACCCCACAAACCCTGGGTTTGTGCCTCGACCCTGCTGATGGGGAGCTCAGCCTCTGCTTTGGTGCCATCCCAACCCTTCCTGCTCCCCGTGGATCCCTTCCCCACGTGGGAGGTTGTGGAGACAGAAAGAGGGAGAAGGAGCAACACTCAGGTTTCTATTTTCAGTGGGGGAGTGCAAAGTGAGCTCCCAAAATTCCTTACAACGCCCATGGCACGCTCCAGGAAAATAAACAGAGCTGGCATCAGGATCTGTGCAAGGAATTTTATTTTTCCTCCTTTTTTTAAGTGCACTCCATCCTCCTCTCCTCTTCTGTCTCTCCCTTTCCCAGTTTGTTTTTTTTTTTTTTTTCCCTCTCATCTCTTTGGACAAAAGATTCCACAATCAGAGATGCAAACACCAAGCAAGGAGGATATGTGCTTAAAATGCCACATGGCCAATAAAATCTATTTTACAGCAGATCTCACCTTTTACAAGCAAATTGACCACTGTAAGAAAAAAAAAAAAGAGAGAAACTGGCCCAAAATCCTGGTGTAAAACAGCCCCCAACACCCCAACCCTCAAGTACAGCAATTTAAACAATTCTCTGAAAAATGCCCAGATTAAAAGAAAAAAAAAAAAAATCACAATAGTGGGAGTTTCAGTATCCAACCAAACCAACCAAAAGGTACGAGGCCACAGATTTCAGGAATTAATTTGGGTTAATTCAGATGGCAGAGATGAGGTAGGCAAAATAACAAGCAATTACCTTTTCCTGCCTTTGAAGAACAATGAACTTGGGAACGGGTCCAAGTTTAGGAAGAGTGATTACAGATTTTCTGCTCAGAGGAACCTCTCCCTCCTCGAGACACACAACACATGTGTACATATGTACTTTTTATGGCCATCCACTTATCTGTAGTCCATAACACTTGCAGGATTAATTAAAGATAAAATTCAATTATTTATTACATACCCTGCTAATTATTTTTGAAGCTCCATAAAGAGAGCAGGAAAAGCTGCCCAACACAAGCCATAATTAAGCAGCAAGGCAGCATTTGTGTGGTCACTTGGCGAATCCAACGTGCAAAACGTTTATCATTTAACCATTTCCTTTATTCTGTGCACCAGCCTAGAAGGGTTTGAAAGCTGGGCAGAATGACAAATTCGACTTAAATCTAATTTTGAGGAGGGAATATCTATTCCTACGAGTTTCGACAATCACTTTAGTGGATAATAAGCAATGTTAAATAAAACATGCAGCTAAATAGGCATTAAAGGCCTTTTACATACTTGGAAGAAAAGAAAACAGTTTTTTTCTCTTTTTTTCCCTTTTTTTTTTTTTTTTTTTTTTTTTAATGCTGCAGACTGCAGGCATTTTGGTCTATCTCTGTCAAGTGCAATTCTTTCTTGATGAATGACAAGGTACGATAATAGGCTGCCGTTACCAGGGCAACCAGACAGCAGAGCTGTGTGCCTTGAATTTTGTCATCTGAAAATGAAACCAGAAGCAAAAGAAAAGCTGAGAATCGAGCGACAGATTAACTCTGAGGGGGGGGGACTGGCGGGGGGAGAGAGAGCACAGGAGGAGGAGGAAGGAGAGAGCAAGGAGGGGGAGAGGGGGCTGCATTACAAGCAATTAAAATTACTGTAATCTGTGCTCGCTGTGTGTGTCTGGGTTGCAGTTGCAGCTATCATTTGTCAATAAGCTCCCAGCCCTGTTTCCCCCCACTGTTCTCTTTGTTCCAGAAATGGTGGTGGGGGGGGAGAAAGAAAAAAAAAAAAAAAAAAAGCTTTAAAAAGTACTTTTTGGGGCACTCACCTTTACAAGAGGTGGCTCTGCAGCTTTGCTCCCAGCAGCTCTCCCAGTTGCTCCCAGTTCCACCCAGCACCCTGCATGAGGGTGGGGATGCAACACTCATTTCTGGGGTGGGAGCCGTGGCTAGATAGGATCCCATCAGCCCAAGAATTCCCCAAGGATTTACCCAGTGGCTTCACCTGGGCCTGGGAAAGTCTCCTTGAAGTCCTCACGGATCAGAGCCATCCCCACAGGAATTGGTTTTGTCTCACAGGGACAAAGTTGGGGACGTTCAGCCAAAGGTTGAAAGCAGAAAAGCTCAAGAGGGGAGAGTTCACCAACTCCAACCTGGCATCAGATTTAAACACCAGGATGCCTGGATCTGGCCTTGGTTCAGCTTGGCTTTGTGGAGATGAGCAAAAATTCTCTCCTTTGTACCCATAAATTCCAATCAAACACAATCAACACACACACACGCACCTTGAGTTTGTAAAAAATACCCAAACTGCAAAGTTTAAGCTGTAGATGCACGGCGTAAATGGCTTCACAAACTCAAAATATTCCCAAAAACTCTGCCTGCCCAAGCCCCAGGAACTAAACCTGCAGCAAATTTCCTCAGCCCCGTACCCTGAGACCTCACAATATTCGTGTTTCACCCTCTTCCATTCCCTCCAGAGATTTTTACGGATGTCTTCTCTCCCTAACCTCCTGGGTTCACAGATTAAACTTCACTCCTGCAGTTTTGTGGAAGAGCTGTTGATAAAATAAACCTCCTGTAATTTCTGTGCAGTCCCTCAGGCAAAACTCCCCGCGATCCTTGCGCTGTGTGGGTGAATCATTAGGCTCCTGTACCTCAGAAATTGGCATTTCTGCCAAGTTTGAAGATGAGGAAACCGCCACAGAGAAAAAGCTGCCTGAGTCAGACCTTTTGAAGAGTCCACAGGACTCTTTCCTCCTCCTTCAGTTTGAACCAGGCTTTAACAGCACTTGAAAAAAAGGACTTTGGATTCCTGGCTCACAGCTTCAGGTCTCATTAGGCCAAATTTCTTCCCAATGAGCTTTGTCTGAAAACACTGATTTAAAACGTAGTTAATTCAATTAAAAAAGAATGCAGAGCAATAAATGTTGCCTAACCAAAATTACTCCACCTTTGCACAGGAAAATTATACTCTGAGCGTGTCAGTCATAGAGATGACATGTTCTGGAAATAAAAATTCATAACCTATGCATGTTTTTACATGGGCAAGTCAGTTAACTGATTTTTAATGTATCTAAAGGAAGTGATCATCCCTCCATTTTCTCTATAGTCTAATGGGTTATAAAAGAATGACTTAATTTTTTGGCATCTCGGCCACCTTTGAATATTTTCCATGGAAGAAATGAAGTGATTTTTCTCAATATCATCACTTGTGCAATTGGCTTTTTTGCCATGGCAAGCCCAGGACGTTTCGGTTGTGCTGATTTATTTTTACCCCGTGCCTGTGTCTGCATGGCCCCGAGGAGAGGAGCCCCTGCTAGCTCTGGCAGCAGCAGCAGCTTCGTTCCACATGGACTAATTAGCTCTGGGTGTTTTGGGAGGGAATGTGGCAATTCATGCACTTACACAAAGTTTTGGAGCTGGATCATCTCCACGTTCCAGCTGAGCTCCTGCACAGGTATCAGGAAGCCAACATTTTGTTTTTTGGGGTTGAAGGAATGATCTGGCTGCTCCTCCAGTCTCCATCCAAGCAAGTGGTCACCAGGGCAATTACAAACTTGTCTTTATTGCAAGCTGTTTTTAAACCCTTCATTTGAAAGTTGGCGTATTCCTAATTTCCATTCAGTTTTTGAGAGGCAACACAAATCTGCACTAGAATTTGTCAGCAGCTGCACTTATAACATGGGAAGGTGTTACTCCTGATGATCTGGTAACCCCCAAATTTGTTTTGTCCAATGCAAAAAGGGTTTTTTATGGAGGGTTTTTTAGTATTTAGGGGTTTTTTTTTTTTAATTTCCTTTTTCTATTATTTCCATTTTTTTTCTATTTCCCTTTTCTATCCTCTCAGCATTCTCCTGTTTGTGCATTGAGAGAAAGGAAGAAAATGAGTTCTGCTTTATTTGAGTTGCTAATTCCCACAAATCAGGAGATTTGGATAACACACTAAAGTACAGCCTTTCTCCAGCTACCTCACATCAATTCTACTTTTCCCCATCATGTGGCACTGGTGTCTTTCACCATTCGGGAAATCTCATGGCAGAACCATCAAAACCATTTGGGAAACGCTCCTTGAAACGTTGTCCTGCTTTGTCCAGTCCTTCTACCTGCTCTGGTCAGAAAAAGCAATCCTGTTAAAACAAATGATCTACATATTAATAATTTTGACTAATTCCACACTGCTTTTCTCATAGTTGGGTGAGGCAGTGTAGAGCACAGCCACCAGGATTATTTTAAATTTGGGACTGAATTAAGGCCTCAGAGCTGTCTTAACCCACTAAACCATCCTGCTTTTTAATCTTCCTTCCGTGCACCTCTGTGTTAACTCAAGCTGAGGCTGAATTACGGCTCCTTCTTATCCCTGATAAGCAGTGGCAGAGCAAAAGCTGGAGTTTACTCAGCCTTGTGCATCCATCAGCAGCGTGTCAGGCGCTTTCCAGTCCTGGAATCCTTATTAACAGTGGTGATGGAAGAGGCCCCTGGAAAAGAGCGGGGTTTTCAAACCCCTCCACGGAGAGGTGACAGCTCAACAAATCACCTTTGGATTTGTGAGCTCAGCAGATTGTTCCTGGAAGCTGTTGAGAGAAAATAAATATGGAAAACCACAATGTCATTTCTAAGAGTCGCTTTTCAGAGCCTGACCACATTTTAAGTATCTGCTAAGTGATGTCCTTTCTCCTCCCCTGCTCCCGGCCAAAACCAATGTTGTATCAATCTCCCGACAAAGACAAGCTTGACGCTGGGGTTCCAGACACCAAAACAAATACCACCTACAGCCCTCGTGAGTCACACAACTCATGTGATTTAAAACAAAAGTAATAAAAAAATAAATTAAAGAAAGAAAAGCTCAACTAATTCTTAATCTGAGAGACTCACAGAAAGGAAATAACTCAGCAATGCTTTCCTCTTCGGGAATGACTCGGTGTTTGAGGGAGAAAGGATGAGTTACAAATGTGAAATAACCCAACACATCTTTAGATAATAAATGAATTTTGCAGCTGGGCCCAAACCCCCCCTGCATGGTGCGACCTCACAGGCAGCCCCCGTAAGAACTGTCCCAGTGCAAAGCTTCCTTTCACTTCCATCTGATGGACGGTCCTGCACCCCTCAGTGGAGGTGAACCAGCTCCAGCCCTGGTTTATTGATCCCCACATGTCAGCACAGCTTCCAGAGCCCAGCCAGCTCCCTTTGGGAAGCCCTGGACACTGGCAGGAGAAGCTTTGATGTCTTTGCACCTGTCTGTCCTCCTCTGAAGATCCCTTGGCTCAGCAAACTTCTCCAAGTGTCCTTCCTGAAATCTGCCTCAGGGATGAACGGAACGTTTAGTAAGGACTGGGGAAAATGGCTCTTTTGGAGAGAAAGATAATGCTAAGCTTATATCCATGGCATCTGGGTTTTCTGGTTATGGGTACATTAAAATGTATTTAAATACTGGCATTAAATGAGAGCTTCTTGCTCTGAGTGCAGTTGTCCAATAAATTATTTCAGAAATGGCTTCAGACTTCTGCAATAATCGGATTTTGGCAAGCAACAGGACTCTTAAAAGAACCACTTCATCATTCTGAGGAGATCATAAATGGGAGTTAACTCCTAGATACGGTCATTTGCAAAACCATCAGAGGTAATAACAAAACATGAGCCACTTCTAAATGGACTGCTGAGGAGGAAGCTGAGGGGAAAAAAACCTGTCACCAACCCACAGCAGGCCAGCAAATGCAGGCAAAATGTATTATAGCCTGCAGCCCAGCAGATCCCCTCCCTGTCAGATGGAGCAGGCACAAGGGAGTTTTTCTCCTTGAGAAGAGTGCCAGAGCTGTCTGGTGGGCATCATCTCCAGTGGACACTGAGAACTGTGTGCTCCCAGCTCTGCTTCTCCCTTTGATGCCATTTTCAAGTTTCACTTTCAGCCTTCTGTTCTCTCCAATAAAAGAACAAACAAGTCTCTCCGATTTTTTTTTTTCCTCCCCCCCAAAAAAAAAGTCATTGCTCATCAACCTCTAACCACTCTTTTCCTACAGAGGGATTCTTCACAGGAGCAGAGGGCCAGGAGGGGATTTTGTCCTGCCCTGCATGGCTGAGGGGCAGGTTGGTTACTCATGCACCGCATCCCAAGCGATGGCACTGCTGACACAGGCATGGTGACACCATGGCAATTCTCAGGCTTTGAGGTGGCCCTCAAATCTCTGCTCTCTCTGACCAGGGAGGACCTGAGGGAACGGCTGGGAGGGGTATCAGGGGATGTTTTGTTGCGTTTTTGGAAAAGGTTCTTTCCACAGAGGGTGGTGGGGCGCTGAGCATTCCCCAGGGAATGGGGAAGGAGCTGCCAGAGCTCCAGGAGCATTTGGACAAGGTGGGATTTGATGATCCCTGTGGGTCCCTCCCAGCTCAGGACATCCTATAATTCTGTGATTCAAGAATAAAGCAGTGCCCAGCAAAACGATGAGCCAAAACAAACCAGTTATCCCTGGAAACACTCTGAAAAACACCCCTCAGACACTCTGGATTTGGGGACTCTTGATAGAGAACTGAAGGCCTCAAGCTGTAGGCCTCAAGCTGACAAGGGAGACCAAATATTTGGAGTATGACAAGAAGCAGCTTAGCCAATTTAACTTATCTGTTTTCATAACAGTTGGAGAGGCTCCTGCATCTCCACTGGGGTGTGGGTGGGGGGTTAGGAGAGCTGTCACACTTTGATAAGTAGGGCACTCCGTTATGAAAGATTAAGGCCAGAGATGCGGATGCAGCTGAGTGTAAATGAGACTCCCAAGAGCGAAGATCAAAGTTGGGAGGAAAACCATAGTAAAGCATGAAAACCAAACTTCCTACCAGGAATTGAAGCATGAAAGGGCCATGGTGACTTTCAGCTTCGAGGCCAGAGGCTGAAGGCCTTTCTGAAAGCTGTTGGGGGGTCTCTGTGCCAAGCTTGGACGGTCCTCACTGGAAGCAGATGGGGAAAGAGGGGTTCCTGCATGTCCCATAAAAAGAACCAACTCTGCAGGCTGGGGAATCATGCTACCAAAGCGAGACAAGATAGAGCTTTGATATTTCTTGGCATTTTTCTCCTGTAAATATGAAGACCACAAGACTTTAAAAAAAGCCCAGAGGGTTTTTGTCTGTGTGTAGTCATGTAAACCACTGCTCATCAGAGAGGCTTTCTGGCCAAGGAATTAAAGCTGTTTCCTTCCTGGCCCCATTTGTTAAAGATTTTGTCTCTGCTGCTTCAGTCCATCATAACTGGCTGGGACTTCACAGGATGGGAGAGGGAAAATCTCTTCCACAACGAGGTGACAGCCATGAACACTCATCTGGTGCAGGAAAAGAAGGTGCACTGGTCTCAATTCCATATTCTCTCCATCTCAGGAACTCTGCACATGTTATTACCTTGGCCAATTCCCTCACTCTCTGAATGACTTCATGTGAAATTTGGGGTAAATAATTCAATTTCCCTGCACCTGCAAAAGAGGGGGGGTTTAAATAATGATTGTACTTACCCTATAAACTGCAACTCAGCTGTTAGAGCCATCTTATCTGAGCATCTGATAATCTCTTGCTGCTTCCCACATTGTAAGCATTAAGTTTGTGGAAATATGGCATGGAAGGAGCAGGAATGAGGTCTGTGCTCGTGTTCAGGTCAGAGGAGGAATAAAAGGAACACGGAGGAGCTGCTTTGGCAGTGGTGCTTCTCACTTTCCAGATCCCAGCCTCCTTTAATTAACTTTTCTAAAGTATGTGAGGAAAGAAGGGTGGAACATTGAGCTCTTCTCGTGTGCTCTGACTGCAGCAGAGCTTCTCTCCAAGGCTATTTTCAGCAGCTGCTGCTCATTGCAGCTTCCAGTGGAGGGGGATAGGGGTGGTATCTCCCACTAAATATGCCAGCACTGTTGCCTGCACTACCACGTCTCAGTTTGGGGTTAAAAAGGACGGTTTAAGGTGCAGTGGAACCTGTTGAGCAGCCCAGGGGGAGGCAGGGCTGCACCCTGCAGCAGGGCTGGGCAGCTGCAGGTGAGGGAGGTGAGTCCTGCCCTCCTTTGGAGGTGCCCTGCAGTGACCTGTTCCATGCCCAGGGACACTCCAGTGCCTGAGCAGCGTCCCTGCTGGCACAGTGACCTGCTCCTAGTGGCTGATGCTGGCCAGCACCTTCCCTTTCACAGGGTTTCTAGTGGGAAAAGACAGCCTTACTGGTTTATTTTCCCCCCTTCCCCACATTTTTCTCCTTCAGTTTCCTGTTCCATCCTCATCATCTTTCTCATCAGGTCACTCCCTCCCTCGACCTCCCTTTTACGCTGGGGACAACGAGTCAGATGGGAAATTGCCCATCCCTACAGCCCAGCTCTGCCCACCACCAGCCTGTTCCAACCCCAGGGGCTTCCCTTGGTCACTGAAACCCTGCAGCAATAAATTTGGAACTGGACAGGGCTGGAGTGCACAGCAGTGGAGAGCAGGAGATGGACCTGGGTCTGAAGGAGCTAAACCACATCATTTGCAATTCCTGGGATGGAGCTGAGTAAGGGCTCTGGGTTCTTATCCAGGGGACTGGGTCAGGCTCATTTCTGTGCTGCTGCATTTCCACCCCACCTTTACCCGTGAGCAGAGCCACAACCTCATCACACCTTCCCCTCTGGCAGCAGAGCCAAACTCTGGGATGAATTTCCATCCACAGGCGACCTGATTTTCTTTCCACCCGTTTTCCCCAGTGCTCTCCCTCTTCCCATCCCTGCAGAAAGCAATTCCTGACTGGGAGCACAGCTTCCAGCAACTTCCAGGAGAGCAGGAATATTTATATCAGCTGGGGATTGGACCAGATTATGTTTAGCTTTAGTCCCTTGTTTCAGAAACAATAACGTTATGAATAATCCTTTTATGTTCATACATCTTGTATAAATATCTGGAACATGTATAGAACCAAGGAGAGGAGGGAATTCATTAAGGTGGTCAAGGGGAATGTTGCTCTGAGGAACAAGGAGCTCCTTAGGAGAGTTAAAAATGGTTTATCCCATTACTTTTTCTTTAGAAAGAAACCAAGGGAAACTAAATCTAACTAAATTTTTTTGAACAATGGTATTAGTTTGTGGGAGCATATTCCTGAGGAGCTCATGGGAGCATTAGTGTGTTAGTTCAGCTGCCCTAAAATATGCATGATAGTTTTTCTTCCACGTTTTACTGCAAAATTCCCGATCAGGCAGGTCCAAAGTCTGGAATCAATAGTAATTTTTCAATAGAGTTCCATGGATTTACAGGCAGGCCCCATGTGCTCATTATTTAAAATAAATGAAGGGAAGAAATAATGAATCAAAATGTGACAGGAGCAGGGATTTTGGAAAATCCCCCTAATTTTGAAGAGACCCTCAAGCCAACTTTTCAAGACAAAACAGGGCGTGCATTGAATTTTCAGTTCAATGACATCATGTCACTCTGATTTCATCTGGTTCCCGCATGTTTTTGGTGCGAGCGTTGTGATTTATTACAATTTAAATGATAAAGCACCCAAGAATGTTCAGGCAATTGGATTAGCCCATTGACTGAATGCGCAGACAGCTATTTTTAGGAAAGAGGTGTCAGTTTGTGCAATATTAGATGGCCTGATCAGTTTTTTACGGAGGGGGCAGGGGGATTTCCCTTCTCACGTGGTTCTGCTGGTACCTCTGTGTTCTGCTCTTTTTAAGTGGAGAGCTGAATGTCACAAGATTTTGTTCATCAAAGGTGAGACCAAGTTCTTGACACCCTCTGCTGAATCTTCTGAGAGAGAGAGGCTGGCAGGAAAAGCCAAGCCCAGATTTTGCCTGCAGTTTAAAGAGACTCAGGACACGGATTTTGGTGTTCCCACATTCTGTAGGGATGGGTCAGCCACGACAATTTATGAGCAGCAGGACTAGAACACATGCAAGTCTCTGGATGCCAAGTTCTTGATTCACACCATCCCATCCTCATAAATTATCAGGTGGATCCTCCAAGCTGGAAGCTGCTCGGACCCACAGCTCCAGACAGACAGACGGGAAATGGAAAAAAAACGGTGCTCCTGTCTTTTGTTTGACAAATATTTTAGGATAAGGCTCCACGCCAAAGCAAAAATAACCCTGGAACTGGAATAATTCATGAATAACGTGGCACAACAATAAAAGGTTCCTGTTAGTGTAGTGGATTCTTTAATTCAGGCCAGAGGAGAAAGTGCTAAAATCAACACAAAGGGATCCCATTAGGAGATGAAAGGCTTGTTGCAATCCCTTTGGTTTACTCAGCTGGGTCACTTTAGGAGCACTGAGTGCTCAGGTGTGGCCTAATTCTCCTTTTCTTGTGTTCCTAAGCGGGGCAGGGGCTGAGGGCGTGTTTAGGTGCGAAGGGAATTCGAGATGTGTATTCTGAAGGACAGCATTAACCATTCTGGCCATCCTACACCAGACTGGTTCAGTTCCTCGGGACACAGATCAGGGAAAGGGCCCCGATGGCTCCAAAAATGTGTTGCTGTCTTGACAGCAAACTCTTCATTTCACATGAAAGCATCAGCAGCTTCTGGGAAACAGATTAAATCTAGTTCCAAACTTCCTCTTGATATGGATAAAAAATGTCTAGGAGGGCTGGCTGGACTGATCCCAGCAGGAACGAGAGCTCCTGCTGATGAGCTCTTGCTTCAGTGTTTTAACATCTGATCTTACTGTCCCTGGGTCGAAATGATGCCTGGTGCAATTCTGACATTAGGGTCAGCTTAGGGAAGAATTCCTTCCAGTGCATGGGTGGGTTTTGAATCCACCAAAGTCCAGCTCTTAGGAACAAGGCAAGGCTCTGAAGGCAGCAGATAGAGAGAAAAAGCCAAAATTCAGAAAGAGATTCATTTAAAAATAGAAAGGAGCAGGTTTAAGTGCTCAATCCTTTAAACATCTCTATTTTTGCATATCCTCTAGAAGTAAAAATGATTGGGTTTATGGAAGAAACATGGAAGCACCACCAATGCTGAGGATTTCAGGGATTAATTGCTTAGATATTGCTAATTGTGAGGGGAGGGAGGGGGGTCACCAGAGGGCTGTTACCTTTGTCTTCTGTTTTAGCAGCAAGCAGGGAAAAGCTGAAGGGAAAGGCTATGAAAGGATATTCTGGGCCATGTGATGTAAAAATAAGGGCAGGCTGCTATCAAAATCAGAAATTCCCTCATGGAATTGCCCTCCCTGGTTAATCCCCCCCTTGCAGCTTCCAAACCCCTCTGGGCTGGGCTTTCCTGGGCCTCCTGGCAAGATTTACATGAACTATGAAAGTCCCTGAAGGTAATTCTGCAGTCAGTGGTGGAGATGGAGCTGTGAAGTGCAGGGATCCCAAAAGAGCCAGTGCTTCCCATGGCAAACCCTGTGCTTTATTCCAGGGAATCCCCTGATCCTGATATTCCCAGACGCGCCTCACTGCTGCTGTATTTATCTACCATGAGGCCTGGCTGTCTGTGAGGCAGAATTTAATGATAGAGGAAAATATGTGCAGAGTGAGGGGTTTATCATAATCTATTTAAAAAATTAAATTAATTAGGAAGCAGGACTTCTGCAGCTTTTGAGTCTTGAGGTCAAAACAACCTGAGCATCTCAAGAAGTCTTGATTAAGCCAAGATTTGCCTGTGCAATTTTTTCTGTGTGACTTTTCTTCTGACTAACGTGAGTTAACAGAGGAAAATCGTCCCTAAAAGCTGTGCAAAGCTGCCAAATGCAGCACACTCAGCTCCAAACACCCAAAAACTGCTTGAAGGGTGGGAGTCAACAACTTTCAGAGCACTCAGAGCTGCTGAGGGCACAGCTTGATCCCCCCACTGCTACATTACCTATGCTGGAGGTGTCTTCACAGGCACAGATGGAAAAGGCTGTAAAGGAAACATTTGAAAACTGAGGGTGCATTAGAGGAGTGATTGCAGCACGGTGATTTATAGCTGCAGTAATGGACTGGGTCTCAGCAAGCTGAAATCCAATTATCAGCCCTGCCATCTCAGGCAAAATGCTTAAGCCAAACTTTCTAATCAGTGCTTTTAGGTTCGGGTTGCTTTTCAGAGGTGCTCAGCACTTCCTCACCCCACAAAAATAACATATCCCTGGCCTTCTGCAAAGCAAACCCACAGCATGGAAAACCATTCTCCCCTCCCCTGTCCAGGAGGAAAAAAATAGATTAAAAAAACCCTAAAAGAACCCATTAAATCAGATTATATTTGATACTACTGTACTTGATAAATATTTTCGATAGCTGGGTTGAAAATCAACAATCTTACTCCAAGTTGTCAGGAAAATCAAAGTGAGGAAAAGAGGATAAAAATGGCAAAAATGAGGGACGTGATTCTCTCCCTGTGTGGATCAGGATCAGGAACATTTCCATACCCGCCTCACAAAGGGACTTGTGAGAGTTAATTGAGGCCTCTGCAGAAAGTGGCTGGAGCTCCACAGATGGAGCTGCTGTAGAAGGGCTGCATTATGAAATAATGAGGGGCCATCACATGTGAACAAAACACTCTTAGATATTTCTCCACATGTTTTAGAACACTGTGTTGTTTTCCACCAGCCTCATCCATTCCAACCTGCAGAGGATCAAACACTTCCCAGAATATTTTGTCTTTTTTTTTTTTTTTTATTTCTGAGAGGACAGCATTGTTGTTTCTTTTTGGGGTGTTGAAACCAAAAATGGGATTTCTTAAAAAAAAAAAAAAAAAAAAAAAGAAGGGAAGGTTTCACACAGCATGTGCCAAAGGAACAAAACTTCTCCCTCGACATCTGTCCCTGAAGCACAGAGGAGACCTTGGGTTTCATATCTCAGCTGAAGAGATAAATGTGAAAACACCTCCCCCACTGTCCCAGTGCAGTGTCGTGGCTGGGCTGGGACAGATCCCTCAGGAGAAATAACTGCTGGAAGCTTTGCTTTTGCCACTCCTCTTGCCTCCCATCTCCTGGAGAATTCACACCAGCACAGAGTCCTCCACACAACAGACAGAGGCTGTGCTTTGGTGGGCTGGAATCTGGGGGAAATTCCTCCTAAAATATCCCAAAATCGAGGCCAGGGAACAGGAGCAATTTTATTTGCCTTTGCAGTGCCAGTTTGTGTGCCATGGCTGTAAGGAAAAGGAGCATTTGGCTGCCTCGGGAATATGGGGACTTCAGCCCCTTGTTGAATACTTTCAGCAATTGAACCAAAATGTTGTCTTTCTTCTGGGTTTTGATCACTATTTTTGAGTTGTCTGCTCATATATTCCAAAAGGAATTGGATGCCGATGTAATGACACCAAGAAGGACACCACTAATTCAAAACCAGGGCTTCCCTCCTGCTACAATTTTGCTGCAGCATCTTCCAAAATCCACATTATCCCCCAAAACTACACACAGAAGGTCAGGCCATGTGAAAAAGAGCAAAGGGGGATGAAGGAAAACAGGAATTACACCAAAGCTGTGCTGTTATTTCTGAATTATCCATCAAACAGGGGAGAGAAAAATACAGATTTCAGGAACTGTTTCCCTATTTGGGCCTTCAACAGTGAGATGCAACAGGCAGGCATTGGTGGAGTGAAAGCACAATTCAGTGGAAAGGCAAATTTTGTGTGTGAGGTGCTCCACGAGCCCACCAACCCTTTTCCCAAACCCCAGGAAGAACCCAGCCCCAACCACTCCATCCAGGGAAGGAGGTGCTCTGCAAGCCCTGGTGGGAAGGGGAGGAAGGGGTGAGCAAATGAGACAAACACACTTCAAGTCACTGATTTACAGAGGTGCCATTTACTGGGTTCCTTGTGGAAAACCAAGTTCTTTGCATGTTCAGACATGATACAAGCACACCAAAGCAAAACCAAAGTCCACTGATTAATTTGTGATCCTTTGCACACCTCGTGTCCCGTTCTGGAGGAGCTGGAATCCAGGTGAGTGTGACTTTATCCACCAATGAGTTCGTGCACTGAGAGGACCCTTCTCAATCCTCAGCGTTTCTGCTGCTTCACAGCATTTCTTGCAGAATTCATCCTAAAAGTGAAGCTTCCAGCAGGGCAGCCAGGTGAGAAGTGTGTAATGGCCTGGGAGCACCAGGCACAGCTTCCAGGGAAAGTTCAGCTTCTTGGAGCAGCCAGAGGGAGCAGTCTGGAGACTTCTCTCGGGAGCTGAGCTTCTCCTGCTTGCCCTTCTGTCCACCTTCCAGAGGGATGCAACAGCAAAGAGCACCAGGGTTTGGTCAGTGTCGGTGTTTGGCAGGAGCAGCCATGGAATAAACTCAATTTATTCAGCAGCAAGGAATAAACTCAGCCAGAGCTCCTCCACTCCTTGTCCCTCAGATCCTTCAGCAGCTGCTGCTGGAGCCACCCCTCGCTGGAAGGGTGGTGTGAGAGGCACACACTGCACAGCAGAGCCCATGCTCATCCTTCCATCCCTCCCTGCATCCCTCCCTCCCTCCCAGCCCCCAAAGAGCAGACATTTCTCTCGGATACACCACCAGCCCACTGCTGAGACACTGCTGGAGGTGGAGCTCTGCGAGTCGAGGCAGCAAATAAATGATTCTGGAAGTGTCAGACATTTCAGTCCAGGAGATTAGAGATTCATTGACTGCAGTGTGGGAAGAGCTGTTAAATAAAAACAATTGCAAGCAGGCTCACCAAGGAAAGCAGAGATTCCTCCTTCATCTTGGAAATTATACTTTTTTTTTTTTTTTTTAATTGGTTAGAATGCCCTCATATATTGAAATGCAGTGCCAGAGCATTGGGTGAACGACAGAAAAACAGAAGAGAAAAAATGCATGACTTGTTCACAGAAGTACCATGGATTTCATTGTTACATGTGGGGCTACACCAGAGGCTCTCCTGGCATGTCAGAACCTCATTCCCAAGCAGGAAAATTCCAGAGAGGAAGAATTTGTGCTTAAAGAACAGCAGCCCTGTAAACCAGGAGACAGAAATATCCTGATGTGCTTTGCTTCCTTGGGCAAAGCACTTCTGGGTGCCTTTTCCCCTCCTATTCCCTCCTTTTACCTTGTATAAATGAGTCTCCACCTCTTTTTGGGCAGGGTAAAATCTGTTTCCATGTTCTAGGGACAATTTCAAGGGAGCCTGGAGGTTTTTCCCCTCCATGCATAACAATAATCCCAAACTGTAAGACCTTACCCCACTGCATGACTCGTGTGGGTATCCATGGAGTCAAAAGCGCCAAAACTGTAACACAGGAGCAAAGTTCAGTCTGGGCCCAGGGTAAAAACCAGAATTAGTGCTGAATCCAAGACTGATGCACATCCCTTCTGTTATTTAAAGCAGGAGATTTTTAACTGGCTGGCAAAATCAAATTTTCAGGCATTCCTTTGTTTGGCAGAGGGAAAAGGAACCCCAAATATATCAAACACAGAGGCAGTCAATGAGAGTTTGCAAATGCCTCTTGTGAACTTGGGGATGCATTCAGATCAAAGGAGCATAATGAGATATTCTGAATAACACAGAGAGCTATTCTGAGCAATATTTGATGCACCTAATTACTGAGAACGTGCCTCACTGGGTTTTCCAGGAGCAGGATCAATGCCCTGCAGGTCCCTGCCCATGGATAGGATCTGTGGATTGCCAACCTGGATTGAGCTCAGGAGCATCAGCAGTCACTGATTCCAGGTAGAAAAAACTCATGGATCCAAAGGAAAAATAGATTTGCATGGCATGAGAGTTGTAGCCATCCTACTGAAGACCTAAAACAATTCCACAGATGATGATGGAGCTCTTCCCAGTTTGGTTTTGGCGTTGGAATGAGAGCCCAGGTTAAACCAGAGACCCCAAACCTCCTCTGGACTTGGCCACACATTTCTCAATGCCCAAAAAAAAAGCTGAAACGAGCCAATCCAGGACCCAAATTACCTCTATAAAAGGATCTTGGGCTCCAGCACTCATCCAGCAGCTCCAAATGTCAGCCCCATCCCAATCAACCCAAGAGCGGCTCCTGGCTGAAAATTTAATCTTTCCAATGGATCCCTCGTAACAGATCTGGCTTCTCCTCTGCTATTGACCAATATTGAAAATTCCAGCTATGCATATTCATTTCCTCTAAATACCTGATCCCCTTCCATGGAAAATATTATCTTGAGGAAGAGCCCAATTAAATTGTGCAAGTCTTTGCAATCTTTGGTGTTACAGAATCAGGTGGGGAAGCAGCAGCAATACTGGAAAACACAGGATCTTTGGGAAACCCCACGTATTATTAGGTTTGATGAGATCCATTTTCTTGATGGCTTCTGAAAGATCTTTGTGCTAATTAGCTAAGAATACCACTGAATTATTTAATTATCTCTACTTTTGTGCCATAAAATATGTTGTCATATCACACTCTGTCTTGCTGTTGCTCTTCATACTTAATGATGCCTTTAGAGTTCCTGATTTCCTTTGTTCTCCCTCTGCAAGTGGTTTTTGGTGGTGCTGGGGAAGGAGGGGAGAGCGCAGAGAGGAGGCTGAGGAAAAATCTCAGGTTTTAAAGAAATTTGGACCTGTGGGAAAATCTTTACACATGCTCAGCTCCAGCTCCCTGTGCCATACACAAAGCGTGTCTCAAAGCTATACATTTATTGCTAATCCAACCAGGAATTCTTTCCAGAGGGAAAAAAAAGGGAGAAAACATCCATTTGGAAAAAAAAAAAAAAATCTGCAAGGAATGCTTTTTTTTTTACCAAGGAAGAGGTAAATTATGATAATTACTCTGACTGGTAGGGTCCTTAAGCATTACTAATTAGCATTTATTGCCTGGATTATTGAAACAATGTGTGTGTTCCCAAGAGTGAGGAAGAACTGGGATGCTCTTTCCTTGGGAGCCCTGGGAAAAAGGCAGGGCAGCAGGAATGCAGCACAGTTGGCACCGAGGCTCCTCTCCCCGAGCTCCAGCCTCGTGCAGAACTGGAATTGTACCTTTGGGAAACCCACGCCTTGAACTCCTCAACCCTGCCTTCCCCCCTCCTTGCTGACGGAGAAGGGAACAAAATTTAGGGTGGAAAAATGAGAAAAAAAAAAAAATCAAAATGGTTTGGCAGTGGTCGGAGGTGCAGATGAGTGTGGAGGTAACGCTCTGGGAATTGCAGGGTCTCCTGTTATTCCAGGGATTGTGCACGAACCTCCTATGAAAAAACATTTTGTTGCTCTAAAGCACTGAGGTAGGGCCAAGCACTTCCTTACAGAGGAATTAAAGGGTTAACAAATCCAACAAAAAATAGGAATAATATGGTATTTCCAACTGGCATTCTGACCGACTTTGTGAAGAGCGTGCAATCAGATTTCGGCATAAAGTGCATTTTAATATCGAGCATTTATAATGTGATTTCAGTTCGGAATTAGAAATCGATCAGGAATTAATCAATCATCTAATCAGCACTAGCCACTACACAGCATCTCAACTGCAATTTGCTATCTGGCCCAATAAATCCTTAAGTACCTTGGAAATGATTCAGGGAGGAAAGGCAGTAAAAGTATTCTCCTTTCTCCTTTTTTTTTTTTTTTTTTTTTTTTTTTTTTTTTTTTTTTTTTTTTTAACAGCTGCAGCACTGTGCAACTTTAGGTCCTGTTAAACCCCTGGAAATAAAAATAAAAGAGCAACAATGGAAAACTGCAGAA
This sequence comes from Vidua macroura, assembly GCF_024509145.1. Classification (NCBI taxonomy): domain Eukaryota; kingdom Metazoa; phylum Chordata; class Aves; order Passeriformes; family Viduidae; genus Vidua; species Vidua macroura. The sequence goes on from NC_071592.1 coordinate 3,200,148, forward strand.
TGCCTCGGACCTTTTATTTTTACCTTTTCCTGCCACCAAACCCTGCGCCTTTCAACTTGGGAGAGCAAGTTCCAACTCAGCCACAACGAGGTCAAAGTCACCGAGCTCAAAGCTACAGTTGCTGCTCAGACAAAACTCCCAGACACCAGAGCTGTGCAAAAGTTACGATTTTTTTTTTTTTAATAACTATAGAAAAAAAAAAATCCCACGCCTCATTTGCTTATCTTTCTCCTTCTTAATTATTTGCATCACATATTGCACAGAATATTTAGCAATGTGTTATATTAAATATAGTGGCAGCGTATTAGATATACTTTTAATTGAAACTTGTTCCAGCCTGCTGGTTTTTATTTTAGTGCTGAAAAAGATCTTCAATCCATATTAAGCTTTACTTATTCTACTTATTGATTAAATTAATGCCTAATATTTATTTTCTCTTCCATTTTCCTTGTAAGAGACAAAACCGTCTTTTCGTCCACAGATCCGTTTTTTTCTAACGAAAACATAAAATCGTGGAAACTGGTGAAATTGTTATTAGAAAAACTCTGTAACACTAAAAGGAGAAAGCCTTGGAGCCACAGGAATAAGACAAAAAATAAACCTCAAGCGCAATATCCCGGCTTTTGTCTGCAGAAGGTAAAAAATCGCTGCAGGAATCGTTCTGGATTGAGTTCTATCTGCTCGAACAGAAACGATTCCGGCTGGGAATTTATAATGGGGCTGAGTTTTAACAGCGCTGACATTTCTGCAGCTCCCGGGCACGGCCGTGGCTGAGAATCCCCCCGAACCTGCCCGCCCTGTGCCTGGAATTCTGCAGTGGGAAGGCAGCGAAGGGAAGGGAAAAGGGTGGGGGGGACTCCTCCTATTCCAGCCGCTATTCCCTCCTTTTCTCCTCGCCAGCACCTCGCCTTTCCCCCCTGGAAAATCATCCTCGGGGGAGCGCAGGGTTCGCTCTTCCCCCGCTTATTTTCATCCCCTCCGCTCAATTTTTGGGGCCAGCTCTGCGCGCTCCCCCCGCGCCCGCGGCCGCTCTGTCCCTTTAAAGCTCCAGCGCCTGTAATTGATGTGTCTGGGCCAGTCTAGACTGGGAGCGACTCAAGCGGCTCCCAGGCACGCTGCGCGCAGGGGCGCGGAGCCTGCGCGGGCTCCGTCCTCCCCCTCTCCCCCCTTCCCCAACCCAACCCTCCCCGCCCATTGTTTTGCCGCAGCCCCGCGCAACCCCCGCCCCGCACCGCGCAAGCAGCGCGGACACAATAGCGACCCCCGGGGAGGGGACAACGGGGACATGGGGGGGGGGGGGGGCTCCAAACGCGGGGACCCCCCCCCCGAGGAGCGGAGGATGCGGAGGGATGCGCGGAGATGCGCGGGGGACCCATCCCAGCCTCGCAGACAAAGCGCTCGCTCCTTCCCTTCTGGCGGAGCGCGGGGGGGGAAAAAAAATCGCGATGAAAAGCTTCGGGAAAGGGGAAAAAGCACCCCAAAAAAGCGACTTTTTGTGGGTGTGGTAATGGCTGGGCAAAGGTGCGGGGCTCCAGCGCTCCGCATTTCAATTTACAACGCCGTGCAGGTAACAGAAAATAAATGCGGCTCGCTTTGGAATTAAAGAACGTCTGCAATAATATAGAAATTCAGAAAGGACAAGGCTTTCTTGGCATTGTTTTTTTTTTTCCCGCGGAGGTAAAACGCTCAGTGAAATTACAGTGGTAAGAAAAAACAGCTAAAATTCATTAAAAAAAAAAAAAAAAATCAAAATCAAAATCAAACAAGCAACCTTTTCCAGTTCAATAACTGTTAAACAACAGGAACCAGCAAACATATCCTAAAGCTCTTAAATACCAAAATGTTACACCGTCAATTAATTTTTGGTGCATCGTTTTAAGTTCAAGCATTTGCATTCAAATATCAAACAGTAATTCGGTGCCATAACAAGGTACAGTAACTTCATTATAAATTGCCTTGCAGAACAGAGATAAGAAATACAGTTCCAACCATAATTAATTTTACAGCAGCATAAAAAAAAAAAATCTAATAAAGAAAAAACAGCAGCAGCAGGAAACATTTTGAACATTTCTGATTCATCATTTACATATCATATTGCCCAGAAAAGCAGCAAAGCTGGAAGTTCTAGAAAAGGACTCAAAGAAAACTTCGGCATTTCTTTTTACTTTCCAACCATTAATGCATGCAACCATTTTATTCTGCAGTTTATTTTTCCAACCTATAAAATCCAACCCATATCCTGGCTTTTTATTTTTATTTTTTTTTTCCTCTCTCCTTTTTTTTTTTTTTTAAATTTTTTTTTATCCTTTTTTTTTTTTTTTTTTTTTTTTTGGTGTGTCCATAGAGCACATTTCCAAGATTAATCGTTCAGTTTTAAACTTGGAAGCATGAGGCATGCTGGGATTTCAGCTGAGGTCAAGCACCAATGTACCGAGCTGTTACTGTTACGCTCTCAGGGTACTCTGTGTTGCTCTCAAGAAGGGGGGGAAGGCAAAAAAAAAAAAAAAAAAAAAAAAAAAAAAAAAAAAAAATCAAAATTGAGATGCTCTATGCAGTGGCCTGCAGCAAAAAAATCTCCCTCTTTTACCACAGGCGTGATATTAATATTCCTCCATATTGAAATATCTATATTTATGGTTTTATTTACCTATTTTAATTCATACGTCTGTGGATCGCCACGCACACCTCAAGAACTGTATTTACACGCATCCATATCATGTATATCTTATCTACACACGAATATATAATAATCACTCTGTGTGTACACACATACACCCCCATATCTGGATCAGCTGGAAAATTATCTCGTGAATACACACACACGCGCATTAAAAAAGAAAAAATAATAATAATAAAAAATCTCTGCGGTACGAACGCTAATTTTAATTTGATTTTTATACAGAAAATGGCCATAACCACCGCCCTACATCAGCCGATGGAGCCTAAGGAGGAGAAATACACTTATTTTTTTCCTTAAAAGGTCTCTAAACACTATTGTATGTGTGTGTATACGGCTCTAAATATACACACCCGCGCTCACACATATACACAGAGAGAGGATATAGTTCTAAAATAAAATAAAGATGTCAAAGCACAACTCACAGCTCCCAAGAGCCTAACCCGTGGATTTAAAAGCTAAACATCACAAGTTAGGGTCTCAGGGATTGAGAGGGGCGCAACAAACTAGTCCTTGCAAAAAAAAAAAAAAAAAATTAAAAAAATATAATAAAAATACCAAAACCAACGGGGATCAAAAAATAATAATCATAAAAAAAAAGATCAAAAGGAGAAAGAGGAAAAGAATAGCAGGCAAGTTCAATTCATGGCTCAAGATTACAAAACAGGACACACAGGTGGAAGGAAAGAGCTTCTCTAAGGACCCTCTGTTGAGAGAATACATTCCATTTTTAATCGTTTTTACAAAAAAAAAAAAAAAAAAAAAAAGAAAATGACATGGCGCGGCAGGTTCCTTACAGCTCCCAACAAGGTCGCTTGCGACAAATACACGAAAAGTCTCCGCATTTAAATAACGAAGAGGAAGTTTGGGGCAGTGACGGAATTATTTTCATTGTTTCAACGAGAAGGAATGCAGAAATAAGAGCAGGAATCTGCAGGCTCGCTCCCGGCCCCTGGCACAAAGCGTGCAGCAGCAGCAAGGCGCTGCCTCCCCGCCCCCTCCGCCAGCCCCGGGGATGGAGAAAAACCCCCGAGTCGCCACAAAACCAGGTAGAAACTCACCATTTGGAAGCGGGGGAGGCTCCGATCGGCGGCGCTGGGAGCGGCCGGGGGGGCCGGGGCAGTGCCCGCACCAGGCTGGGTGCCCGGCGGGGTTTGACACCCGAGCGGGTGCGAGCGTGCGGTGTGTGCGCAGCCGGGGGAGGGAGGCGGCCGAGGGAGGGCGGGTGTGTGCAGCTGGGCAAGCCGCTTGCATTTTTAAAACATCTCCCTCTCTCTCTTTTTCCTTTTTTTTTCCTTTTTTTTTTTTTTTTTTTTTTTTTGGTTAAAAAAAAAAAATTAGGGAATATAGCAAGGAAAAGGGAGGGGAAAAAAAAAAAAAAAGAGGTGCTGGTGGGGGGGGTTGGTTGGGGGGGGTGGGGGGAGGAAAGGAAAAGGAACCGAATTCCTCCGCAGCTCCTCTCGCCTGCCGCCCTCCGCGCTCCCCGGCAATGCCGCTGCCGCCGCTGCTGCTGTTGTTATTATTATTATGATGAAGAGACGGGGCTGGGGGGCTGCGGGAGCCGGGGCCAGCCCGGTGCCGGAGCGAGCCCCAGACTGTCAGCGGGGAGGAGGAGGAGGAGGAGGAGGAGGAGGAGGAGGAGGTGGAGGAGGAGGAGGAGGGAGGAAGGGCGCGGGCAGCAGCGCCGCAGCCCCGGCCGCCCTCCCCTGCCAGCCGCCGGCCGGGGCTTCAAAGGAAAACCTGGAGAAAAAGCCGCTCGCCCGGGAGAGGAGGGTGCGAGCCCCGCGCACACACAGCACACGGCACACACACACAAAGGGACTCCATCCTGCACCGACTCCTCTCTCCGAGCACCTTGTGCACCCCCAGCCAATGGAAATTTACGCCGGCCATAACCCAGAGCAGGATTTCGTCCCCAGCTTGCCACCTCCTTCCCTCCGCTCTTCTCCCCCTTCCCTCCCTCCCTTTCCTCCCTCTTCCCCCCCCCCCCACCCCCCCCGCCCAAATAAATAATACGGATCCGCACCCTCCACCCAGCTCTGGAACCGCTTTAGGCCCAGCGGCATAAGCGGGGAGAAGCCGAAACGTACCGGAGGGCCCGAGGTTAAAAATGCAAAATATCCGGCGCGGCCGCAGGCAGGTCCCCCCCGGCCCCGGCCCCGCCGCCGCCCGGCCGGGGGCAGCGGTAACAGGCACCATTACGGAACCATCATCATCATCATCATTCACTCCGTCCTTTTCTCACCTCAGGAGTCTGAGCCCATTCACCAAAGTCCTTCCTCGTCCAGGAGCTCAAATATTTTCTTTTTTTTTTTTTTTCCCTTTTTTTTTTTTTTTTTCTCCTTCTGGATCAGCCAGTCCCGACATCATTAAACTATAGTCCTCCTCTTCCTCCTCCTTCCTTCTCCCCCTCTCTGTCTCCCCCTCTCTTTTTTTTTTTCTTTTTATTTCAAAAAGGGGGAGTAGGGGGGGTGGCTGGGGGGTGTGGGGGGGGGGAAGCAGACATAGCTGCATGAAGTGGCTGCCTTTTCGAAAGCACATTTAATCTTTCCTGGCTCCCCTAGGCTTCGATGAATTAGAAGGGAAAGGAGAGGAGAGGGGGAAAGAAAAAATCCAGGCAAGGGAGGCTGTTGAGGGACAGCAAGCATCAGGCTCAAATCAACGACCAGATGAAAATGTACTAGACCACACTGCCCCCTCTCTTCCTCTCGCTCTGTCTCCTTCTCTCTCACACACTCTCACTCCTGGAAAGCTTCAGTGTCTGGTTACAGACTCTTTTGGATCCTTCCCCCCGCTCCCCACCCTCGCCCTTTGCCAACTATCCTAGAGATTCCTTGCATGCCTACTTAAATCTTTAACAGAATAAGGACCCGGCTCCCCCCGCCGCCAGCCCCGCACACACTCACACACTCACACACTCCACTGCCGGTCACCCTTCCCAATAATCTCTTAAGCTGCCGGGAGAAACCCGCCGGCGCATCCCCGCCGCATCCCCGGCCCCGCCGCATCCCCGCCGGGTACCAGCCCCGGGACCCTCCGGGCGGCCGCTCCCGCTCCCCCCTCCGCCTTCCTAAGGGGGTGCAGGGGGCTGAAGGGGAAGCAGAGGGGGAAGCGGAGGGGCTGCAGCCCTTCGCCTCGCATCCCTGCGGCCGGCGGTGGATTTTAAAACAATAAAATCCAGCGCTGGCTCTCGCGGGTGCCCCCCGCTCCCCCCCTCCGCCACGCCGCAGCCCGCAGCCGCCCGTGGAAATCGCACGCCCCACGTCTGCAGTGAGGCAGGCAGACTGCCTGGCTCATGCCCGTGATGACTTTAGAGCTGACAACCTCCTCTCCTCGACCCCCCCTTCCCCTCCACACCCACCCCTGCGCTCAATGGCAGCGCTGCTGCCTCTCGCACCAGACTATATTTGCAATATGTGCTAATTTACCAGCTATATGCCCTTGGATTTTAAAATGAACTCATCAGTCAATGTTTCTAGTAGCGATGCTCCCTCTCTCCCTCACACACACCCTCCACTGCAGACATGTTACTCATTCTCCAAGCATTTCCTCCCCGAATGTCCGTCAGACGCATATACACTTCATTGATCAAACCAAATCCCCTGATAACAATAAATAATAATACAGACAGTTAACATCAGCGGGGAGTGGAGCGGGGGGGCGCGGGGGGAGAGACAAAGATGACGACTAAATCTGCATTGTGCTTTAGGAGGCTGAGCCCTGCCTTTCCCAGAGATGCTCCGCACAATGCGGGGCGCAGGTAGCCCCAAAACCGAGCCCTCACCTGGCCCTGGGGCCTTCCCCAGACCCCCCGTTAGCCCAAACGCTGGGGACGGTGATGTCTAATACCTGAACCCACACAGGCTTCAAAAGGTGTCTGCAGGAACAGAAGGTGGGTCTGGCTATGGAGGAGAGGAAGCACCTCACGCAAAACACAGCAATAAATCCAGGCAGTTTCTTTGTTACGCTGAGCACCGCACAGAAGCTCAGGAATTAAAGGTATCGGGGCACCCAGAGACACACGGATTTCCAGAAACACCTTTCAGCTCCCCCTGAAATCCCTTTCCTTTGTACTGAAGGCAGGGATCACCTATGCAAGACACCAGGCTGGGAAGAAGGGCTGTTAAACATCCCTCCGCCAGGTATTTCAAGGGCTTTAGGGCTGCCGTGGCTTTATTTCCCAGTTTTCTGCGGCTGAAACAGGGGAGGCAGGAGCTTGGGATTGCCCCTTGGGATTTTGGCTGGTTAGACAGCTTGTGTGGGTCTGGCAAAGAGAAAGTGGCTGCAGTGTGAGTGTTCGGGAAGTTGGGGAGGGTGGGGCTATCTAGAAATCTTTGACTCACTGGGGTAACTCCCTGAGCACAGGAATCAAATTATTGCTCCAAGCAAACTGCGTTTTATGAGCAGCAGCCTCAGAATGAAATTCTGCGTGCACACAGAGCTGGGGACAGCTAAAATGAACGCATGGAAACAAATATACAGCCCGTAATTAAATTATTGGGTGCAATGCAGAAGTCTCTGGGTGATGGAAGAGGTGGGATTATGCAGCAAAGCCAGTTTGGGAATGCACAAGTACAAATTTTCTTATTTAGACTGGCATAATCCTGATTGGCATCAGCCTAGATAGGGGAAGAATCAAACCTGGGTACTGAAGGATCTAATCTTTGGGAAAAATAGTCTGGATTAGTGAGTGTATCTGCCAACCATGCTTTCACTCCCTTTAGAGTCCCTCACCACTGCAAGATTTTGCCATCACACAGCATTTCACTTCCATTGTCTCCTTGTCTTCCTTCCCAATAAAAAATGTTTGATTTTTTTTTTTCCCCAAAAGTTTTGTAGCAAACACATAATTTCTTTACACACTTTAGCCAAGCCTTTGGAGGATACTTATTTCAAGCAGTTAACACCTGACCCCAATTTTTGTGGGTAATTAGTGAGCTAGATAACCACACAAAGTGGGTAATTATTTAGTACCCAAGGGTACTGTACAAGAGGGTAGAGGCTGGCGGTGTTAACAAAAGCACATCCCTAATTATTGCATCCATCCTGATGTTTTAAGAATGGTTACTTCCACCTAATGATCCATGAGAAATCAGTAAACTCTTCTGCCTCCCTTGGATGGGATAACCAAGGGCAGGAAGGGAGGGCGAAGCCAACGGAAGGCACAACTTCAATTTGCGCAAGCTCCAAGAGAAGAGAGAGGAATCCCCTCGGAGCAGGCAGCGAGACTGGAAGTGCCTGCTCTGGGACAGCCTGATAAGCATCCCCAAAAGCCACCAGGTTGGTTGGGAAGGCTGGAAAAGCCACGTGGGAGGTTTGTAGGGAGCGCCTCGGGGTCTGCCTCTGGCTTAGGTAACGTGGCCGTGCCGATGGATCCTTGAGTGCAACTCCATCGTGCTCCTGGAACATCACTCCAAAGCTGTACAGATGGGGTGTTTTATGTTTGAGTGGGGCCAGAAATGCCAGGGAGTTGCACTAGGCGGGGAAAAAAATATCATATTTGATGAATTTCGATTATCCATCACCGCCAATATTTATGTTGCCACAACCACATTTCCCCCACGGGAAATGTTGCATCCTCAGGAGGATTGTCCTCAAATTTAAGAAGGGAGAAATGGGAACTATATTGAAATAGAAACTAAATAAGATTCAGTTCTTAAATCCATACAAAATATCCCCAAGGCAGGTGTCAGAGGAGGGTGCCAGACTGGTTTGGGTGACAGGAAAAGGAGCAACAGACAGAAAGTAAAATTCAACAAGTTCCACCTCAACCTGGGGAAGAGCTTCCCACGGAGGTGGCAGGGCCCTGTTCAGCTGCCCTGGGAGGTTTTTGGATTCTCCCTGTCCGGAGCCATCCCAGCCCCACCTGGATGTGTCCCCGTGTCCCTGCTCCAGGTGACCCTGCCTGGGCTGGGGGTTGGACTGGGGGATCTCCAGAGCTCCCTTCCCACCCCAAATGCTCTGGGACTCTGGAAAAAAAATAAATAAAATTGGTTTTAATCAGCAGCAGCACGTGATAAAGAAGTGTTTGCTGGAAACAGATCCATGGCCTGGAACACAGAGCCCCCATCCCCTGACCACTGCCGGAGCACTTCACACTCACTTAAGGACATCCTCAACCCAGACATCCCGCTCAGAGGAAAAGCACTTTCCTCTTTTAATTGCTTTTATGAATCACCACCGACATCCAGGCACTTCATTTACTGGAGTCCAGCAACCCTGTTTTGCAAACACTCAAATTCCAAAATGTTAAAGGTCTCCGGGCTGGCAAAAATAATAAAATAAAAATAATTATTTAAAAAAAAAAATAGAGGTGTCATTCTGTTTGGTTAGATCCCAGCTTTGCATTTAACTCAACTTACTGCTCTGGGCCAGGCACTACACAAAAAAACCACAACTGGCAGCATCACCTGTGACCAGGAATTCAAAATTTAAACAGAGAAAGTTTGAGGGGTTTCCACAACTTCTCGTATTTCTCTGTTGTTCTGTGGTTTGTTGGGTTTGGGGTTTGGGGATTTTTTTTTTTTTTTTCTGGAGTGAAATAACCACAACAGAAAGAGGCCTGAAAATTGTTCTCATCTTTAAAAAGGGGCCAAGTCTCTGCAGTCCGTTTGTAAATAAATATAAATAAAATTGGTGCCCCCTCCACTAATCCTCTCAGGGACATGGTTTGCAGGAACTTCTTGCAGAAATGGAGTGAAAGAAAGTTTGCAGAGAGAAGCTGAAAACAGAAAGGAAGAATGAATTTAATCATGGAGACAGGATCAAAGGAAGGAGAGTCCTTGGTAGGTGCTGTTGTAGCAGAAAGTAAATACAAACGATTACAATTTTTTTTTCCCCTCAGATCAATTGGAATTAGCAATTCAAAGGGGAAGACACACAGGAGAAGGGATGTTCAGCCAGGGAGGAAGCTTTAGGGACTTCAGCATTAACTCTAAAATCTTGAGGCCTTTTTGAGACCAGTCAATAACTTCACTCTGGGCAAAGTGGACAGAGATCATTTAGGAAATATCTTTAAAATAATGCTTAGAGCTCAGCTGTAAGGACAGCATACATGAGAATAGTCTCCAAATTAATAAAACATCTTCAGGGGAGTAAAAACATTCAGTAATAAAAATCAAGAATTTGAATGATGCGAGGAAAGGTAAAATTCAGAGTGGAAAGCAAAACTGGGCAAAGTTGTCATGATTTGGACATTTCCAGAACGGTGCTCTTGACAACCAAAAGCTTCTAATTTGAGCCTCACTGTTTTGCAGAGCAATTCCACACCAAATCACTGATAAAATCAACATTCTGTAAAAACACAGAACCATCAGGACAACACTTACCACATCCCTGCTGGGTTGTGGATCCTTGGAAGCAGCTGCAGTGTCCAGATCGCTTTTGTCACCCTCATCTGATCCCCTGGTATTCAACAGAGAGGACAGAGTGTGGTTCAAAATCGTCCCAGGCCCATTTCAGCACCACCAAATCCTTTCCACCCAGCAGCTTTCCCCTCCAAACCAACAGATTTTGCCTCTCCCAAGCATTAAAAAGTGGTGGTTGGATTTTCCCCCCACCCTTCAGTTCTGCCAACGCGTTCTCCTTGAGCCCCAACTCCACCCCTCCCTGGATAACGGGCAAAAATGGAAATAATAAAGGTGAGAAAGCCATAAAATGATTGGATCTTAAGGAGGTAAAGCAAGGGAAAAGGAAAATGAGGCAGTGGGAAAGGCCCTGGGACTCTGCACTTACTGAAACCCAGGATTAGGGAAAAGGGAAGAATTCAACAAAAGGTCAGCCAATATCACAGAGGGATTTGGAGAGAAAGGTCACAAAGACTGATTCATCCAAAATCAGAGAAGTGGCAACACCGTACCCAGAATTTCTGTTTTGTCTGTCCTGATCCCGAGTTCTCCTAAAACAAAATGGATTTAACCAATTTGAAATTCAAGGTGAAACCCAAAGTTACCTGGATGAAGCCACACAATGAACTATTAAAATCACTCTGGCATGATTTGCCAATTCCACCTCACATAAAGCACCCAAAGCCCTCAGATTTCACGTGGGTTCAGGGCCACCAAAAGTTTAAGACTCGATTAATTCAGAACACAAAAAAAAAGCTCCAAGAAGGTCACTCTTATTTCAGATAAATCTAACCTGGTTTGAGGATGTAATTTCTTAAGATATGAGGTTTCACCCTGAAATCTGGCAAATTTTGAAATACATCAGTTACTAAGAGATGGAGCTGTAGGAAAATGTTACCCTACAAGGCTGCCACGAAAAAAAAAAAAAAAAGTCTGGTCAACATTTAATGCTTTTTTAAACTTTAATTCAAATTCCAATAGAATTGTTGCATGAAAAGGTGGAGTCCCTCAATCATATATTTTTTTCTTTCATTTTTTTTTTTTTTAAAGCCAGTAAAAATAATACCTGTTGAGGCTGTTCAATTGGAGCTTAAACTGCTGAACTTAAATTCAACTTGCAGAAAGTTTAGGGACAACATGGGAATCTGAGCTGGCAGGAAAAGTGGAAAAATTAAATTAAAGATCCATGGGACTGTGAGAAGAGCTAGAATGAATTGTGTTTCAGTAGGAAAGGAGTTCTAGGGTCACTATGGAAAATAAAGATTGTAATTCCCAGATTGGAGTGCTGCAGTCCACAGATCCATTCCCATCTCCTCCAGAAATTCACTGTGGGCTATTTTCAATCCTTGGTAACATAACTATTGCACCTAAGAAAGGAGCTGGGGGCCTGAGCCTTAATTAATGTCTGGGAGGAGCCCTGAGAGATCAGCAGGACCTCAAAGTTCCAGAATTCTTCAACATCCCCCAGAGCTCCTGTCAGACTCCTCACCCTTCCCACCAGCACTGCTTTCTTTTTAAAGAGAGGTTGGAATTACCTAAAAGACAAAATGAAAGCATCTTTCCCAGGTTTTCTATTACTACACTTGAAACAATTTAAAACAGAAAAAAAAAAATTCCTCAAAACATATTTCTCACAAAAAAAAAAAAAAAAATACATGTTCCAGCCACTGCTTAAGAAAGAAACCCAAGGGTAGGACACCAAAATATTTTCTCCAGCTGGTGGTGGGTGCAAGGCACCAATCCCTGCACAGGGACAGGCAGGAGCTGGCACAGAGCAATCCCAAACCAGCAGAGAGGATCCCACACGCTCAGTGTCACTCTGAGTCTCTCCATCCCTTCCCCTTTCCTGCCTCCTTTATCCACCCAGACTGCAAACTCCTGGGGAAAAGGGATGTCTCCTCACAGGGGAGACTCTGGGATGCTGAGATATTTCGGTGTTGCTAGCAAAGAAATCAAAGCTCTGGGGTCTCCAGGTGGGGAATTCTGCCTGTGGTGGAACAGGCTCTCCTTGAGCTCCAACTCCACCCCTCCCTGGATAACGGGCAAAAATTGAAATAATAATGGTGAGAAGGCCAGAAAATGATTGGATCTTAAGGTGCTAAAGCAAAGGAAAATGGTCTCACTGTGGCTGTGGATGCAGAGAGCCTCACGCCCAGCTCGTGTCCAGGCACTCCACTGGTGCTGGGAGCGGATTAAAAGCCAGGGAGCCCCGTCTGGAGAGGGACGTGACAGACAGAATGAGTGTCAGGACCTGTGCTGGGCCCAGCAGACACCGCTCAGCGTCTGCGTGCCAGAAATAGCAGCAGGAGGCAGGCGCAGCTCCCGGTGCCCCTCTGCACTTCTGCATCGCTTCACTGCAGCCTCTGCTCCACCCTAAACTCACAGCTCCTCCTGGCCATAATGCAAAAAGACAGCCTTAACACTTCCAGGAGATGCAACGTGAAGGAAACAGGCAGAAAAATCTGAATTTCGGCTTATTTACTGTGATAATAAATCACGTTATTTAGGATTTCTAATGTGTTGTAATAACGTTCTCGAGTCGATTGCATAAAAATAATTTTGGATGATAAATCTTATCAGTGTTGACTCTAAAGCTAAAAAAGGTGTCAGCCCATCAGAAACATTTCTTCACAGTGTGATCCTTGCAATTCCAACATGAGTGTCTCTGAACAGCTCATTCAGGATCACTTCCTCTGCCTTTACAACTCCCTTAGGAGGAACAAGGACCTCTATTTTATAGGCAGGGAGTAGAACCAAAGAGAAATAAGTGACTCATCCCAGACCCCACAGGGAGTCCACAGCAGAACTTCTGGGCCTGCACCAAGGGCTTAATAAAGAAAAATAAATTATTTCACTCTAAAGGTAGAGGCTGTGCAGCTTTGCCCCATCAATAATAAAACGAGACAAGCCCCATGAGCTGCACACGAGCAAGGGACGAGATTAAAATGACAACTTTCATCCACCTGGTGTCTCCAGGAAATCCAAACTCGTGCTTCCCACAGGAAACACCAATTCCCAGAGAAATCCCTCCCAAAGGCACCTTTGCCTGGGGTAATTCAGGAGCAACCCCTCATTCTCACTGTTTGACCCACATGGGTGGTCCCTGCTCCTCGCTGGAGCTGCTGGTCCACGTGGAGCCGAGCGCAGCAGCAGCTCCCAAGTGATTATTTGATCACTTTCCTGCTTAATTGCCAGCTTTAATTACTCGCATGGCAACAACAAAAAGTCAATCTGGCAACGGAAATCCATTCTTTGAACAACTTCTGCCTCTTCCCTCAGACACAAACTATTGCTCCATAAGCCATTCCTGATTAATAAGGGGCCCTCGTGGGAAAGCCACTGGATTTCATTTCCTTCAGCTGACAGCCCCAAGTCCCTAAAAAGCAAGGGCAAAAGAGCCTTTATTTTATCGTGGCAAGATGACACTGTTTTTCCCCTTGCCATTTTCCTTCAGGAAGATATATTAGCACTACATTTGCTCCTCCATGTGGTGGGATTTCTTAAATAAAAACGTATGTTCTATATGTCTGAACTTGGAACCAGAGCTGCATTAGCCTGTTAACCATCCACGTTTGCTTCAGACTTGGCCAGCCACCTAGAAAACCTGCCAAGACCTCTCTGGCAGCATTTTCCTCACAGTTCCAGGAAAACATGGAATATTCAAAGAATTTCAGGGCCTCCCGGCTTCGTTTGTCACCACTCTCCTTGCCCACTTAGAGCTAAATCACAGGCAAATTGCTCTAATGCCCTATTAAAGATTTAAAAATGGTCTTCTCCAGAGGAGGCTATGTGAGGACAAATCTCTGCTAATATATAATGCAAAAGCCCTGCTCAGATGTGATGCAATGTGGCAGGAGGCAGGGAGGGAGCTGCTTTACAGTCCTGCAGCTTCCCAAGGGAGTTCTTTGTCCTCTTTGGGGCTTTTAAAGCTCCCTCAGCTACCCAGGCACAGGAGAGATTGGTTTTGTGCTTGCTGTTATTCCAGAAATGGCTGCAATCTGACAGAGGGCAGGGTTGGATGGGATATTGGCAATAAATTCTTCCCTGTGAGGGTGGGGAGGCCCTGGAATGGATTTCCCAGAGAAGCTGTGGCTGTCCCTGGATGCCTGGAAGTGTCCAAAGCCAGGCTGGAGAATCCTGGGATGGTGGAAGGTGTCCCTGCCCATGGCAGGGGTGGAATTAAATGATTTTTAAGGTCCCTTCCAACCCAAACCATGCTGGCATTCTGAACCCATTGAGATTTCAGAGTAAGAAGCAAACAAAAAAGCGAATTTCCAGCAGAGCTCATCACTCCTGGGGCTGAAGGCAACGCTGTTAAAGACAGGCTGAGTGTCAGTGCCACAGCCTGGCTGTGAGCTCACCTAGGGACAGGGAGGTGGCCACATGACATCGATTCCATACCCCAGATTCAGAGCAGAATCCATGGGAATGGCACCTGGAAACATTTCCTTCGCAATTTAAACCAGGAGCCAACTCCTCTTGAAGAGGAAGATCCTGAGTGATCAAAGTCACTCCTAACCAAGAGCAAACACTGGCCCAGAGAAAAAGACTTTAAATAATTTGGAGAGGTTTTTTTTTTTTTTCTTTTTTCTTACAGAGAATAAAACCTCTCTGTGATTTCAGATGTCAAGCAGACTTTTCTTGATTCCCATCACTAATTTATGGATTAAACATTTAACCCTTGACTTGAGTATGGATTGAGAGTTTCCTGTTGCTGAGAGTTAAGCAATAATAAAAATTCATATAATATTATAAATACTTTATTTATAATATTATACATTACAAACTATATTTTCTTGTATTATAAATTTAGTGTGTTATATAATATTAATAAAAAATTAAATATGATATTTCTGAGCGGTGACTTCTATCCTAAAACCTCCAACCAGCCCTGATTCAGCAGCCTCACTACATCTTTACAAACACGGAATGCACTGGACACTGATCGGGGTTTCTCCATTAACACCTCTCCTGGTTAATTCCTCATTCAATAATTATTCTCACATGCAAATGAAGGCAAGCACGTGACTGAACTATCTCAGGGCTCTTAGAAAATCAGTTCCTTTCCCACTCTCTAAAATCAGCTGTAGAACTGCAGCACAGAGCAGTGGAGCCTTCCCTTCTTCCCTTCCAAATTCCTTCCTGCTTTCCCTTCTTCCCTTCCAATTTCATGTTTTCCCTTCTTCCCTTCCAAATTCCTTCCTGTTATGCCTCCTTCTCCTCCAATTTCCTTCCTGTTTTCCCTTCTTCCCTTCCCATTTCCTTTGTATTTTCTCTTCTTCCTTTCCAAATTCCTTCCTGTTTTCCCTTCTTCCCCTCCTTCCCTTCCAACTTCCTTTTGTTGTGTTTTCTCCTCTTCCCTTCCAATTTCCTTCGTTATCTCTTCGTCCCCTCCAAATCCCTTCTTGTTTTCCCTTCTTCCCTTGCAATTTCCTTCCCTTCTTCCCTTGCAATTTCCTTTGTGTTTTCCCTTCTTCCCTTCCAATTTCTTTGTGTTTTCCCTTCTTCCCTTCCCATTTCCTTCGTGTTTTCCCATCTCCTCCTCGTTCTTTTTTCCAAATCCCATCCTCCGCATCCTTTGAGGCAGGAAATGCAGAGCCAAGGGGAAGCTGAGGCTGCAGCCACCCCTCTGGGACACCACGGCTGCTGTTTGTTGTCAGAGGAGATGAGAGGCCACTTCAAACACAAGCAAAACAAACTTCTCCCTAAAGCCACACCAGTGCCATTAATCCCAGAATGGGTTTGACCTGCTGTTTGCAGCAATTCCTTAAATCTCACTTAAGCTGAGGAGCACAAAGGGGCTGCCTGCACTCGCCAGGGACTGTGGTGACCCCAAATCTCACACCAGCCTGGGCTGCTGCACCACAAATCTCCAGCCAGGGTGGCTTGGGAGTGAAACAGGGCTGGGAAAGAAGAGCCAGCTGTGACCCTCACTGCTTCTGAAACTTCTGTGACTTCTGGTAGTGCCAGGCTTACAGGAAATTCATTTCCTGAGGAGGAAAAAGGCCACAGCCCATGCTTAGGTGCAGGTCTGTGGCTGACTGAGCTGGGTTTTGTGCCCAGCCCTCCAGTGATGCTCTGTCTGGCCTGGGATGTCGCTGCCCTTCCTCTGCTCTCGCTTGCACTGGACAGGAATTACTCAGTGCCACACGTTGGAATAATTGCCATGACCACTGCAGCACTGCAGCTGCTTCTCGGGGTCTGGGTGTCGGGGTGACCCCAAGAGTGTCAAAGTCCTCGTTCTCCCAGCCCCACAGCCAAAGGAGGAGTCTGAATGCGCAGGGTCGGCTTCTCAAGGTTGCTCATTTTCCCTTCTCTAGAACATTCTCTCTCTGCCCTGCTGAGCTCTGTCCAGCAGCTCGGCCATGGCATTCTGTCTGCCCTCAGGGCAGTGTTCACATTTTATACCAAAAACTCCGTGTGCCATGGTTACAATAACGTGCCAATGTCTGTCATTGATGTTGGACAGTGTGTCTGTGCCTGAAACCAACAGAAAAGTGTCACCAGCACAGCGAGACATGGAGGGCAAGGAGAAGGAGAAGAAGGCCAGGACATGCCCAAATCCTTCCATCTTGTCCCCTTGAACTTCATTCTAAAATTCCCAAAATTCTACTTTTCCACCCTGTGTTAACTCAACTACCACACTACTCAAACCCTTGTGGTTTGTAATTCCTCACACAGAGTTGGCAGCTTTTCCCACGGGCTAAAATGGAAGCCACAGGTGTTTTTGACTTGGTGCCAAGGTCCCCGAGCCCCTCCAGGGTCTGGAGCCAGCCAGGGCAGCCAGAGGGATGTGCTGGGCTCTGACAGCTGCTCAGCCTGGGAGCAGGGCAAACATCCATCCCCTCTTCACTTTCATTTGCCAGTGGGAAATTCTGTGCTCAGTCCTTTGGAGGAGCCATCCACAGACTGGGCCACGCTCCAGACTTCCCCAGCATTTTCCCCCAGTAGTGACCAGAATTAGCAGCTTTGGACAGCCCAAATCTGCCCTTCCCACTGGATTTTCCCTGCTCTTGAGTTGATGCTTTTCATCCCAAACCTTATGGAGTCTAAGCTCAGTTCCAAAGTTATTACAATGAACGCTCATAATTCTGTGTATGGTTATTAAGAACACAAGTATCTAATCTGTTCTAGACTTGCAAAGTTCCCATTCACTTCTAAAAACAATTAGGTTACTTTTTTTTTTTTTTTTTTTTAATTAAATACTGGTGCAAAAATGGCTCTATAAAACAGTTTGAATTTGTCACTATTTAATTTCACTCCTTGCACTCACTTTGTGAAACTGAGATATTCCCAGTCTTCCTCCTCATCCTTTCTTTTCCTCAGAACATTCTTTTTGGTTTTTTCCTTCCTGATGGGAATGGTTCAGTGCCTCCATTTCAGATTTATCTCTGCTTGTTGCTGGCACCTTTTTAGCCACTTTTTGTCCTCTCAGATCTGGTGGAACAGCTCCTCTGCCATCTTAGTGTCTTTGGACCCAAAAATTTCCCTGTAGTGTTGAGCAGAGGTTTATCCACCCCCATTTTATAAGAGGAACGAGGCCTAAAATGTTCATAAAAACTAAAATTCATGGCTTGAGTTATAAATCTACCGGATATAAGAAAAACAAGCAGCAAAGTCTGGTTGCCCATCAAGAATTCAATGTTTTTTAAAAAGGCTCTGGAGTGGAGGTGATGGGAGGGAGGAGCCACTGCTGATAAGACAGAAAGAAGAATTTCAATTTCTTTCCATGTCTGCCCCAGAAACCTGATTCTTGAACTTCTTTCCCCAGGAAACAGGGCCATGACATTGCACAAAGAGGCTAAATTCACCCTACAGCATGTACAGATTATTTGCTGGGGGACAATACATTTTATATTTTGAATGTATAAATCTAAATATATGCAAGTGGGACTGCCTGGAGCACCAGCAGAGTCAGGGCAGCCAGGAGTTTTGTCTTATTTAAAGAGCAAATTAAAAGGAAGGGGGGGGGATGCATTCCCAAATATTTGGGATTTTCCCTTGCTGTGGGAAATTTCCAGACATGAGATTTCTGTTTCAGGAGTTTTGTCTTATTTAAAGAGCAAATTAAAAGGAAGGGGGGGATGCATTCCCAAATATTTGGGATTTTCCCCTGCTGTGGGAAATTTCCAGACATGAGATTTCTGTTTCAGGAGTTTTGTCTTATTTAAAGAGCAAATTAAAAGGAAGGGGTGGGGGGGGGATGCATTCCCAAATATTTGGGATTTTCCCCTGCTGTGGGAAATTTCCAGACATGAGATTTCTGTTTCAGTTTGCTGAAACCCTGCTAGTCCAACACCACAATTACGACTTTGTCCCTGACTGAAGGCTGAGTGGGCACAGAATTTGTCCCAAAAACTCCCACCAGAGATGCTGAACTTGGTTTTACACCTAAATCCCCAAGCTCTGAAGAGGGAAAAATGGGAATGAGAAGGAAAAAGTTGGTTAAAAGAGAGAGATGTGCACTCCCATCTCTGCTGTGGCCTCAGAGCGTTCATTTCCAAAGATTGAAACCAGCTCAGCCTTCCACTGAGAATGGAAATCAATGTCCCCATCTCACTGAGAGCACACCTGTGTCCCTAAGAGATTAAAATTTGATAGAAATAATTTTATTTATTTAAATATTGTAATGCATTTATGTGTTATTTTAATGTATTTCTTTAAATATTTTAATTTATTCATCATTTAATATAAATGCTATACTTCTAGTATTATTTTAATGTATTTCTTTCAATATTTTAATTTAGTCATATTTTTATCTAAAATTCTAGACTTTTAGTATTATTTCAATATATTTCTTTAAATATTTTAATTTATTTATCATTTTATATACAATTCGAGACTTTTAGTATTATTTTAATGTATTTCTTTAAATACTTTAATTTCTTTATCATTTTATATCAAATTCTAGACTTTTCGTATTATTTTAATGTATTTCTTTACATATTTTAATTTATTCATCATTTTATATCAAATTCTAGACTTTTCATTTTATTTCAATGTATTTCTTTCAATGTTTTAATTTATTCATCATTTTATATCAAATTCTAGACTTTTCGTGTTATTTTAATGTATTTACTCACATATTTTAATCTATCATTTCATATCAAATTCTAGACTTTTAGTATTATTTCAATGTATTTCTTTCAATATTTTAATTTATCATTTCATATAAAATTCGAGACTTTTAGTATTATTTTAATGTATTTACTCACATATTTTAATTTATCATTTCATATAAAATTCTAGATTTTTAGTGTTATTTCAATGTATTTCTTTCAATATTTTAATTTATCCATCATTTCATATAAAATTCTACATTTTTAGTGTTATTTCAATGTATTTCTTTCAATATTTTAATATATCCATCATTTCATATAAAATTCTAGATTTTTAGTGTTATTTCAATGTATTTCTTTCAATATTTTAATATATCCATCATTTCATATAAAATTCTAGATTTTTAGTGTTATTTCAATGTATTTCTTTCAATATTTTAATTTATCCATCATTTCATATAAAATTCTAGATTTTTAGTGTTATTTCAATGTATTTCTTTCAATATTTTAATTTATCCATCATTTCATATAAAATTCTAGATTTTTAGTGTTATTTCAATGTATTTCTTTCAATATTTTAATTTATCCATCATTTTATATCAAGTTCTAGACTGTTAAACTCCAGCACACGTACACGGAGAGAGAACTTCCCTCTCCCGGCGCTCCCAAAGGCGTGAGGAGCAGCCCTGAGTCTGGGGAATGAAATTGTCTTTTTTTAACTGTCTGATCAGCTCTCAGGCAGGAGCGTGTCAGAATCCAGATGAAACCACATCATCATCATCATCATCATCATCATCATCACCAAGGTTGGAATTCCAGTTATGACAGGAATTTGATGGATATTACCCAGATTTAGAGATGGCATCAGCAGAACACTCAGGGCCTTATTCATGGAACAATGAGTCATTCTGGCATTCCACTCCATCTCATCCCAGTCCCTACAGAACTTTTCTGTTCAGATTTGACTCTGCTTAATGCCTCTGATTGAGGAGGGAGGCAGCAGAGTTTCAGCTGGGTGGAGAAGTAGATGGAACTCAGTGGTTAAAAATAAAAAAAAAATCCCTCAAATGATGAAAAGTTTCATTTTTCACAATGAAAATGAAAAATCATTTTCAGAAAATGGAAATGAATCGGAGCCATGTGAGAACAGAGCAGCAAAACATGAGTGCTACTGTGAGGATTTTCTTGCTGCCCAGCAAGGCAGAAGAATAAAAGATTTCAGAATACAACACTTGAGTAGCAATTCTGGGCAGATGATTCCAGTGGTGCTCTACAAGAGGCTTAAAAGCTTCCCTTAATATGCACTTTACAACTGTGGCAAACTAATGATGGTGCAAGACCACAAAATATTTCCCCAATCATTTCCCTAATGACCTGGAGCTTTCAGATGGGCTGGTGGTATTTGCTGCGTGTGATTTAAATGAGGATTGAGTTCAAAATTAAAGATTAAGCCAGAGCAAGAGCTGTCCCCTGTCTCTTAGGAATGCACCTGTCTTACAAAGAGTGCAGAATGCCTACACAGCAAATACAGGATGATTTTGGGGTCAATACTGACTTAATCTAGGCAGAGCACATCCAAATATTGGGTTTTACCTTGCTCCAGCAGCTGGAATACAAAGTTTTTAGGGATACACTGGTTCCCAGCCTGGGGGAGTTGGAACTGTTGCCATTCAATCCAGGTAAACTGGGATACGTTACAAAATATTCTGCATTTTTTAACTGAGAGATCTCAGCACAAATGACTATTTTACCTTCTTTTTGTCCTTTCAACCTCCTTCCGGACTGCTGGATGCACGGCTGGGATTTCTGGGTGTGTGGTTGGGATTGCTGGGTGTGTGTTGGGATTTTGGGATGCATGGATGGGATTTCTGGGTGCATGGATGGGATTTTGGGATGCACGGCTGGGATTTCTGGGTGTGTGGCTGGGATTTTGGGATGCATGGCTGGAATTTCTGGGTGTGTGGCTGGGATTTTGGGATGCATGGCTGGAATTTCTGGGTGCATGGATGGGATTTTGGGATGCACGGCTGGGATTTCTGGATGTGTGGCTGGGATTTCTGGGTGTGTGGCTGGGATTTCTGGGTGCATGAATGGGATTTTGGGATGCATGGCTGGGATTTCTGGGTGTGTGGCTGGGATTTCTGGGTGCATGGATGGGATTTTGGGATGCATGGATGGGATTTCTGGGTGTGTGGCTGGGATTTCTGGGTGTGTGGCTGGGATTTTGGGATGCACGGCTGGGATTTCTGCAATTCCTGCAAAGCTGGAGCAGAGCACCCTTGGAAGTCACTGCTCTTCAGCCAGGTGTGATTGGGATTGAAAAGAGTCTCAGAAGTTGTTGGGAAGAAGGAAGGCACAGAGACACAACTGCACACAAGGCAAACGAGCTGTCCTTTCATGGGAAACCATTCCATAATTCCTTGGATGTTTGCAGTTTCCTTCATTACACGTGCAAGCATCAGTGCCTTTTTTTGGTCTTTATCCCTAATAAATCTCAGTAAATTTGGAATCCATCTCACATTTCCTTGGGCATTATCTCCCAAGGCCTCCCATGGCAAGGAAAGTTCAATGCCCTCCACATCCATGGTCCAGAGACCAGGGATGGAATGGAGTGGGCCATCCCCTCTCCACGAATTCCTTCCCAGGCTATTTCTGGTCCTCCACTTCACGTTCAGGGACCCAAAACAAGGACAAAGTTCCCATTTCCCTATCGCAGGACAAACACTTTTCTGGGAGGTGGATTGTTTCTTTTGCATTTCACATTCCAGTGCAAACATTCCCTGAAAAACAGTCGCTATCTCCCTGGCTATCCAGAGGCTGAACTGAATAAAAACTGGGACTGGAACCCAAGGAAAACAGGACCCTTTTTGTGCCTCCACTGCTCAAGCTGAGCGAAACAAACCCAGCAATTAAAGGCAGCTCTCAGGGCGAGCCACCTTCCTTTTTGCTTCCTCCTCTCCTCATTTCCAGCTCCTGAGCTGTTCCTTTCCTCGTCGCAAAAGGTCCATAACTGTAACAGTGCCACGTTCTCCTGGAAATCTACTTAAAATGCACATGATGGAAGCCATATGATGGGAGCTTAATTACACAGGGGGCATATGGAAGGCATATGACATAGGGACATATGGAAGGCATATGATGGAAGGGCATCCGAGGACATATGATGGGAGTCTAATTAATTGACAATACATTCCTCTCATCAGGGGGAGAGCTGGAATGCTGTTTTGTTCAGAGGGAAAATATGCACATTGAATTATGTTCACCACTGACCATTCTCCTCTTTAATGACGGCTCCTCGGGTTTTGGAGCGGGATGGATCTTTTCATTTGCATCTCGCAGCATTAGCATCAAGTTGTGTTTGCTGGGATTATTATAAATAATCCTTAGGTTTGAAGCTCCTGAAGTTGTGAGCGTGAGGAGCGAATCTGAAATCTACCACCAAAATAAAAAAAAAAAAAGAGCCTGTTCTTATTTGGGATTATCCAAAAAGCTGCTCCTAAAGAAGTCCTAAACAGGTTAAAAAACCACCAAAAAACACAAAAAAAAAAAAAAAAAGAAGAGCCTGTTCTTACTTGGGATTATTCACAAAGCTGTTCCTAAAGAAGTCCCAAACATGTTAAAAAAGCACAAAAAAATAACCCCAAAAAAGAGCCTGTTCTTGTTTGGGATTATTCACAAAACTGCCCCCAAAGAAGTCCTAAACAGGTTAAAAAACCACCAAAAAAAGCCAATAAAAAGAAGAGCCTGTTCTTATTTGGGATTATTCACAAAGTTGCTCCTAAAGAAGTCCCAAACAGGTTAAAAAACCACAAAAAAAAACCAAAAAAAGAAGAGCCTGTTCTTGCTTGGGATTTTTCACAAAATTGCTCATAAAGAAGTCCTAAACAGGTTAAAAAAACACAAAAACACAAAAAACAAAAAAACAAAAAACAAAAAACAAAAAAACAAAAAACAACAAAACAAAAAAAAAAAAAAAAAAAAACAAAAAAAAAAAAAAAACAAAACAAAAAAAAAAAAAAACAATAAAAAGAAGAGCCTGTTCCTACTTGGGATTATTCACAAAGCTGCTCTTAAAGAAGTCCTAAACAGGTTTAAAAACCTGTTTAAAAAACCCCAAAAAAAGAAGAGCCTGTTCTTGGGATTTTTCACAAAGTTGTTCCTACAGAAGTCCCAAACAGGTTAAAAAACCCAATCCTCATGGAAAAAAAAAAACCTCTGCGTTGGATGGGAATCAATGCAGCTGAAAATTCGCACTTCCATCTGCAGGAAGATTTATGGGGGGGAAATAAGGTAGTGCCTAGAACGTGCCAAGAAGATTCCTCATTTTTTAACTACCTGCATGTGTTTGGGGCATGTGCCTTCCTGAAACACAGAAGCAGCCTTGTGTTCTCCCAGATCCTTTCCTTGTCCTGAGGAGCTGCAGAGCTATAAACCATGGCAGTGATACCTGTAACCTCTTTGAAAGCAAGATGGGATAAAATCCCATGAATCCACTCTTGGAATAACTCCTAAGTGAGCCCTGAGTAACCCTACAGCTTCTCCTTGCATTCAGCAAACAGGGATTTGCAGATATTTGAGTTTTTAAGGGCCACTTTACCAGAAAAAAAACCCAATTTTCTGGGTTATTTAGATAACTTGAAGTATCATTATCGTGTTCACACTTCCAGATTAACCTAATGAAATTAACCCAGTGCCTGCTCTTTATTTTTCTTCACCAACTGAACAAGTTTAGGAAGAGACAGAGCCTCTTATTTCTGGGAACTCAGAAAACCTTGCCAGAATTACTCATCTAGAGAGTGAAAAGATTTAAGTTCAGGTCCTGGGCCCTGACCAAGGGTTGTGGCCACCACCTTCACCCAGGCCCCCAGAGGACCTGGACCCTGAGTGCTGCCAACATCGAAATGTTCACTTTTCTGTTCCAGCTTTAGGAGAGTTTCAAGGGTTTTTCAGGTCTCCAATATTCAGGCAAATAAAACCAAGAATTTCAGGAGCAATTGGGTAAATTGGATGTTCCCAATTCCCTGCGTTTTAGACCTGTAAAACACATCAGAAACGTGGGGGGTTTTGGTCCCACAACATTTGGGTTGCTCCCCATCTCCTTTTTGTTTCTCCACAACATTTGGGGTGTTCCCCATCTCCTTTTTTTGTTTCTCCACATTTGGGGTGTTCCCCATCTCCTTTTTGTTTCTCCACAATATTTGGGGTGCTCCCCATCTCCTTTTTGTTTCTCCACAACATTTGGGGTGTTCCCCATCTCCTTTTTTTGTTTCTCCACATTTGGGTTGTTCCCCATCTCCTTTTTTTGTTTCTCCACATTTGGGGTGTTCCCCATCTCCTTTTTTTGTTTCTCCACAACATTTGGGGTGTTCCCCATCTCCTTTTTTGTTTCTCCACAACATTTGGGGTGCTTCCCATCTCCTTCACCCAAACTGCTGGGAGGGAGAAGCAAACCTCTGCTTTGAAACACCCAACTTTAATGTACAAAACCCCCTAAAAACCTCAATTTTAGCCGAGTGCATTCCCCACTGGGTATTCCCAAGGAACAGCTCTCCTGAGGGCTCTGCAGATTTGGGTACTTTCACCAAAACCCTCCAAGGCTTTATCCACAATCACCGGCCTTGTTTCACTCCAAGTGCAGAATTAAGTGAGCCAATCAAAGATTAATGGAAAGGGGGGACAAAAATACAGGATATTTTTACCTTTGGAGACTTCTGCTTGCTGACCACGAAGGCAAGAACACTGAGAGGTTGCCATGGTGCTTTTTGGGAATGTTAACACCGTGCTGCTCGAGGGCTAATGAAGGAAGACAAACATCACTGGATTTGCTACAAACTCAATAAAACAGCACCAACAAGTAGAAAAACGCTTTAAAAAAAATCAACATTTTGATAATTCTAGAGAGGCAGAAGGATTTAAAAAGGGTTTCCAGCTTGTCTTACCTGCTCTTTCCTGTTCCAGGTGTCCAGAGCAAAGAGTGCTGAGGATTTTTGGTCGCTCCTCACGCCGGTGTGTGCAAGACCCAAGGAAAGCTAGGAGGTTGTACAGTTATCTCCCTTGGTGTAATTCTAAACTATACAACCTACTACCTCAACCTGGATGCATGCAGTCAAAAATTCATAACCTCAGGGGCTTCTACTTACACACACACAAAAAAAAAAAAATGCCTCCAAATCCTCAGTGGTTTAATTTAGAGGGAATAAACTGCTGGGGGAAAGACACCAACCCCAAATTCAGCTCCCCACAGTGGAAATGTGATAAGACACAACAGGCCAGGGTTATTCCTGCTGGGTTTGGACAAGATCACGGAGGTTTTCACACGAGATGGAATTTTTTTCCCTGGCCAAAATAATGGTGTTCCCCTTCCACAGCAGATTCAGAACACACACAGACTTTTTTTTTTTTTTTTTTTTTTTTTTTAAGAAAAGCATTTAAAGAAGGCTTAGGGTGAAACTTGTCCTGACAAGTCTTTTCCTTTCTGAACCCACCACGCCAACCTCGACCTTGGCTCCTGGAGGTTTGAAGGATGTGCAGGAATGGGGTGGGGAGAGAACTGCAGAAGGGGTACAAATCCTGAGGTGAATTTGACCCTTGCACCAAAGGGTGCAAATGAACCATTCTGGGAAAGCAGCACCGAGCCTCCCTCAGCAGCCAGCCACGTTCCCTTCACAAGCCACACGATTTCAGCTTGTGCTAATTCCCAGCCAAACAAGCAGGATGTCACCCTTGTGACTCACCCAGCACCCACCAAGGTGGCACTTAAAGCTGCAGGCTGCCTGATTTTATTATTATTATTATTATTATTATTATTATTATTATTATTATTATTATTGCTATTGTTATTATTGTTATTATCCTCAAATGTGCTGGTGGGGCAGGCGCTGCCCCTCAGGTGAATCCAGCCCCTGGCACAGCAGCTCTGTGCTGGAAGGGGATTCCAAAGGAATCAGACCTCAGGGATGAACACTCTGAATGCACGTGCTGCTCTGTTTTCCCAGGATAAAGCAGAATTGCTGATGATGGAAAAGGCACTGCCCTGCCTTTACACCCCAAGCCTGGCAGGAAATGAAGGGGGCAGATGGGAAGCAGCATCACTGCTCAGAATTCAGCCTGCAAGAGCAGGAGAACACGTTGGAAAAAACGCAGAATAATCTTTCTGTGGTGTCTGAGTGCCCATGATGTTGATGGTAACCCAATTTCTTATGACTCCATATTCGGTAAAGTTTACTTTGACCAAAGCGTGGAAATGCAGCATATTTTAGTCAGCAGCAGAGAGCACAGTCACTGTTAACTGTTTGATTAGTTGGAGCAGGGACCAAAGCACAGCTCTGGATAAGCAAACCATGGATTTCTGTCCCTCAACTCCAACCAGGAGCTTTATCCTTGTCTAAAAGCATCCTGGGCCCAGCTCCTCAATGCAACACCATCATTTCTGAGCACTGAACAGCTTTTGTCCAACAGGAAACCCAATTATTTAACTCAAGTCGTTTTATGGGAAGGAGTGAACCTGTGTGCTGCGTCAGGCTGATGGAAAATCCCAAATCCTACCCAATCACAGAGCAGACAAATTCCCACTCAGACTTCCAAAACCAACCTGTTCCACATTTTATAAACAAAACCATTCCAGCTAAACCACTCGTTTTCTACAACTTATCCCTGAAGAATTTTTCTGCATCTCACTCTTGTAATATCCAACATTTCACAACTGAAAATTGATCAATTATTACCTATATCTGATCAGTTTAATGAGAAGGTGCTGTTAACACTAACACAGACACCCCTTGCACACCAGGTATTTAAAAGCAAAGCTGAGGAAAAAAATCCCAAAAACTCTCTAATAATTTGCTCTAAAATGGAAGGTAGAGAGTTTTGCTTCATTTGTATACTCAGCAAAGGTCTTTTCATGGATAAATTACAACAATGAATTCCTTACTTTAGATTTAGGCCAAAATAACCTAAATTTTTCCCAGCTTGGCCAAAGCTAATGACTCCCTGCCTCTCCTTGCTGCTCTTCCATCTCCACAAAGAGACTTCAGGAACTTTCTAAACACCAGAAAATTTTCTGTCCCAGAGTTTGACACCTAACTCACCCTCTGGGGTCAACTTTTAGACGCCTCCCCACCCTGCTGCACAAATTATCCTGGAAAATTCCCCCCATTTACGGCCTCATCGCTCACTACAGGTGCTTTGCTCCCTCAAAGGTGCATTTGCATCCCAGAGGAACTGCAATTTCCAGCAGGAAAAGGTGCCAGGCATTCAAGTCGTGCTGTCACTTAGAATATCTGCTGGTCATAAAGGCAGGAAGGAGGAGGTTGAGAATTGAGGTCAGATTTTAAAACAGGAGCAGTGATTTGTGCCATGGTTTGTGTCCCTCCGCGTCCCCTCTCCGTGCCTGCTCTGGGAGGAGCGGAGCAGAGGCAGGCACAGCACTTGTGACACTTCCTCGTGGTGGCACCGAGCTCCCTGTTTGTTTTCTGGTGATTTTTGTCAATTATGTCTTTACCCAATTAGCACAATCATACCTAATTACGCAATTAGGGCGAATCCGTCATGCAATGACAATGCTGCGGTACGTTATCGATGTCAGGAAGCTCCTGTTGAACATGTGGAGCTCTGTGCTCCTCAATCAGCTCATGGGGCCCCAGGGCCTTTTGTCTGGGACCCCTTTTGGGCCTCTTGCTGTTTCAGAATCCCAGAAATGATTTCACACTTCTGGGGACCAAAGGGAATCTCTGGCTCAGCCCAGCCCAGCCTTATTCTAAAGCTACAGTGTAATTAAAAAATGGTGTCTTTTCTCTCCCTGTAACTCTCTGATTCCTGAAGGGAACGTGATTCCAGCTGCTCTCCTACCACAGAAGTGCTGGGATTCACATCCAGTGAATATTTCTTTCCCAAAGGAGGCAGAATGCCACTGGAGCAGCTCTTCTGGAGCTCCCACCTGCCCACGCCACCGACCTCAGGAGACACCAGGACCGAGCTCCAGTCTGGACTGGGGAGTTTTCACTCCTCACTGGTTTCACTGCCTGTCCCTTCGCTGGCTTCAGGTGAAAGAAAAATTCACAAAGCTGCTTCCCCTACCCACATTTCCTATTGGATTTCCCCAAGAGTGAGGTGAGAATCCCAACCCAGAGCTGATTTTTGGGACCTGCCTGGCTGGAATATCCCATTCTTTTCAAACACTGGAAAGCAGCAATTCAGTCACACAGAAAAGCAGGGGTGCAGAGGGCAGAATATTCCCAAATAATGCCATAAAATAGTGCCTCGTGCATTAATCCCCTGCCCTAAATCACACTTTATAGGCATTTACAGACCTACTGACTTTGAACAGGATTCCAGCAATGGACACTCACTATGGATGGTCAGGGAAGCTGAATTTTGTCCCATTATAATCAGGAAAACCATCAGCTGAGGTTTGGCTCTGAATCTTTTGGGCTGTGAACGATGCAGAAGAAGGAGGAACTCACCTTCCCTCTCAGATCCCAGGCAGGGCTTGCCAAGGAAGGGGTGGGAAAACAGAAAATATTCCTGAAGCAAATGCATTTCCTGAAGTCAGTGAGCAAAAACTAAACACAAAAACCCACAAATGCCATCGTTCCAGTTGGAGGGCTGAGATCCCATTTGCCAAATTTCAGCCTGGAGTGATCTTTTTTTTTTTTTTTTTTTTTTTTCTTTTGCAGCTGATTTTCATAAACCTCAGACAGGAGGGGGTTTCACACTGGAAACGCTGACACGATTCCTGCTGCTCACCTCACTCCTTCAGCTTTATTTGGTGAAACTTTCTTAGAAGTTGGTTGTCATGAGGAACCTCAAGAGGTCCAAAGGTTTACCCCAGCTCAGAGAGCTCTCCTAGAAGTCTGGCAAACACACTGAAAAGGGCTGGAAGTCCAAGAGGCTGCAAAGTAGGGAAAGAAGCCTCATCTGGGTTCAGCTGAAATCCAGAGCAAGTAGATGTTTTGAAAGCTCTCCAAAATTTTTCAACTCATGACGAAAACCGCGCCTCAACTTTTAGCCGGGGTTGCAGCAATCTGAAGGTTTGCTCAATATTGCATTTCAATCTCTGGGTTTTTCTAGGGGAAAGGTGGCTGAGATTTCACTCCTGAACCAAGTGTGGTTTTTGGGAGGAGCTGGAGCATCAGCTCTGGGTGAGACAACAGAACCTGAACACGCCGTGCTGACCTAAGGGGGAAAGTGGCACAAGTAATAAGTGCTGATGACTTTAAATGACCCCAAAACTTTTGGGGGGTTGATTTTTTGGCTTATCCCAGGCCTGCTTTGTGACAGAAACCCTGCACAGCACGGTTTCACCTGGAGCCAAGGCTGGTTTCACCTGCATGACGAAAAATGAAGGAACTGACAGGAAGCTGAAGCAAGAGCTGGTGCCACTTGCAGGGCGGATTATTGGGGCTGGATTTCACCATGAACCTGCAAAAATCCCACCAGAGGCTCCCCAGCCCAGCTGGAGCACTCGCAGCTCAGGGAATGCCACTCCTGCAAAGCTCCTGAGCCACGCAGCATTCCTGGCTCAAGGGCAGGTGCCCAAGGCTTGGATCCCTCCCCTAAAAATCCTCTCCTTTTCTCCCTTACTGATTAGAAGCAAATAAACAAAAAGAGAGGGAGGAGGGGAGTAAAATAAGAAAAAAAATCAGATTACTGAAATAACCAGAATACTGAAATTTATCTGCCTTTTAAGAGTTTAACCAGATTTGATTATCTGAATAAGAGTATTTGGATACGGTTCAAATTCCAGGGTACACAATTCCATTCTGCTGCTCATGAATCCCATTTGCCACTGCATATGGTTATTCTAATTGCTATCAGAGTGCTATTGTGTGCTCCTCTGCTGACAAGGGCTCACTGTGCTCCTCACCAGGCTGGGAAAGGAGGGAACACACAAATAAATTCCCTTTTCATCCCTCAGTGGGGACCACGAGACATCCTGGTCTGCAGGAGACCTTACAGGTGTTCTCAGGCAGCAGCAGGAGTGAGAAATGCTCAGTGAGAAATGGCACAGTGATGTTTTTGAGGGAGGAAAAGAAGATTTACCAAATATTAAAATTTAAATTAAAAAAAAAAAAAAAAGAGAGGAGATTTGGGCAAGCTTTGCTTCCTCAGAGAAGAACTTCTGCTGCTTTTACCTCCAGCTCTGGCCAGAGGAAAGAAGCCCAGCAAAACCTCCCCAGATGCAGATGCAGCCACACAAGAGGGTTGTTTTTTTTTTTAACCTCTAAAGCAGCCACTCTGCCCATTCCCAGAGCCAGGAGCTGCATTCATGAAGGCACTGATTTTTGGAGAGGATATTGGGACGTTCTGGGGTAATTCCCACGTCCAGGTGCTCTGGTTTGGTTTGGTTTGGTTCCAGGTGGGTGGAGGGCTCTGAGGCTCAGTGGCAGATGAAGGGAGCTCTGTGCACCCTGGATCAAAGCTGCTGCACAAATGCCAGCTCCTCACCCACAGGGTGGGAAATAATAATAGTAATAATAATAGTAATAATAGTAATAATAGTAATAATAATAATAATAATAATAATAATAATAATAATAATAATAATAATAATAATAATAAATCATGCATACAATGAATAGAAAAAAATATTATAACAATGAATTATATATAAAATATATAATATAAAATATATTATATAATATGGGATATATAAAATATATAATAAATAAAAGATAAAATATAAAATATAATGCATAATATATAATACATAATACATAATATATAATATATACTATATATTATATAATATATAACATATAATATATTATATATAATACATAATATATGATATATGATATATAATATATCTGATATATAATAATGAATTATATCCATAATAATGAATATAACAATAATGAATAATAATTTTTTAAAGGGAACATAATAATAATAATAATGATGATGATGATGATAATAATAATAATAATAATAATAATAATAATAATAATAATAATATTAAAAGAACCCCTGGTAAGCAGAGGTAGGAGCTGCACAGACTCCAGTTATGCTCCTCCATCCTAAAAGGAAGACACATTTCAAGGTTCTTCGCATCATTTTGTCAGACTCCACTTTCACTCTGGTGCTTAATGAAGTGCAGTGGAACACAGGCAGCAGCGCAGAAATACAAATTAAGGCTGGAAGCACAATGCAGTGCTTTTCAAAAAGCTGGAGAGCAAAGGGGCAGAATATGGGGAGGCTGCAGCTAAAAAAGAGCAGGGGGGCAGTTTAGCAGGAGACAAACCAAAATGCATTTTAAAACTCAGCGAGAACGGGTTTTCTTGGGTTTGCTGGATAAGCTGAGCCCAGAGACGCTGTAGAAGGGGCTCACAGCGGGTCTGCCAGCTAAAGGAGTGAGAAGAAGCTGAGAAATGAGAAGTTGATAAGGAGTTTTCTTTAAGGTTGCTACTAAGGGGACTAAAAGAAGAGAGAAATGAAAGAAAGATAAGGAGGGGACTTTGTAGGGAGATAAAGTATTTTTAGAAAGCTAGTTGAAGTCGCTGTTATTTTTTATTAATGGTTTTATGTTGACTTATTGTAGTTAATAGGGCAGGAGAATGTCTCTGCTTTGTGTCACGACAAGGAGCTGCTGGTGCTGCCAGCAGTGCCCTCCTTCCCTCCTCCCTGCACAAGCCAGGAGCCTGCCAGAGGCTTCCCTGAGCCTGTCCCACAAAGCTGAGGCCACAGCGTCACCCCAAACTCACCCCAAAAACCAGGGGCAATCAGCAAACACGCTCAGCCTCAGAAATAACTCCCTGCTCCTCCTCCCAGCAGCTCACCCCACTCCTGTTGCCACTTCTCTAAAGTTTCCTTTCTAAGCACCCAGCTGTGTTTAGGCCAAGCCTCTCGCCAAAAGGAGGTAAAAAAAAAAAATCAGATATTGATTAGCAGGTCCCAACATAGGCAGAGAGAAATTGCACTAAAATATTTTATAGAGAAGAAAAAAAAAAAAAAGTGCTTCTTCTTTCCTCTTTCATGATTCAAGAGTTAAAGTTGTTTTAACTTTCAGAGAAGTCCTAACTGGGCTGGGGTTCTACTTTAATTCTATTTTTAAAAGCAAAAAACAAATTGATTTCCTAAATTAAAAAAAAAGAAAATACCAAAGCGAATGGTGGTACCTCATTTTGGGACATATCTGACCCAATTCCCCTGCCGGGGGTCGTTTGGCACTCTCCAATGTCACCTGAAGTGCCAGAACATCCTTGACAAATTCCAGGCTTTTCTCAGCCCATTCTACCCCAAATGGCTTTACGGAGGACAGAGCCCCCTCCAGAAATATGGATTTTTTTGGGTTTTACCAGCTCATTTCTCCTTGGAGCTCAGACTAAACGAGCCAATGCTTCCCTTGGAGCCCGCAGGTGGGAACCCACGGCGATGGACATTCACAGCATTTAAAACAACAACCCCAAAGCAGCACAGATTATTCACAGACCTTCCGGGAAAACCGTTTTTTTACTGCCCCAATCTCCTCCTGCTCCCATGGTGAGCCCCTGCTCATCCCACCACGGATGGAACAACCCTCAAAATCCCAAAGGAGAGCCTGACTCCAGGTCCTGTTCTGGGAAAAATCCCACCACAGAACAGTCCAGGAGCAAACGTTCTGCTGGAAACGACTCATCAGCTTTTATTCCTTGATTTCCCATCCAAACATTTGGGGAGTGTTGAGGACCAGCTTTTACACCCAACTTTACATTACATAGGACACCAAAATGCAATTTTCCCCCCCTTTTTGTAAACTTAGTTTCAGCTCACAGGGAGAAAGAAGAGCGGCTGGACTTCTCTGACTTAATTTTAATATAAATGTTTAATAAAACTTCTATAATAAATAGAAAACACATAGAAAACCCTGGAAATTCAGCAAAGAGAGGAAAAAAAAAACCCTTTTTTTTTTGGCCTACAGCAGTGTATGTCAAAGCAGCCAAGTTCAAACCCAGAGAAATTTAAGAGTGGAAATGCAGAGCAAATCTTTGGTGGAATTAACACTGAAAGCTGCCGGAAAGAAATAGTCAGACTTTATTTTGAGTTTACAGCCTAATTATTTTCATATAGAATCAGTACATTGGGGTTTTAAAAAAAATGACTTCTTCAAAAATAATTGTTCCAACTCTCCCAACTTTAAAGGTTACTTTTCCACAGCAGCCTTTGCACTGCCTGCTCCCATGGCTTTTTTCCTGCCCTATCACTTCTTTTGGACTTTCCAGCATGATTATTTCCTCTGAAAAGCTATTTGAAAAGACACAAATGCCATGAAACTGGGAGGAATGGGGTTCTATAATAAACTGATTTTTGAAAGAGGAGTTGGAGGGCCAAGCCCCTGCTGTGTCAGAGAAGGGATTCCAAGTTCCTGGATATGAAAGAGGAGAAGTGACTGTTCCCCTCACAAATTCCTGGACTACGCAAGGAAAGAATAACTCCATGTTACTTTATAAATGAAATTATTTTATCCGATTCAGAATCAACACAAGAATGCTCCCGATCACATCCCCATCACCAGAGCAGGGCAGGACATGGGTGGGATTTAATTTCTTCAGCCTGATGTCAAATCAACTCCCCCCCATCCCCTTTTCCTCAGCACCAACCAAGCAAACAGCCCTTTGCAGCTCCACTTTTATATTCCTCTAAATAAATTTAAAAAAAAATTAAAAAATCAAAAATAAAAGAGGGAGGATGGGGGAAAAAGGAGGAGAGAGGGAAGAATATTTGGAGGGGAAGTGCAGCATCACCCCAGGGTGCACTTGCCAGCCAGCCACAGACCTATAGATACAAGCTTGTGTGGAATATGAGCACAAGTTCGGATCTACGGGTTTGTGGCAGCAGGCAGGGATTTCTGCTGGCACTGACAGGGTTTGGGGTCACTTTTAGGGGGGGATGGAAAGAGGAAAAACCTTTCTGCAAGTGGAATTTCTGAGTTTTAGCCAGGAGCCTTCGTTCTCTCGGCACCTCAAAGCCCCTCCTTGGAGGGTGGGGGCAGAGTGGATTATTGATTTTGTTCTGACATAAAGCCACAGATTCCTGCACTCCCATGGGAGCCTTAAGAAAATCAGCAAAATAAAATAAAACAAGAATTTAAACCCACCAAAATAAAGCTGATCTGTGTTTCTTCCTCACAAGCACTTTGCTGGACGGAATATCACCCAGTACTGAAGTTAACAGGAATTGAATTAACAAGCAGCATTGGAGGAATATCACTGAAACAGGGTAGGAAATGATCCAACAGCAAAATTTTGGGATACAAACAGAATTCCAATACTCAGCCTTCCCCCCCAGCCTGCAGAAAGTTGTTTCCATTCTGGCAGCCTGGCTGAAGCAGGCAGAAGAAACAACTGCCTGAGAGTTGTTTTAACTTTCAGAGAAGTCATTACTGGGCTGGGGTTCTACTTTAATTCTATTTTTAAAGGCAAAAAAACAAAACCCCTGTCACTCTGCTGAACAAGCTGGCAGTTCCCCCTAACCTCAACTCTGCATTTCTTCCACACAGACAAACATAAAAGTTCTTTAGGATTTTTCTAATAAAGCTTGAAAAGCAAAATCTTGCCACCGCAAGCAGGAGGTGTCCCCTCCTTCCCCTGAGGTTTCCAAGTTTGCTTTCCTGTGGAAGGAATATTTCCCATTTTATTGGTGGGGAATCAGGCTGAAAAGCAGCCTGGCTGTGAGCTCCACATGGAGCTGGTGGAGAAAATCACTGAAATCAACTCTTGCTCAAAGGGTCACCGATTTTTCACTTATTTTCCTTCAGGAGACAAACCATATTAATTCAAGCTAATATTACCCCCTGTAAAATCAAACAGGCACCACTTGGAAAAGAATTTTGCTATTTGGATGCTGTTAGAAAATTCTCCTTCTTTTTTTTTTTTTTTTTTTTTTTTTGTGGTGCAGGTTCTTAAAATAAATCACTTCAACCTTTCCAGCCTGGTAAATATGCAATTAGAAAATACAATTTTCCTTTATTTGGAATTGCTGGGTGGCAAGAAACTCCTGTTATAGATGTTAAACTTTCACCATCTGCCCAAAGGTTATCTAAATTCATCCTCCAACTTTAGATTCCTATGCTGACACTCACCTTAAAAGCTTTTCCCAAAGTTTCCAGCAGCCAAAATTCGTGCTGCAGCATCTTTGAAAATCCTGGGTGGCTTTCCTGCTGGGATTTTGGGGTGGAGAAAGCTCTGTCCCTGCAGTGGTCGAGGCTGGAGCGGGGCAGGGAGCACAGGGATTGTGCCCTCCTTGGGAACAGAGCTGCAAATGGAACACAACAAATGTTACCCGGCCAAAAATAACCCCAGCCCTCCACTACAAAGCTCATTTATTGCAGGGAACCTGAGGTTAAAATCCAGGTTGTCCAACAGGGCCCAAAGGTACAATTTTAGGGTCGGTTGTTGCTGGGTGCACCAGGATTTCTTCCTGCGACAGGGAATTTGGCCCTCAGTCTCACTGTGTCATGCAAAACTGCATCAGGCAGAATGTTTTCTTTCTATTCAGTACTTTCTTTTTAACCCTAGTTGTGGGAAATGAATTTGTAGGGGATTTTAAAAGTTTAACAGAAGGTTTATATGGTATGTATTTGTATGTAAATGTTGAGATAAGAAATATTCATTTAGAAATGTCATAGAATAGGATAGTAAAAAAAAAAAAAGAGCTTAACCTGACACGTAATATTCTTTACATTCAGTTATGGGTATGAAGTGAGCTAATATGAATGGCTCTGGCAGAGAAATATTTGATTTTTTTAATATGAGATGATCTCACTGGAATCATCATGAGGTTACATTTTCCTCACTTTATCTATTTCCAAAACCATTTCTTCTTCTTTCCCATTAATTCCTGGGCTAATCTCCTTTCCCTGGGATAGGTGAAATCCATGAAAGACACCAAGCTGTAAAATTTGGGCGGCTTTTTCCCGGGACACGTGTCCCCAGCTCTGCCTGGAGGGGACACCCAGAGCCAGACCTTCGAGGAGCCCTGCACATGCTCCAGGAAATCTGGGATTTGTTGGGAAAACCCACCCTTTTCCCTGCTGCACCTCCCACTCCCCACCTGATTGGCTTTTCCAACACAAAAGGCAAGAAGGAGAGTTGGGATCCATCACCAGGGCTTCACTTTAGGAGTGGGGGGAAACGGGAGAAAAAGGGGAAAAGCAGCAAGAGCCACCCCTGGGAAAGCTCCAAAGAAATCCCCGCTATAAATGTGATTGTGCCCCTCTGCATTCCTGAGAGCCCTGGAGGAATGGGGCACAGGGAGGGCATTCCATGGCACCTGTGTGCTGTAAATTACAAATACCCAGGAACCAAGCTGCTCCTTTTGGAAAACAAACCCATGGCCAAGCTTTAAGGCAGCAAATTGAGAAATGCAGCAGCAAACCAGCAGTTTTGTTTGTTGAAAAATGCAGGTTTTTTTGTTTTTTTTTTTTTTTTTAATGAGAGCTGCTTTTTAAACAGGAATTTCACTTGTATCCAATATATTCGGGGAGATTGAAAGAGAGCCATGGGTTTGCCAAGATGTGGGGTTGGAAACGTTTCCCCCCATTGATTAATCCCAGAGCTACTGTACCTTGTGAAAACCTGATGAACATACACACAGTGGCAGAAAATCCATCAGAGGCAAACAAATCAATCAGCATCAGCCTGTATTTGCCTCAAATGCTGAGATTACAAATAAAAAGTTTCAACCTGTACATTAAGGTATTTATCTTTAGGTCTCTCATATCCTTACACTGAGCACACTTCATTATTAATTTTACAATATCAGTGATCACAGGATCAACAAGGCTCTGGTACGTGGGACAGCCAAAAATACAGAATATTTTTGTCAGTAACAACCCAAAATAAAGCTGGTGTTTTAGAGATTCATATCCACAGGAATACAGAGGGAAATATGGAGAAATGAAATCTCTAAAGATCTAACGCTGGGGTTTGGTCTGTGGGTGGTTTTCTTGCAAACCACAAAGCAGAAATGCCCTGTCCAGGGAAATCGATCACTACGGAATGCATTGTGTGCCTGAGCAAAAAAGCTGTTTGCAGCCATTTCATCCTCCTGCCCCGAAATCCAGGCAAATAAGAAACACAGCTGTGAAATAATTCCCATTCTTTTCTCCCCAGTTTTAACCCCAATGTAATTAGGCCTATAAATATAAATATAAATATATATATATATATATATATATACACACATGCATTCTATCCTAGCTTCAAAAAGCAACTTTTTAAGGAATTCTGTGCTTGAAATAATTTTAAGGAATTAGAAGGAAAAGGGAGATACTGACTGAGAATCCAAATTACCTCAGCAGCAGCAGCATTCTGCAGGATTTCCTATGGAACGTGCGCTGCCATATTGCTAGGCCCCACTCCTCGGGAACGTATTCTGGAAGACAAAATATTTATGGATATTTTCATGGCATATTTTCAAGGAATGGATGCTGTTTTCCTACACCCAGAGGCTACAGCTTCAGGAGCAAAAGGAACAGCCAAGCTCCTACGAGAGAAATGACTCCCCACCTCCCAACATCCTCATTTTGAAATTTTTTTGGGATGATTATTTCCCGTGTTCCACCTTGGCTCAACCCACTCGCGCTCTCCCCCCACGCTAAACCCGTGGAAATAAAACGTTCCTTGTAACACAACCTCTCCAGAAGTTTGCCAGTCCTATTCCCACCAAATCCATTCAGGAAAATAAAGGAACGGCGAGGCAAACGCCTTCCCTGGCAGCCAGTAGCACGCACCAACTCCTGCAAGTGATTAGCTCTCATCTCCACATCCTCAGCCCAAAAGTCCAGCTGGAGAAAGCAGAATCGAAGAGGAGCATCGTTACCTGCTCTGGAGGAGGTTCACCAAGCAAGCTTTTTTAAGCTTGTTGACTCTTTTAACACTGATACAAGGAATAATTATTTCTCTGTGCCGCCGCGATTGTTAAAAGAGGAGAAGCCCTGGGTTGTGGTGGCTCCGTGGATGCTATTCTTTTTGCACCACAGCAGGATTCTTGGCTGCCAGTCCAAGCTGCTTTCACTTGCCAAGTTTTAAGATGCCGGTTTTGCCTTTCATTTTATTGTTCCTTTCGCAACGTTAAAGAGCGACTTAAAAAAAAAAAAAAAAAACCAAAAAAAGAGAAACCCCCCCATGCACAGCTGCTATCGGGGAGGGGGGGAATTATTTGAATTTTGCACAAGAATGGAGATGAGGAAGGAGAGCGCTGTGATGTAACCACAACGACACCCACAGAAATATTCCCAATATTGAGGGGGACGGGCCGGCTCCCGATCCTGGCGTTTCCCACCACCAGGGAAGAACAAAACCCAAAACCAGCCAGACCCACGAGCAACCACGGCAGAGGTGGAGGTTGATACCTCTCCCCCTCCCAGCAGCACCACCTCGATTTTTCATCCACTCAAGGCTGTTCCTCTCCACTGAGGATTTCGTCCAGGGGCTGCAGGGATGGTGGGCTTGGGGAGCAGCCTCCTGACAAAAGGATTCCCCCCTGCTCGCCTCCTCCCAGCCCACCCCACCCTTTTTCCGTGACAGGATTCACCCATTCCCAAGCATCCCGGCCTCTCTTGGATGCGATGCCACTGGGAAGAAGCTCCACAGAAAAACCTCTTGTCCCAACTCCCTGTGGGGTTCTCCTCCAAACACATTCCTTCAGCGTAAGCCACTGAATTTCATTTTTAAAAATTTTTTAACAATCTGTCAACAGATCGATTTTAAAATTTTTAATTTTTTCCCTTTTTTCTTTTTTTTTTCCTTTTTAATTTTTTTTTAAATTTATTTAGATTTTTTGAAATTTTTTTCATCATTACTATCTTTTCAATCCACAAGTTCACCGCCGAGGAGTTGATTTATTTCATTTTCCTTGACGTAGAAACAAAACTCCCGGGACCGGTGCCAAGACTCGAACGCATTTAAATGAACAAACAGCACCAAAAAAAAAAGTTGTTTGTGATCCTTTTGGGCCGGAATATTAAAAGCATGACGGGGGTTATGCTCTGTGTACACCATAAAGTGCAGGATAATGGAACCCTGAGCAACCACTTGGTGCTGCAGATGTTGGAGGGACACAAACTCCAGATGCGGGCGGGGAAAATCCCCGCTCGGTTCCTGGTGCAGCCACACACAAAACCCCACTGGACACAGCTCCTTTTGCCAGGGCTGAGGTGCCTTGATCCCAAAAATGGGAGATAAAACAAAGAGCGAGGTGCAGCCAGCCCTGCCAGCAGCTGTTGGCTGTGCAGAGCTCCACAGGAGCAGGAGATGATGAAGGCACCCCCCAATTTCAGATTTCAAGGGAAAACCCAGCCCAACTCCAAAGTTTCTGTGCAAACCCACCGAGTCTAGAACAAAAGCAGTGGGAATTAATAAGAGGGGGAAAGAAAAACAGAAGCTTTGTTCTAAAGTGGAAGCAGAAGATGTGAAATTTCAAAATCAGATGGCTCGGGCTGTGATTTCTTTCATTTAAATGAACTGATCTGTTGCTAAACTGCTGCTCTGGTGCCAAGAAACTTTTAACTCCTTCGGCTCAAAGCCCGCTGCGTTTTGCTGTTTCCTCTCTCCTCCCAGCCAGGCAGCGATTAAGTCAGAGGGGAGAAGTGAAAAAGGGAGTGGGGAGGAAAAAATCCCAGAGCATAAAAAGGATTGGGGGGGATGAAACCCACAGGCAGCACCCGCAGAGCA
The DNA here is from genome assembly GCF_024509145.1 of Vidua macroura. Lineage (NCBI taxonomy): Eukaryota > Metazoa > Chordata > Aves > Passeriformes > Viduidae > Vidua > Vidua macroura. The sequence goes on from NC_071592.1 coordinate 3,239,881, forward strand.
CAAAAGAGCCCCGGTGCTCCAGGAGAGTTCTGCTGGACAAACAACGAGCTCCTGGCTCCTGCAGCCTTCCCAAAGCTTGGAGAGGAGGCAGAAAGGGCCTTCGAGCTCCACAACTGCACCTCCAGCAAGAACTCCGGGCTAAAGGCACCAGGAGCAGGGCTAGCAGCAAGGAGAACCCCCAAATCCCTGAAAGCCCTGACCTGATTCGTTCACTTACCGAGAATGCCAAAGCATTTCCAACAGAACCCCCTTCCCTACACGTGTGAAAAAGAACAACCGAGAAAAAAAAACAAAAAGGCTCTCAAAACCAGCCCTAAAAAATAGCTGCTTTGGTAAAATTTGGGTGAAAGCTCCTACTGCTTTTCCATTTGGTTTTGGTGTTGTTTTGCCCACTTGGAAAAAAAAAAAAGAATTAAAAAAAAAAAAAAAAATTGAAGAGAGACGTGTTGTAATTAGAGGTAATTCCAGGGGGAAAATATTTATGTGTAGAACAAAAAAAAAAAAAAAAAAAAAACCACCAAAAAAAACAAACATAAAAAGAGGAAAAAAAATAAAAGAAAAATATATTTTATACCTCTGTATCTCCCACTTTGCAGTTCTGCTGCAGTTCCCCCTAAACTGCTGCTGCTTGCTCCAATCTGCTGCCTGCTTAACAACGGAATGACAGGCAACATCTGTTTGTATAGAAGCCAAGATCAAGCCTTCAAAATGTTTTTTGGCTCGGTTTCTTCTTTTTTTTTTTTTTTTTTTTTTTCTTTTTCTACCCCCTCCCCTTGGAAGAAAAAAAAATAAAAAATAGAAGCAAAAGAAAAAGTAAAAGCGCCCAGGAAGATTTTGAAACAACTCAAGTGAGGCTGCCACCCTTTTCCCCTTGAGTTATTTCAAGGTACAGGGCTTGGAGGAGAATTCTTTGCTTCTCTCCACCCTCCTCCCCTGCTCTCCCCACCCTTCAGCCTCTCTCTTGCCCCATGCTATTAATAAAGTACCACACAAACTGGGAAAAAAAAAAATTAATCCAACGTACCTTGATCCCTAAAAGGCCACTCCCTCTATGGGGGGGGAGGGGGTTCTTCAGGAGGCAACTAAAAAAAAAAAAAAAATTGCACGGGGAGGGGAATATGGGATTCAGGGACAGACTGCCACAATCCTCTCACCCTGGTGGGTTTTTTTTTTTTTTTTCCTCCTCTCCTCCATTTTACAGACTGTTAAATATATTGTTTGCAAAATCAAAGGGGTTGTTATGAAATAAAAAAAAACAACAAAAAAAAACAACAAAAAAAACATGCGGGTGATTAAAATAAATAAATAAGTTTGAAAAGAAAAAAAAAAAAAAATTAAAAGAAAATCAGAGCCCGGCTCCGAATACAATTCCAGTGAGTAACAATGTCAGGCTAGTGCCAGTTCTGTGGCAAATCGGGAGAAAGCACAACAATTCCACATGCTGAGATGTGAACAACTGGAAAGGAACCAACTCTTGGGAAGTCACAATGAAAACTGTCCCAGTGCCCCCACCCCCAGCCCCTCTGCCATCCTTCTCGGAGGGTACAGGGGAGGACTGTCTCCAGGGGGAGGGGAAAAAAACAAAATAATAAAAATTAAGCCACTAATTTAACAAAAGGAAAAGGCAAAACAACCCCGAGACCATCGACCGAAGCGGATTAAAAACTCGGGGAATGTTTTATTCGCTGGAGATTTGGGACAACGCTGCTGCACGCACATGTATGGGGGGAAAAAAAAAAAAAAAAAAGAGAAAATAATCAGACAAGTTGCTAAGGAGACTTGTGTAAACTGGGAATCCAGGCACATTTGTGGCCTTTCCCCCCATATTCCATCTCGCATTCCGATCACGCACCACTGCGGCACGATTGCACCAATGCACTGCATTAATCTTGGCCTTAAACGGGGCTGCCTGGCAGAGCAGAGCGTGGCTCTGGATCATCTTTCAAACTTAACAAGTTAAAGGCAGCCAGGGTGGCGGTGGGTGGGGAGGGCTGGGGGGGCGGGGACCTCGCTGCTGAATATAAAATATAGGAGCCCAGCTTAGTAAGGGAATTTTAAAGAGGAAGTGTTATCCGGGCAGATATAGAACGCTGCGAGGCTCTCGCTGCGTCTCTCCCTCTCTCTCTCCCCCACTTCTCCTGACAAAATCCCCGTTCCCTGGCAGATGTCTGAATCCCTGCCAGATCTAACCATGTCCGACCCACTCGCTGCCACCAGACACTCGGGCTCGTTCTCCCAGCACGCTGGGGTCATATATCCACGTTAAACAACCTTTCTTTCCCCTCCCCCTTTCAGTTTTCTCCCCCTGCCTGTTCCCAAAGCAGACACTTGGATGTAATATTTTCACCTTCCACTTTTAGGAAGGGGCAGATCAAATCAAAGCCTGAGCTATTTGTGCGTGGTGCCTGCTGACCTTGTCTGGGACAGGATTAAACTTGGCGGGGTTTTCTTTTTTTGTTTGCTGTTCCTTGATTTGGATGCAGGAAATCCATCTCTTTCTTTAAGCCCTCCTTCCCTCTCTTCCCCATCTCAAATCCTCTCCTGCTGATGGACAGCTCAGTGGGATCATTCAACACCTGCTTTTCCTGCTCCTTTTGTGCCCTGCACTGGGGGAGATGAGGATTTCCATCCTCACGCGAGGAATCCAGGAATCTACAAAACCAGCAGCAGCACACATGGGAAAAGCCAATTTCATGGGCTGTGCCTTGGAGCATTCAGCATCCAGGAGCACTTTCAGCTCCCAAGGAAAAGTCTTCCCAAGGCAGGGGCTGGAATGAGGTGGGATTTAAAGTCCCATCAAACCTGAGACCAGTCTGGGATTCTCTGAGTGAGGGATTGTCCTGAAGGCAGCACATCCCATAACAGGAACCCAAAGCTCCCTAAGGAGCATCATCTTTGCTGCCTACCTGGGACAAAAGCACAGGAGAGGGAATTCCTTGTGTCCACATCACCCCAGGCAAGAGAATTATTCCAGGAGTTGGGAGTAGGGGATCGATATTTGACTCACCTGACTGCTTGTCTTGGTTTGGGAGAAACCACCTAAAAGAAAAATACCAAGCCAACAAGTTAAAACTGTTCCTTTGAGATTTGGCTTTTGCCCTAACACTTAAGGAAAAAGCAGAAATCATCACAAAACCAAGATTTTTGAGTGTTTCTCTGAGTTAAACAAAAGCACACAAAATAAACATTCCCCTTTCTTCAGCTTTCTCAGTTCCTTTGTACAAGCTGGTGCTTCTGTCCCAAACCCAAAAAAGTGGGGTTGAGGCACCTGCCTTGAGCTCCACACATCAAGAAACAGCTGGAATGAGGTTTGAGTGGTTGCTGAGGCTGATGAAGGACAAACAGCTGGAATGAGGTTCAAGGGGATGTTGAAGGAGCTTTTCACTGCCACAGCAGAGCCAGGAGAAGGGATCAAGCCACAGCTCCTCATGTCCGTGAAATCTCAGTTATTTTAACTTAAAATCAGTGGATTTGGTACCTAAGCAGACGCTGAGCTGCCCACACACCTCTGTGCCCCGAGGGAGCTGCCTGCAGACCTTCAACCAGCCCAGGTGAGCAGGGAAAACATTCCCTGCCTTTGCCTGGAGCCAGCCACCTGCAGCTCTCCTTTGAAAGCCTCACTCTGCAAAACAGAAAGCTCCAGCTCTGCTGGGGCTGGCTCAGCCCTTTCTCATCCTCGAAAAGCACCGAGCCCTGAGCAGCCCCAAAAAGGAACCCTGGGCAAAGCTCCCGACTGCACAGAGCACTTGAAAGGCACCACTAGGGAGAGAAAGCTGAGAAACAGCAAAAAAAAAAATCATTTTGAACTGACAGAGAGCAGGTTTAGTTGGGATATTGGGAAGGAATTCTCCCCTGGGAGGGTGGGCAGGCCCTGGCACAGGGTGCCCAGAGCAGCTGGGGCTGCCCTGGATCCCTGGGGTGCCCAAGGCCAGGTGGAGCAGCCTGGGATGGTGGAAGGTGTCAGGGTGGAACTGGATGAGCTTTAATGTCCTTCCCACCCAAACCACTCCATGGTTCTCTGACGAAAAGCAGAAGAGGCAAAAAGATGCTCAACCCCACTGCAGGTGCAGCACCAGGTGCTTTTCACACCTTCCCACTTTCGGGCCCTGAGGTTTTCAGAGGAATTTCTGCTGCTGAGGTTGACTGAGCGGGGCTACATTTTTGTTTTGGTTGCCAATTGGAAACCACTATTTTTATCCACAAGTCCCCCAAAGCATCTGTTTCCCTGGAGCTATTTAAGATTTCCTTTTATAAGACCTACTTAGAGGTGTATCATTATTTTTAAATGTTACTCCGTGCAGCCAGACTCCCATTTTATCATCATTACAAGTGTCATTACCCGTGCATTTGAACTGGGTAATTTAAAGGAGAGATAAAATCCTTGCAGGGGGGCTGAGAGTTGCTTCCCTTCCAGCAAATATTTTGGGAAAATACTTGGAACAAGCTGGTGCATCCCAATGAAAGGAAAAGAAATCCCAAGTTATCTAGGAAAAAAAATAAAACTGTTTGGAAGCATCCACAGAGTAGATAAATCCCCAGAAAAGAAGGAGAAAACCCCACTTAAGTGCTCCTAGAATGTGGTGTAAATGCAGCTCAGGTCATTTAATTTAGGGAGCCTTTTCCCTTCTGCAGTTTCCCTCATGGAAACTCCACCTTGCTGCTGCTGCTGATGGCCACGGTGGTTTTTATTGCCTCATCACCAAAAAAAAAGGAGATTTTCTCCAATCTCTTCCTACAGCAGGCAAACCTGCTTTTTTTTTTTTTTTTTTTTTTTTTGTTACAGGTACCACAATTTGGGCAAAGAAGCACGAGACCCAAATTCTCCAGCTCTGGGTTCCAGCGGAGGCAGAGCAGGAGTGATGCCTGAAACTGCAAACACTCAGATGGGCCACGAAACACCAGCAGGACATGCAGAATTTCCATTCCTGACAAGCAAGAGCCCAGATTTGACCTAAGACTGCTGATATTTGGAATAAAAGCTGACTCGCTGTCCCAGAGCAGGTTAAACACATCGAGTGGTGAAGAGAATCATGCCTTATCAATGGTTTGGATTAAATTTTTCATACCTGTCAGGGTTTTCACAGAGCATGACCTCTACATGCCCTGTTCTAGAAATCCCACAGAAAAAAGAAAATTTATCTTCTTTCAGCTTGAAATTAAAGCTGTGATAAAGGCAAATTTTAACACCAAACCAGGGCAGCTGATCCTGTAAACTCTTCTAGACACACAAACCTTCAAGTACAAATTAATTTAGCAGAAAATAGATGTTGACACACCTAAAGAAAACATCCAGAAATTGTCCTTCCCTCCTGACATGTCAGGTACCAGGAGGACAAACCTTCATCCATCAGACTGTGACATTGGCAAAGAACTTCTTCAATTAAGTGGATTTCAGTGACCATGACTTACTAAATGCAGCTTTGGAGGTACAAAATTAATTCTTCTTTGCATTGATCCTTTCAGCATTGCTCATGGACACTCATTCTTTGGGAATCTAACCAAAGCCAGGGAAAAATGCACCCTGCCTTCATTTCCTGGCGTTGTCACCCCTCAGTCACTGATCCAGGCTGTTCCTCACTGCCACCAGGCTGAGGGAAGGGAATTCATCCACGCCCTTCAAACTTTCTGAGCTATTTGTCCTTCATTTCCAACTTTAAACGGTTTCCACCTTGTAGGCACATGGGGATAGAACACTACTTTAACCCTAAACTGAGGATTTCAGAAAAGTACCTGGATTATCAGTTCAATTCACGACTGAAATGGTCACAGGCAGAGGATGGGAGCAAAAGGAGCAGCAGAGATTTCCAGGAGCTGACAGAGGAAGTGACCACCAGAGCCTGGAATTTATCTCGCATCTCTTGGTTCCAGTCCAAATGTTTAAACCAAAACATCATCCTTCAGGCCTGGGACACCAAGAGAACCTTTAACCCTCGTGCTGGAGCCTCCTGAATCATTTCCCATCATTTTTACAGCAGAGGTGGCCTCCAGGCTGGGGCAGGATCCTGATCTGGCTGCCCAGTTTGGGATCTCAGCCCATGCCGGGTTTAATCTCAGATTTGGGCATTTCATGACAGAGCCCTCCACGTATTTCTGCCTCAGCTGGGCTAGGGCAGTTTGCTGGGAGCTGGAAATGGGGAGAGAGAACTTTTCAGATACAATTTCTCACTGGGAGGGTGTCCCCTGCCATTCCTTTCCAACTGGGAAAAAAGATGGAATGGGAACTTTAGGAAAACCCAATGGCAGTGAGAATAATTTTAAAATAATCTTTAAGCACAAACTGACAAGTTTTCATGGAGATTTGTGGGGAGGAAAGAGGGAGGTCTTCTACTGTCCAGGCATAAAAACACTGCCAGCCCAGTGCCCTTCAGCACAGACCCAGCCAAAAAATACAATTAAATGCATGCTGATTATCACAGCAAGAGTGATGGCTGGGGAGGGAAAGAAGGAGGAGGAAGAGAGGGTCCATTTTCCCAAGCTAGCTCCCATCAATCTGTGGCTGTGCTGCCAGGGATACCTCCCCCATTTCCCACGGTTTGGAGTAAGTCAGCAGCAATTTTGGGGATGTTAAAGAGCTGACAGCACCCAGTGAATAAATGGAGGGGGCTCCTTATAGCCCAGTCACCAGAGGAGATGGATCACCAACCTGGGGATGATTCACTCCCAACCAAAAGCTATAAAACTCATCTCCTGGGCTGCTGGACACAGCCCCAGCAGAGAGCATCATTCCTTCCCCCCATCCTGTTCCAGGCTGGCTGCAAAACTCATCTGTGGAGAGAGCAACCAGGGGTGGGACAGGCTGAGGAAGGGCTTCACACGCTGCTGGCAAACTCTCTGCAGGTACCCTGAATGTCTCTCTGCAGGTCTGAGACCAGCACGACTGAACTGAAAACAGAAAAGCTGAAACCAGTTGAAAATGAAGGGTTTTTTTTTCTCTTTCTCTTCAAGGCCCTAAAGGCTGAGCACGTAGGAGTTGGTCCCGTTTGTCAGAGCAACCTCCACTGCTGCAAACTGGGAGAGGGAGAAGTGCTCCAGCCCTGCTTTGGATTGGGAAGAGACAGGAGAAATAAAAAGAGCATCTGACACCAAAATAAAACTGTTTTGGTCACTGCCATCTCTCTTATTCTAAATGAAGCAATTGTGGGCTCCGTTTGTTTTGCATTCATAATTAGCAGACGGAACAGATGGCAAAGGCGTCACTTAAAGCCACACGTCCGACAAAATAACCCAGGCTGCCAGTGCTGGTTTTCACTGGGAACAGGGAATACTTTCCCCTCTTCTTCCCATTGAAAGGCATCCCAAAGAGAGGAGCCAGCAAATGTCTGTGTGGAGCAGGGGATCCACCGCAGAAAGGAACCCATTGTGTCGGGAGGGTGCAGAGGGAGGGAAGGGCGGCAGCAAATGGAACAGAAAATAGGGATGGAAAGGAGCAGAGCACTGCCAGCAGCACCACGAGGGGCTCAAAGAAACGCTGAGCCCCTCCTGCCTTCAGTTCTGGGCTGCAGGCAGAGGCTGGAGGGTCTGGGATACATTTCAAGGACAGCTGGATGGGAGATGTTATCCGTTGTCCCACTGCCATTCCTGGATCATCCTCTCCAGACCTGTAGGGATGCTCCACACCTGAAAACTCACTGAGAAACTGCTCAGAGCACAGCTCCCCATCCCTGGAAGTCCTCAAGGCCGTGCTGGGCCAGGCTTGGAGCATCCTGGGAGAGTGGAAGGTGTCAGGGTGGAACTGGATGAGCTTTAAGGTCTCTTCCCACCCAAACCATCCTGGGATTCCCTAAAACAAGCAAAGCACGAAGTTTAAAGCAGCATTAGAGTAGATCAGAGCTACAACCAGGACAGAATATTTTACCAAAAATCACAAACCACGTGTGGTACCCACAGATGTGTTCCTGGCAGTGCTCTGCTCATTCCATCCCTATTTTCTGTTCCCTCTGCCATCCATTTGCTGCCTCAAGCACAGGAATCACCCTCCTGGGCACCTCAGATCCCCAAATTTCTGTGTAAGGAATCCTGAACCATTTTGTGAAGGGAGCAGATTTCTCACTGTGTGAATTTTACCTGCAGATAACAAAAAAAAAAAACCAAAACAAACCACATACAACTTGCTGAGGGCAGGGAGGGTCTCGGTCTCTTGGGCAGTGCTGTACTTGTGACCCAGAACACAGGTATGTGACACCTCAGAGGAAGAACTCCCCTGAGGAATCTCTCCTGGCAGCTCAGAGTCCCTTTGTTCAGCCCCCCACCTCCTACAAAGCCCCAACGATTTAACCACTGCGAGCATCCCCTGCTTCTAGGAAAGGAGAAGGAGCCCCAGGTCCTGATGCAGTTTTGCTCCTTCTAGAGCCTCGTGAGGTGCTCTGACAGCCCTGCTGAAGGGCTACAAGAGGATTTTGGCACGGCATTCCCCGAGCCCCACGGATAAGCTGTTCCCAGCATGGATGAGTGAGCAGGATCAGGCACAGCCTGATGGGCCATAAAATAAACACCAGGAGCCTCACCTCGCTCCTGCCAGCAATCCCCAGCTTCCAAAGCCACTGCAGCCTCCAAACCTCCTCTCTGATGGATTAAAATGCTAATAGTGGTGAGTCCTGGCCAGCTCTTGCAGCCACAGATGCTCCAAGAGTGGTGGTAGGTGTGTGCCTCCAGAGCTGCTGCTGCAGCGTGGAGCTCTGCCCCTCTGATGTTGGACAGAGACCAGCAGGGATGCTCAGGACCTGCTCAGCTGAGCCTCACCATGGAACAGTGTGACATTCACGTTCTCTGGACAGACAGACACAATTCTGTCTCTCAGGATTGCACAGAGAGGAGAGGAGAAAACAATCTTTATCTCTGCTCCTTGGTTTTGCCCATGTGGAATGTGGTGTGGAGATTGTTCACCTGCAGGGATTGCTGGGCTGGATTCTGGTGAAGGTTGTTTGGGGTCAGTGACCAGTGGGATCCAGCTGTGCCTCGGGCTCTCAGCAGAGTCACGAGTTTGTAAATTAGATAGGTAAGTAAGAAATAAATATATAGAATAAAATAGTATCTCTTTAAATAGTATATTAATGGAATACAGTATAGTTTTAATAAAGCTGTCCTTCAGCCTTCTGATCTGGAGCAGACACCAGCATTTCTTCCCTGAGTCTGGGGTGCCCTTTTTTACTACGGAACAGTGCCTGGAGAACGAGCCTGGGTCTCCAGGGAACAGCACAGGCTGAGGGGAAAAGGAGAGGGCCCCTGGGAAGAGCACAGAGCTGGAGAAAGAGAGGAAAATCCCTCTGGAAGGAGGGAGAGGCAGAACCCAGACCTGCTATTTCCACCTCTCCCTCCTGGTCAAAGACCCCTCTGAAGAGCTAAAACCTCTCTGGGGAGGAACACATTGACCAAACCCCATCTCTCTGTGGGACATCACCTTCCTCCACCAGCTGGTTCCCAACTTTTTGGACACTTTGCTCCTCGTTCCTCTCTGTTTTCACTTCTCTCTGCAGCTCCCTGAGCTCACATGAGCTGAGGGCTCTGTGCTCTCCCCAGGCATCCCTGTGCCTCCCCCCCAGCCTCAGCCTCAAATGACATTTGCTTTTTGTTACCTCCACTGGCTCCAATCTCCCTGCTCTCCCCAGCTGCTCCATAATCCAGGAGAAGCACCCCCCATGCCAAGGCACCAGGACACAGAGCCCAGGGCTGTAGCTTAATGCCCTCCAAATTTAGAGCTGGACATTGCTCCGCTGGCACAACATTTCAACATCCAGCAACTGCTCTAAATTAGGAAACCGCTCCACAAATGCTCTTTTGCCTCGGCTGGGAATTCCCTTTGGATGTGGAAGAGAGAGAACTGCTATCAGTGCACTGCCCTCACCTTTCCTGCAGCTCACAAGGTCCATAAAAACCTCGCAGGGGCTTCAGCTCCTGCAGGTAAAATTCACACAGTGAGAAATCTGCTCGCTGCACAGAATGGTCCAGGATTCCTTACACAGAAACTTGGGGATCTCAGGTGCCCAGGAGGGTAATTCCCAAATCTCTGACTCAATTCAGCCCCCAACCCTGTGCATAAAATGCAGTGACCACGGCAAATCACACAGAAAGTCCTAGAAAAAGGTCAATTTCTGCAGCAGAGCAGTGGGAAAAGGCCAAGGAAATAGAGAAGGATGTGCTGCCCATCCAGGCCCTCAGTGCCTCAAACACCCAGCTGCCAGCTGTCCTGACTCACCACAGCTCCTGCTAAAGCTGTGGGGAAAGAAAGATGGAATTTTCACGTTTTCAGTGGGGAAACAATGGATTTAGTGCACTGAAAATTGCTCACTGATGTGCTGCCTTTGGCACTCACCTGGCAAAGGGGGAAACCTGGGCTCTGCTCCCTGCTCCTGCATTAAAGAATCAGCAATTAAAATGCACCGTCAGCCCTCAAAGCTATAATCTCATTAAAAATAAGGAGTGAAATGAAACAATTCAGCAGTCCAAGCCTTCCTAGCCTCTGGAGGAAGCAGGAAGGGAATACCTGCAGTAAGAGCCTGCCTCTGTCAGCCCTTGGCTGCTCGTGCAGAGCAGGGCAGCATTAGTGCAGGCTGGAATTCAGCACACATTCCTGCAGCCTGGCTGCGGCTCAGGTTTCCTGCAGGAAGGGAGGGAAGCACAGCAGGCTGTCCCACATCTGAGGTGACCACACGGAATGCTGAGACACGCGAGGGAAAGGAGCTGCCCCCGCTGCCTCCCACTCCTCCCTCACGCTGCCAAACCCAGCTCTGAGAGCTGAATTTCCATCAGATCCCAGAATGCTTGGGCTTGGAAGGGAGTTTAAAGCTCCTCTAATTCCACGCCATGGGCGTAAGATGAGAAATATTTTATTAGATTATTGCATAGAAATTAGAATATTATTGTAGAAATATTTATGTCCTATAAAAGGACACCTTCCACTCTCCCAGCTTGCTCCAAGCCCCGTCCATCCTGGCCTTGGGCACTCCCAGGGATCCAGGGAAGTTTCTCTGGGAAATCCACTCCATCCATTCACCACCCTCCCAGGGAAGAATTTCCCCCCAATATCCAACCTAAACCCACTGTCACTCTGAAGCCATTCCCCCTTGCCCTATCACTGTCCTGTTTTGCTTTGGGAAGGCAAAGATTTTATGTTAAGCCTGAAAGAAAAAAAAAAAATTGGTGTGAGGGGAAAAGATTCCCTTTTGGGGCAGATTTTTGTCTCTTAACTTCCCAATTCTCCCATTGATTCCCCTTCTTCCCTTCTCCTTAAAGCAGCCCCAGGAACAGATTAAACCAACTGAAGTCAAGGAGAGTTTTATTCTAATTTAGAATAAAATAAATTTTATTCTAATTTAGAATAAAACTAATTAGAGTTTTAGTCTAATTTAGAATAAAATAAATTTTATTCTAATTTAGAATAAAATAAATTTTATTCTAATTTAGAATAAAACTTCTAATTTAGGCTCAGAATTTTAATTCTAACTTAAAAATTTTTAATTCAGGCACTTCTAATTTAGGCTGTGAGTTCAGCAGATTAACAGGTGACAACAAAACCATGCCCAGGGCTTAATTAAGGCAAAAAAAAAAAAAAAAAAAAGCATTTGGACCTGGATTTGAGCAGGACAAAGCTGGGATGGTAATTCCAGGAGCACACACAGACCATAATATCATGGCATCTCCATTTTGGGGACATCAGTGAGACCTGTGCCACCTCTTTTAGGACATCCAGGAGTGGGGAAGGAGGGGCAGAGCTGGCTCTCAGTGCTCACACAGAACAGAAAATCTTTGCCTGGAGCCTTCCCAAAGCGAAATGGGAAATGGTTCAAGGGGGAATGGCTTCAAAGGGACAGTGGGGGTAGATTGGAGATGGGGAAGAAATTCTTCCCTCACAGTTTCAAACCCCTCAAAGGTTTACAAAGGGACGGCCTGGGTGGTTCACCTGGAATTCTCCAGCTTTTCCTGCTGCCTGCTGTCCTGAATTCTCCCTGGGGTGTGCAGCTCCCCTCCCGTGCGCGGCGCTCACTCCTGCCCACGGGCAGGGTTCTCACAGTGCCACAAAACATGCACTTACCTCACTGCTCATCTTGATTGCAGGAGAATGAGGTAACCAAGCTCACCCACCAATAAATTCATCATCATTTCCCAACCCCAGTTTCCTCCATTTTTATCATTATTAAATTAAACTTCTCCACGTCCCTGTCCCTGTGTTAATGCATTTATGGCACCTTGAATTACCATCCCCTCGGCCTGAGCTCCATCTTGAATTCCAAATATCCCACTGGAAAGGCTCTGACTTGGGAGGAGATGTCTGCAGCCTCTTCCCAGCTCCCAAGCTCCCCCCCAAAAAAAAAAACAACAACAAAAAAAAACACAGCACCAAGCTTCTGGAAACTTCCACATTGGAAGTGCCCCAGGTGAGTTTTCCCCACAACTTTTCCAAGCTCAGGCAAGTAGGCTGAGCTTAGGAATAGCTGAGCCATTCCCACAGCCTCTGGAAAACCAAGCTTTTTATTGATTTCTGCATCTCTAAGGACACTGGAAAGCCTCAGAACTCTGTTATTTCCAGTGATTTCGACAATAAGACTCTGATATTGCTCGGGGCTTGAAAAATATAGATTAAAAAAACCCTGATCTCAACATTAAGACTTATTTTCTGATAACAAGTTGAAGTTCCTTTGGCTTTCTTTCATCCTCTTCCTATAAATTCCTGCCCAAATTTCTCAGGAGGGCGGAACTTGAGTCCCTTCAAATGCACCCATGCAGCAATAAATAAAATAATAATTAATAGGTGACTCAGATAAAGGCTTTCCATCTCAGGGCAGAGGAAAGTATTAGCTAATTAATCATCTAGTTGGCATTAACTTATCTTTTGGCACCTCCAAGAAAATGTAAATCTGAAACGACTTGGGGGTGGTGGTGTGTGGAAACAAAGGAATAAGAAGCCAACAATAGTTTTGGAAATGGATGACAAAATCCAAACGTTCTGCCCGACTGCTGCTAAATTAAGCTCTGTGTTATCAGTGCAAAGATTAGGAAAAAAGAGATTTTCCTCTGAACCTTAAGCCACACTTTGGAGCTGCACAGGACACGACAGCAGGAGTGGGGACAAGAGGATTCACTCACCCTGAAAAGGAGTGGAAATAAACCAGGATCTGCTCAGTTCTTGGTTTCATCCAAACACGGCTCTGTGGAGGAAAAGAATAAAGAAGGGGTTAATTTATTGTGTAGGAGATGGAGAAATGATGCCCAGCCTCTCTCCCATGCCAGGCTCCATCCTACCCACCTTTGCCTTCAGCCCTTTTTGCACTTTTTGCCCAAAATGCCCTTTTCCCCCCAACTTTTAAGGGCTCCAGTGAGGTCCTGCCTTGAGCCAAACGCTGTTCTGGGAATTATTTTAGTGCTAAAGCAAGGGAATTTGGGAAAATTTCTTTTCCCACCTTCCACCCGAGGCTCCCAGCTGCTGACCAAAGATGGAAGATCATCAGTTGGAATTGTGTTTTCTCCAATTGGTTTTTTTTTGGCTTCTTTTGAGCAAAACTTCCCCTTTCAGGGAGAGGTCATCTCCACAAACACAGCACAGCCCTGGATGGATGCACCAATTAAAGCTTTGGCAAATTCTGCTCTAGAATTTAAACCATCCCAGCTGGCACTTTTACCCCAAATCCAGACGAGGGAAATGATTCCACACGTTCCTGCCTCAACTCCAATTCATAAACATTCAGCTCAGCTCCATGACAAACGTTTTGCAACCACCTGTGGGTGTTTATGGGATCAAAGGAGCTGCATTCCTTCCTGCCCAGGCACAGATCCCTTCCCTGCCTGCTGGAGGAGGCCGTGGGGATGGATGGGCGCGTTGCTCCTCCAAAAAAAGTCATTTTATTCCCAAAGAACTGGGAATGAGGGAAGGTAGAAAGGCTCCCTCTAAGTATTTTTGCCTTTAATTCAACATATCCCAAACCTCCAACAACCTCCCGGGTGGCATCCAAGTCTATAATGCAGAAGGGATGAAGGCATCTGGCAGCTCCAGGGAATCCACAAATCCAGCTTCAATACTCAAAAAAATCAATATATTCCTAATCAATGAGTCTGCTCAGGCACAGCAGAGCCTCTGCAATCCATCCCGATCAAAACTTATTCCTTCCTTTCTTCCCTGCTGTTTTCTTTTTGCCCCCAAAATGATGTGAAGTCCAACAATTCAGCATGTTCTGCTCAAATGCACAAAAAGCCACCAGGACCTGGCTTTAGCTGCATCAAAGTCCAGCAGAGGCTGCATTTTCTCCCCCAACTCATCCAGCCACAAAGAGTTACAAATATGGCAAAGGGAGGCAAAAGGTTTTTGGATCCCTACAGAAAAACAAGATGCAGCTTTAGGTGTTGCAGGATTTTTTTTCCATTAATTTTAAGAATGAAATTTTTTTTCCCCTTTTTTTTTTTTTTTTTTTTTTTTTTTTTTTTTTTTTTTTGGTGAACGTGGCTGGTTATTTGACGAGTGAAGCATTAGATTTGCGAGTTGTTCTGCAAGCCAAAACACGCTCCCTTTTCATTCATAACACTGAGCTGCTCGGCGTTAAACAGCCGATTATCATGAATGAAGTGGGTGTAACTTCCTTGAAATCCTCCAAAGACCTGTCAAAGCACAGCTACCGCAGCTCGCTTTTCTCCTTGAAGCACACACATCATTGCTTTAATTGTTCCCCTATCCCCCAAATGTGCTCCGTTCAAAGTGAGGATTTTTGGTGGGTTTTTTTTTTTGTTTGGTTGGTTTTTTTGGGTTTTTTTTGGTTTTTTTTGTTTTTTTTGGTGGTGGTGGTGGTTTTTTTGGGGGGGAGGAGAAAAAGGGGAAGGGTGGGGAATGGTGCCTCGGGAATAAGAAAGGGAAAGTGGGGCTGTGTCTCCGCCGTCGAATTCTGATTTTCTTGTGGGGATCTAAATAAAGCTTCATCCGTTTCAAACTGAAAGAAAAAAAAATCTTACAAATCAAAGCCCTGGCCTGTTTTGCATGGATAATCAAGAGCCTCTGGCTCTTTTTCTAAGAAGAAACCTTTAACCCTAAAGAGAAGAGAACTCATGGTTGAAGTGCTGGTCAAGGACTTTAAAAATTTCAATTTGACTCCAGGTCTGCCATTCTCCAGCTCCTTTTCTGCCCCAGTGTTGCCACTTTGCTGATATTTGCAAACTGGGATGGTCTTTGAGCCAAGAGGCTGAAAACCTGCACTGACAAACACACATTCGATCGAGGAAGTGCTTTAATTACAGATCTTTCCAAGGATGACCATTATCCCAAAGAAAGACCTGCAGCACCTCAGCCATTCCCCTTTTCCCACTCCAGGACACCAATCCTGGCCAGCAGAAATTGTGATCTCACCACTGACCCTCCAAATATTTCACCCTCTGACCTAAACACCTTTACAGCCAGGAAAGCTACAGAAAACCCACTGAAACAACCCCAAACCCACAAGGACTAACACACGTAACAAGGTTTAGACTCAGGAAACACTGGGGAAAGTGGCACTAGGGAAAACTATTAAAATTTTTCATATTTCAGCTCAAAATTTTCATATTTCAGCTTAGACTCTCAGCTAAATGTCATTATCTCGCCCACAACCAAAACATCAACAACAAATCTTGATGGTACTTTCACGACAACAGCTTTTGCACATCCCTTAACAGCTCTAACACTAACAAAGGCTGGTGCTTGGGGAGAAAAAAAAACATAAATATTTGTACAGCATTTTGGAAAACTCCAAACTTGTAATGCATTGCAGCCAGCTCCAGAAACAGCAGCACTTCCCACCCGCTCCTGATTTTTATCCCAAAGGGGTGGTGCCCACCTGGGAGCACCCACGTTTGACTGGACACTGGATCCCAGTGAAAATTCCAGTGAGAAAACTGGATCCTCCACCAGCTCCGCCGTATAAAAATCCACATCTCTCCCTTACCAAATGGAAATCCCAAGTCCCGAGGGGTTTCCCTGCTCCCATGGAAGCCAGAGGGAATTTTGACACTGGTTTCAAACGCAGCAAGAGCTGGCTGACACACAAGCAGATCTGACAGGTTGCATTTTCGTTCTCCTGGCTCTCACGGGCACGAGCACTCACTCCCGTTTAGCTGCCATGCAGTGCTGCTTGCAGCTGCATCTGTGGCTGCATTGCTGGGAAATGCATCACTGCTCTGACTCACCCTGCAAAGGACACGTTTGTAAACTGACCCACCATTGACAAAATCCTCTCTTTCTTCACTTGGAGGAGGCGAGATGAGGCAAAGGTTGCTCGTCTGATTCATTTCCTGGGGAAATTTTTACTCCCTGCATCTTTTTTCAGTCCTTATTCAGCCAGCGAGTAGTGAAGTGATTAATACAAAATCCACGCTTGACACAGAGTGGAAGGATTCATTCAAGTTCTTTTAAAATCAGCTCTTAATTAATTGCTTAGAAAAACAACCCATTGCCAAAAATGTGGGGGGTTGGTTTTCCTGCCTCTGCTTTTTTTTTTTTTTTTTTTTTTTTTTCCCTCCCCAATTAAGAAAGCTTTTTCAGTTGACAAACTAATTACAGGCAACGGCACACAGCAAAATGCATGAAGGACAAAACCTGGCACCTTTTTGATATTCAGCCCCTCGGAAGGAAGAAACAGGAACCTGGACAGAGCTCCAGGGCAGCTCCAGCTCTGCTGCTTCTTCACTTCCATCCAGCCCTGATCCTTTCTCCCAGCCCTGCAGAAATCCTGTGAGGATCAGGCACGAACACAGTGAGCAGGAAATTCAAACTGCCAGAAATAAAAGCTAAGGCAAAGAGAGCCCTGTGGAAACTGCTGTAAGTTTCTTGACAATTTTTATCTCCCTGATTATTCATACCAAGGCAGTACTAACCAAGTCCAGATCGGGATGGGGTTGGGAACAATCCCTGGGGCTTGCAAGGCTCTGCAGGGCTTGGCACTCGGGACCAGCCTTAATTCTCCATCCTGCCAGGGTGGACAAGCTTAGCCTACAAGATCCAGGAGAAGAACGAGCACGTCCTTTCCCTTCATTTCTTCTCCCTGTCTCTCTCTCTCCCTCTCTCCACATTCTTCTCCTCTCGCCTTTTTCACGGCGAGCACTGAATGATGGGATTTTTGACATCAGAGGAAAGTCATCCCTTCTCCACTCCCCCAGCTCCTGGCCGTTTCCTCCTCAGCCACTCTGCTCGTTTGCGAGCTCCATCCCCACTCAGAGCCCGGGATCAGCTGATCCCACCACGGCAGCATCCCTGAGCATCCTAAATCCTGCCCCAAGCCCACCGGGCTGGCTGATCCACTCTCCCTGGCAGCCTTTAAAGCTCGCTCTGGCTGCTCCAGAGCTGGCACCCGCTCCAGCAAAGTCATTGTTTGGGCAAGGTGAAGTGACCTCTGTTTACTCGGACAGCTCAGCCCCCGCAGGGAATAGCTGGGCTGGAGAGAAGTGCAAATGCGGCTGGGAAAGCTGCGCGCTCGCTGCCACAATGAGCCGAATGTTCGGGCAGTTCATGCCCTCTCTCCTGCAGTTTCTCCAGCCCTTTGATTTATTATCTGCAGCCAGACAGCCAATGACCCCATCCCGCTGCAGCGAGCCAAGGACAGATGAGAGACTTGTTCAGCTCAGCGTATTTTCTGATCCCAGCAAATACCCCGTTAATTATCGTAAGCCGCCAGGCACCTGCCATAAGTTGTTTATTAAAGAATAGCATTAAATTAACCAAATCGGGCTTTTTTTTTTTTTTTTTTTCACCACACATTTCCTCCTCCAGCACCACCAGTGAATTCCAGCTGGACCCAGGGAACGGCGAGCAGGGCTCAGGGTCGGGAGCAGCGCAGGAACCGCGGCCGCGGTGACTCAGGAGCGGCTCTGAGTCACGGAGCTGCTCCGGCTTCCTCCGTGCTCCGGGGGGGCGGAGGTCGGAATTTCCTGCTGGCCCTTGGCCTTGTAAATCACCACGTCCTGTTGGAGCAGCGCTGCTGGGAGGTCAGGGAGTGGGAGAGACGGGGCTGCTGCCCGGTCCACCTGCCCGGGAGGAGGAGGGATGGGAACACTGTCCCCGTGGCACAGCAGCACCCTGCGTCTTCTTGCTCTACACAGAATTCAATAATTCAGTGTGCCCTGACACCTCCAGATTCCTGACAACCTCACTGGAGCCACACATTGCCCATCCAGCAAGCCACGGACCCAAATCTCCTCGTACATGGACAGCACTGCTACAGCCCCAGGTGATTTCTCTGCCTGCCTTTCCCATAAATGAGAAGCCCTAAACACCTGCCTGGCATCAATTACACCCATGGATTTGAAGGTGAAAACCAAAATGTTCGTTGGAGGTCCTGGGACAAATCCAACCCCGTAAAAGTTTCCCCAATTAAACCTAATTTCAGTTGGGCTGGAAAGATTTCACTGTCCCAAAGAACTCATGGATGGCCACGATGACCCTGAGAAAAGCCAACTGTGAGACAATGGACCATGGATAATCAGGAAGGGAATGAAGCTTTTTAGCCATGTGAAGATCACTTGCAGAGCAGACCCAACTGGCCAAAATCAGTGTTTGAGGTAGGAAATGGAATGGTGGAAAGGAAAAGGGTGCTGACGGTACCCAGCAGAATTCCTGGCCATGCCCCAGGGATGGTGACACAGGACCAAGTTTGTCTTACACCAAAAGCATGTCCAGGAGGGAAAATGAGCTCAGCACACCTTGGCAGTTGTTCCTTCAGTCTCCACTCAAAGCTGACAGACAGATTTACCCCCAGGCTCACCTGGTACCTGGCCATGTACAGCTGTGATCACATCCATGAGTGTTCACTCAGAGAAACTGTTAAATATTGCACAGTGACAAAGAATCTTACCCCAGCCCCTACCACAATGGGGTTATAATCCCCTGCCAACAAGTGGGTGGGATTTCCAAACCTTTCTTTTCAGTCCTGCACCTTTACACTGCTTTCATTTCATCCCTTCTAGCTGAATTTGCTTTAATTATTGCAGGGAAAGTTGTCCCAGTGTCCAGCCAGTGGAGACACTGAGATCCCCACTCCAGCCCAGGACTGCTAAAAGCATTTATGACACTGATGCTGCCTGGGGAGTTTGTGGATGGTCAGACCTGAATGGATTTTGGCACATCCTAAAATATTATGGATTTTGAGAGAGATCAGTTGGTTCCTATCAGACTTGCACGTCTTATCTGGGAGCCGATGGCTCTTGGAACATCTTTTGAAGCATATCTTTATCTAAGGGCATCAAAGACTTGTAGAAAAAATTTCCATGAGAAATACAAACAGGTAGAGCCACAAGGAGATTAAACCTAAGTAGGTTTTGACCAAAAGCAAGACACTCATTTTTATCAGCCAAAGGCAATTCCCCCCTGCAGGCGCTCCTGAAGGACAGGGGGTGGATTTCCATCACTCAACATTTCAAACCCAAGGCTGGGTATTTTTCATCCAGACAGGGAAGTTTTTTGGCCAGCAGTGCCCAGAAGGTCAGAGCAGCCTGTGCTGAGGATCCTGGCTGGCTCCAGCACCTCCCCAGCGTTCACCTACAGCAGCACTTGTTGTTCACAGCCAGCCTGTTTCCCCACGGATGACCAGACCTGACCCTGCTTAGATTACAAAAGTTAAAGGGTCCAGAAGTGAGGAAAACAGGAAATCCAAACAGTGAAAATCTCAGCAATAACGTTTCCCAACAAAGACCTTCAGATCTCGCTCGGGGCCAGCAGCTGTCTTGGTGACGTCCAGAAAGGGCCATGTTCAGCGTGGTCCTTCTGCCATTTATTTTTACCCTGTTTATTTTTCTATACTGTGACATTTTCCTCCTTTTTTTAAAGGTTTGGTCATAAATGAGGGCGTTAATCCAGACCTAAGAAAACAGACCCAAATGCACGTACCCCATGCGCCTCCATGGCATGGAATTTTCCCTACAGAACATCAAGCTTGTGCACCACTTAAATCCCCTTTTGGGGCCACAAAATTGCGATTGAATCCTGCAGGGATCTGAAAGGAGATGTTCCACAGCTTAATTTATTGTACCATAACCTCTGGGGCTGCAAAGTAACTCCAAACATCACCCTGGTAAGGAATTATGAGCTTCATTTTGAAGAAAAATATCATGTTTGTTTGTTTTGGTGCTTCTGCATTTTAGACCTCACCCAAATCTCCTGATCAAATATTCTGTACAAGTCTGCCTGTGATACTTTTGTGGGCCAAATCTGTGGGTGGCATAAATTGGCATCGTTCCTGTGCCACTGGGTCATCAGTGAAGACCTTGTCCTGGTTCTTCCCGGAGCCCGTCATGGGAATTAAAGGAGCTTGGAGAGGCACTTTTAAAGTCTGGTTGTTTTGCGTTCAAATTTTAAATTTCATCCCGGGTGGTTTTGGGGGTGAAATTCGCCTTTTCCTCCCCGGCAGGGCGGGTTTTTGCCATTACACTGCCATCTAGTGCTGCGAGCTCGCAAGGGAAAGGAGCCCAGGCCTGGAGGGGCCACCACCAGCTCGGAAAGGGGGGTCCAGGAGTAAATGAAATCCAATGAAATAAATAGAATCACCAAGTGCGCAGCCACTGGTGGCCCTCAACCGTGGCCCAATAACAAAACACTTCCAATAGAAGGAATTGCACAGAGCCTCGTCCATGATCCAGCTGTTCTCCACGGTGGGGGGCGTTCAGGATGTGCAAGTTTGAAACTGAAAGTCTCCAAATCCAGCTGCTCACCCGGTACCAGGTGGTATTGCTGCCACCAAGCAAGAGTTTTTTCATGAGAAGAACCTTCCTGCAAGCCCCTGAATGCCTCCAGCCATGACTTCTCCAGCTCTCCTGGATCTCTTCCTCAGCCCAGCTCCCTCCTGCCTTCAGCTCAGTTGTATCACAACATCTGGGCCAAATTTATTCACTTTGTAATTGATTTCAGTGGTTTCCACCATGGGCTTTTTGGAGTCCCTCTCCAGAGCCATCACTGTGATCAGCATCCAAAAAGGATTTTCTAAGCCAGCACGTCACGGCGCTCACAGAAACCCTCCCCACGCTCAAGGACCGGGCAGCAAAGTTCAAACTCAACATCTGAACGCTCACAAAGTGACCTTTACGAGTTAAAAACGCCAGTGCTGAGGTTTTACTCATGCAGAGGATATTTGTCCTCAGTGGAATGTGTGTCAGAGGGCGTGAAAGTGAGAGTGTCTTGAGGTTAGCGATTGTTCAGCCTCATAGTGGATGAATCATATGATAACACCACACAACATCCTGCAGGACTGTCAGCCTCTATTTCTGGCACCGTGTCCCTGCTCTGCCTTCATGAGCAAACGTTATTTGTGCTCTGCCACGGAAAACCCAAACCAAACACGCTGGAGGCTCCTCCTGCAGGCCCCAGCCAAAATCCCAAAATCCCCCACTGAGCCTGCAGACACGCACCTGGGCGATGGGCGCTGTCACAGGGCTGGCATGGATGGCTGATGGGCCCCGAGCGGCTCCCCACGCCTGAGGAACAATATTTGTGTTTCCTTGGCCCCACTGAGCTCAGTGGGAATATCAGGGACGTGGGGCAAGGCTTGGGAGGCACTGGGTGCTGAGGGAACGAGCTTAGCACTGCAGGTCAGATTTATCTTTGCCCGTTTTCCTTCTGGATGACCACAAGAAAATCATTTTGCCTTTTCTCCCTTGTTTTTGTCTCTCCAGACCCGCGATCCACGGCTCTGCTGCTCTTTGAGCTGCACCAGGAGCACACTCAGCTTCCTTTGCCAACCTAAACACAAAATGAGGATCTTTAAGGTCTTTTCCAGCCCAAACCACTCCACGATTCCACCTGTGGGAAGCCAAACACGGCGTGGCACAGCAAAGCAGATTTTGGGATTGCAGGGAAAACACCAAGGATCTGCAGCATGAAAATCCAGCTGGGATCCCAGTTTGGAATTTCAAGCACACATTTCTAAGCCCTGAACACCACAGGTGGGGCTCCAGGGGTACGGACACGAGATCTGGCTGCTTTGGGGCGCAGACCCAGCTGCTCCATGCAGCCCTTCCTTGGGAAAGGTTTGCTGTAGGAGCTCCTGGAATAGCCACACTCAGGGCAGAGCCCTTCCCGAGGTGATGGCAGGATTTTGGCCTCTGGTTTGGGACTCTGGTTCCAAAACATCAACAAACGGAGCTCATATTTCAGCCATAATCCCACAAGATTCCAGGGAACCGTGGTGGAAACACCCTGGGAAAAATCAGAATAATGGTGCAACAACATTTTTTGCGGGGAATAACACCAGAAAAAACCTTTAAATCCTCTAAAACTTCACTCAAAAACTTCCAAACAAATCTTTTATCCCTCATTAGAAATTACTTTTTGTGTTTTACTTCTATGTAGTTTTGACTATAGCTTTACTCTTATTTTTTCATATGTTAAAGAAAAATCCAATGTTGACGCAAAACTCTTTTAATCCATGCCTAGTGAATGTGTATTGCCTTTTTAAAATAGTCAATATTTTGATGAAATGGCAAATTCTGCTAAAATGAATTTTTTTAGGAAGAAAAGAGGAAAACCTTCCTTCAGAGAAAGTCTGGGCCTGTTTCTGAAAATAGCTAAATTTGAAATATTTGGAAGAATTACTTTATCTCTAAAACAAAAAAAAAAATTCTCAAACACCACTAAATGATCACCATTTCTATTTTTCCATCTCCACTGGAAACACTTGCAGGGTTTCAAGCTCTACTTGCAGTTGGAATTTCTAGGATATTCCCATAAGAAGAAGGAGATTTTTCAAACAATCTAGGGAATTAGCCACACATCTTCCATTAAAACTAAAGCACCCTTGACTGCTTTACAATCTCATAAGATTAATTTGAATAAAATCTATTTTAAATGAACGTAAAAGTGGGCCAATATTGAAATGTGGGAGCTGAATCCCTTCTCAGTGCAGTGGGATCGGATGGGAATTTCCACACATGCAGCACCCAAAAGGTGCTGCTCTGGATTCTGAACAGAATTCAAATGATTACATTTTTAATTGAAATCATTTCATTCCATGTCAAAACAAACACTGAAAGCAAAACCAACTCCAAAAAAATCGGTTTAAAGTCAAACAAGCAAGTGGGGATGTCAGCAAGGGAAAGCAGAGACACTTTATGAGGTCGTGTTTACTATTTTGGCTTGGAATCTCTGGATCATTTGATCCCATTTTTCTGCTTTCAAATCCCAGACCTTAACCTGGCTCTGACACAGCCCCAAAATCCGACACGACCCCAAAATCCGATACCACCTCCGTGGCTTCCAGCACCCCCCTGCTGCAGGCCCAGCCAGGCTGAGCATTCCTTGCTCCGAAGCGAGGAAAAAAAAAAAAATCCTGTCAAATTCAAAAAATATCTCCAGTGCTGCCTCCTCCTCATTTCCTGACTGCAGGCAGAGCGGAAATAGCTACATTTCCTGAGCAGGGCTGTTCTCCAGGGAATGGCAGCCTGTCTGTCTGTCTGTCTGTCTGTCTGCAGCAGCAGGGGCTGGGCTGGGCTCAGGAGAATCCCTGCATTTCCAGCGGGAGCACTGAGGTGCTGAGGAGGGAGATGGGAGCATAAAAAATGTGTTTAAAAGGGGAAAATAAGAAAAAAAAGAGGGAGACAGAGGAGAGTTATCAACAGCCAGGGGTGTGTGCAGTGAAAGCAGATGGAACTTCGCAGTCCCCCAGATTTTGTCTGGTTCTGTGTATCCTTAGGCTGTATTCAGATAAAGGGAATCTGTTTGGTCCTGACTCCTTTGAAGGTGGGGTTTATATGTCCTTATTCCATATTCTGTATTTAGGGAATCGGTTTGGTCCCAGTTTCTCTGAAAGAGGTGTTTATATATCCTTATTCTACATCCCTGTTCTATATCCTTATTCTATATCTCTATATTCTATATCCTTATTTTATATTCCCTGTATTTAGGGAAACTATTTGGTCCCAATTCCTTTGAAAGGGTTGTTTCTATATCCTTATTCTACATCCCTATTCTATATTTTATATCCTTATTCTATGTTCTATATCCTTATTCTGTATTCCCTGTATTTAGGGAAGCTGTTTGCTCCCAATTCTTTTGAAAGGGGTATTTCTATACCCTTATTCTATATCTCTATATTCTATATCCTTATTTTATATTCTCTGTATTTAGGGAATCCATTTGGTCCCAATTCCTTTGAAATGGGTATTTCTATACCCTTATTCTACATCCCTATTCTATATTTTATATCCTTATTCTACATCCCTATTCTAAATCCTTATTCTGTATTTCCTGTATTTAGGGAAGCTGTTTGCTCCCAACTCCTTTGAAAGGGGTATTTCTATATCCTTATTCTATATCTCTATATCCTATATCCTTATTCTATATTCCCTGTATTTAGGGAATTTGTTTGGTGCCAATTCCTTTGAAAGAGGTGTTTATATATCCTTATTCTATATCCCTATTCTATATTTTATATCCTTATTCTGTATTTCCTGCATTTAGGGAAGCTATTTGGTCCCAATTCCTTTAAAAGAGATATTTCTATATCTCTGTATTATATAAGAGATATATTGTATAAGAGATATTCTATATTGTATAAGAGATATTCTATATCTCTGTATTCTGTATCCTTATTTTATATTCCCTGTATTTAGGGAAGCTATTTGTTCCCAATTCCTTTGAAAGGGGTATTTCTATACCCTTATTCTACATCCCTATTCTATATTTTATATCCTTATTCTATGTTCTATATTCCCTGTATTTAGGGAACTTATTTGGTGCAAATTCCTTTGAAATGGGAATTTCTATACCCTTATTCTATATCCCTATTCTATATCCTTATTCTGTATTTCCTGTATTTAGGGAATCTATTTGGTGCCAATTCCTTTGAAAGGGATGTTTCTATACTCTTATTCTATATCTCTATATTCTATATCCTTATTCTATATTCCCTGTATTTAGGGAATTTGTTTGGTGCCAATTCCTTCAAAATGGGTATTTCTATATCCTTATTCTATATCCCTATTCTATATCCTTATTCTGTATTTCCTGTATTTAGGGAATCTATTTGGTCCCAATTCCTTTAAAAGGGGTATTTCTATATCCTTATTTTATATCCCTATTCTATATTTTATATCCTTATTCTATATTCCTGCTCCCAATTCCTTTGAAATGGGAATTTCTATACCCTTATTCTATATCCCTATTCTACATCCTTATTCTGTATTTCCTGTATTTAGGGAATCTATTTGGTGCCAATTCCTTTGAAAGGGGTGTTTCTATACCCTTATTTTTTATCTTTATTCCATATTCTGTACATAGGGAATCCATTTGGCCCCAGTTTCTCTGAAGAGGGTGTTTACATTTTATATCCTTATTCCATATTCTTTATTTAGGGAATCCATTTGATCCCAAGGAGGTGTCCATATATCCTCATTTTATATTCTTAATTTACATTCACCTTTCAGCTCTCATCTCCTAAAAGTTTGGTCTCCTAAAAGTTGGGTCCTAAAAGTTGACTTTCCATTCTCAACTCTTTGTTTCGGTGCTTTAAATCCTAAATAAAGAGATTTAGGCAGCTCTGGGGGTAAATCAACCAACCCTAAAGCAGAGGAAATGATGGATACTACCAGTCTCAACACTGGATTTTAAATAATTGAGATTAGTCAAGAAAAATCTCATTCACAGAGGCAGTTTGAGGAAAAAGAATTTAAAAATACAGGTATAAGGGCCCAAGTGCTATTCTAATTAACAAATAATCTCCAGAAATGTGGCCTGAGGCCACCCCGTGGCTCTGCCTGGTGGGAAGCTGCCTTGGACTTGACCCCTGCATCACCTCCCAGAAAGAGGATGCCAGCTGATAAAACTGATAAAAGAAAAAGTTTACTTGCTGAACACATCACCTCAACCTGGCCAGGATCAAACCCAATCAATCTGCTGAGCTGCCCCACTTTTCACCCACAAAACATCTTTTCTTTGGTAATTATCAATCACCCTTCTGCAGAAAGGTTCCTCCAGTTTTTCTGAACTACTCAATCCTTGAGAGACAGATGAATTTTAATGATTTAGATTATTAACCTAAAGGTTGATCCAGACTGGGAGGAACAGAATAATTTGTTTAATCATTATTATTATTTATAATTATTTAACATAGGGGAGAAAAATATCACCTTAAATGTCATCATGATGCTTTTTTAATTGCCTCGGATGAAATTCAGAATAATCATTACTCTGTAAATGTATACAGATCTAATTTTAAATACCCTAAGATGCTGGATATTTCTCTGGAAAATGCAGAGGATGCATATTCATTACTGGATAGGGAATTGCAAAACCAGAAAAGAATTGATCAACCAGTTATTGAAAATTAATTCTTTTCCCAGTTCACAGCTGGGCTGTTAATTTGACATGAGGCAGAAGAAGAAGCTGAGCCAGGTAATTTTTGTTATTCTCTCATTCCAGAACTTTAGGATGTGCCCTTTAGGAGGAGGGATGATCTGTGGATGCCTAAAACCATGATTTTAATTTGTAATATTTGTATCTGCACTAAGAATGGTCACCCTGAGGGATGCCCAGCACAACTTCCATCTGTGAGCAATATTGGAGCCCAGCCCCACGAGGGGTGTGTAAAACCAGAGGAAATACACAAAACTCAATCATTTCAAAGGAGTTGTTGCTGCTTTCATTTGGTTTGGTGTTTGTTGGGTTTTTTGGGGGTTCGTGCAGCTTCTTTTTGGAGATGAACGGCATAAAAAAAATAAGTTTTGGGATGGAATAGGGTGGAATGGAATAGTGGATGGAATAGCTGTGGCTGCCCCTGGATCCCTGGAAGTGTCCAAGGCCAGGCTGGAGCAGCCTGGGCCAGTGGAAGGTGTCCCTGAACATGGCAGGGGTGGAAGGAGAAGATATTTAAGCTCTTGTCCAGCCCAAACCATTCTGGGCTTCACCGAAGGACAATCCTGTGTAGGACCAGCATCTCCAGGAGATGAACAGCATAAGAACGGGATGTGGGGCTGCAGCGCCCTACAAACACACCCTAAACCAGGGCCAGCTCCTATCCAACAGAGTGAAATGGGAACTGAGCCCTCCCCTGCTCCTCCCTGCACGTTCTGGAGTCTGGGACCAGTTTCAGAGCTCCATTTTCCAAGGACACCCAGGAGCACCATCCCCAGGGCTGCAGGGATGCCCCGGGGCACGTTCCTGCCAGGAAAACGACACAGCCAACCCAAAAGATGGAAAGAGAGAAGTGAAGGATCCCCCAGTGCCAGGCAACAACAAACTCCTGAATTTGCTGGACTTCCAGCAGGTAACCCAGCATTTTCCCTGCTCACACTTGATTTTTCAACACCCTTGGATTTCCAACCCTGTGTTTTCCCCTGCTCACACTTGATTTTGTAAAGCCCTTGGACTTCCAGCAGGTAACCCATGTAAAAGCACCATTTCTCCCTGCTCACACTTGATTTTCCAACACCCTTGGACTTCCAACCCAACATTTCTCCCTGCTCACACTCGATTTTCCAGCGCCCTTGGACTCCCAGCAGGTAACCCAGCATTTTCCCTGCTCACACTTGACTCTTGGACTTCCAACCCTGCATTTTCCCTGCTCACACTCAATTTTCTAACACCCTTGGATTTCCAACCCTGCATTTTTCCTGCTCACACTTGATTTTGTAAAGTCCTTGGATTTCCAGCCCTGCATTTTCCCTGCTCACACTGATTTTCCAACACCCTTGGATTTCCAACCCTGCATTTCCCCTGCTCACACTTGATTTTGTAAAGTCCTTGGACTTCCAGCAGGTAACCCAGCATTTTTCCTGCTCACACTTGATTTTCCAACACCCTTGGACTTCCAACCCAACATTTCTCCCTGCTCACATTTGATTTTCCAACACCCTTGGAATTCCAACCCAGCATTTCTCCCTGCTCACACTTGATTTTCCAACCCCCTTGGACTTCCAACTCAGCATTTTCCCTGCTCACACTTGGTTTTGTAAAGTCTTTGGACTTCCAGCAGGTAACCCAGCATTTTCCCTGCTCACACTTGATTTTCCAACACCCTTGGACTTCCAACCCAGCGTTTCTCCCTGCTCACACTGATTCTCCAGCACCCTTGGCCTCCCAGCAGGTAACCCAGCACTGTCCCAGCTCACTCTCGATTTTCCAAAGCCCTTTGTCCCCCAGAGCTGGGTTAGGGCAAGGCCTGCCCGTTTCCCAGCCCGTCCCTGTGCTGGGGACAGGCCCCCGGAGCCTGGGCCTGGGGAAACATTTGCATTTTCATTGGCACAGGTACAGCATTCAGAATTCTTTCAGGCCAGGCCAATTAAAACAAGCTGAAAACTGCTGAGTGAAGCAGTTTCAGGCAGGATCTGCTTACATTCCCCCTCGGAGAAAAGCGGGGGGCCCACTTGCTGTAACTCTCTCCCTCTCTGCACAGCGTGGGTTTTGCGCTTTTTTATTTTTTTTCCCCCTTTTTCTTTTTTTTTTTTTTCTCCCTTTTCTTTTTAAGGTGGAATAACTTGTGCCCTTTACACAGGGGCTCCAAGAGATGGGTGGCAGGACTTGAGAATGTCTCTTCGTTTTCAAACCAGGCTGTAAAACCAAATTGAGGCATGGGAATTTTTGAAAAAAAATAAAAGGGGGGGAAAAAAATAAAGAAAAAAACCACCAACCCCCAAACTGGTAACTCTGCACAGATTAACACACTTTACCTCCTTCACAAACCTTGCATGGTATTTTCTTAAAAAGGAATAAAGCCACATAATTAGCAATCAGTTGAAGCCTAAGGCTTTTCTGCCACCACAGAGACTATTCAATGCCTACTGGCTCTCCCAACACACTCCTATTACTCTTGGGTTTCATTTGGGACAGCCTCTTTCAAACCTCAGCTGGGCTGTAAATGCAAACTGACAGGTTAAAAGATACCATTTTTATACCCCTGAGCAAATAAAAGAAAATAAAATTAGAAAGCCCATCCTACCAGGGCTGCTTTATTTTCTGGTGAGCTGCAGGAAGGTTGGAGGAACTGAAGAAGGGTCCCAGGCATGGAGGGATATGTGCTCCAAAGGGTCAGGATTCTGCATCCACCCCTTTATCTTGGGAAAAACCCTTTTATTGGCAGTTGCCTTCCCAGAGCCCATGGTGGCCACTCTTCCAAGCCCTGCATGCCAGGACTACCACGGAGACAGCACCTGCAAATGGCCCTGCATCAGTGTGGGGGGGAAATGGGCTAATCCAGCAGAACAAACCAGGGCCAGGGATTTGCATTTGTTTTCATGGCTCTGAATGAGGCTGTGTCACTCCTGGGCTGGGCTGAAAGGAGGGGAAATGTGTATTGCATGTAAAATTTGGGTCCATTTGGGGTCGAGCTGGGTTTCAAGCAGTGACAGAAGGCACAGGGGTCTGAACCCAAATTTCTTTTCACCTTGATGAAGCAGCACTGGGCTCACAAGAATACCAACATTTCCCATCAATGCCTGTGCACCCAGAGCAACCAGAAACGAAATCATAACCAGAAACTAAATCACAAACCTGCCACGTCATCCCTCACCTAATTGTCACCAAGATGTTAACGAGAGGCACAGGAGGAACAAACCAGGTGACAGCTGGAGCAAACAGAGAGGACTGGAGACAGCAGAAACACCGGATTCCTCAGATCATCCCTGAGAGGAGACAATTCTCTTCTCTTTGCTTTCAGAGCCCTGCTCTAGGAACAAGCTGGCCCAAGGGACTGGGAAAGTAGGACATGAGGACTATTCTGGATCAAAATCCTTTTCTTTTTCAAAGGCTGCCGGGTGCCCTCCTCAACGACCTCGAGCAGCTCAGCTTGTCACCTGCCCCACAGGTGCCTGCAAAGGCATTTATTGATTTCATCAGGGCAGACAAAGAACAGACACCAGCAATCCCTGAAGCACACGGAACGTGCCACGAGCATCCTGTGATCCCAGCTCTGCCTGCACAGAGTGTGGGGTTATTGATCTCTGAAAGGGCGAGCAGATCCCCAGATTTCATAATAGAGGGCAGTGTGTGACATTCACGTGGGGACTTTGATGCTGGAGTGTGAAGCACTTGAAAGGACACAGCTGATCACCTCCCCTTCCTGCCCTGCTCCACAGCCCCACCTCTCCTCTCAAAGAACACCTCCCATCCCTCTCATGCAGGAGCTTTCATGTCTTTTATCTGTTGGAAATTTTTCCTGCTTTCTTCCCCTCACCCAGGAGCCTCACAGTTAGTCTCCACCTGGATTCACCTGTCCACAGCAAAAAGCAGCCAACAATCTACAAAGTGAAACATCCTCCAGGCAGAGGTCTCCTCTCCAGGTGTAGGCAAGGATTGGACTGTGCAGGTGAGGGTCAGTAGGAATCCAGGTAAAAAGGGAAAGAAAACAAAGAAAATCTTTGCAACTGAGCTACCTTGAGGTGGATCAAGGTTCCACCCACCTGGGACACTTCCTAGTGACATTTGCTAAGGTCATCCCCCAAGCTGGGATTCCCTCAGCCATGCCCTACTAGACAGCTTTTCCTCCTGCTCTTCAAGAGGGAGAAAAAAAAGAGGCAAAAAATAAAAGAAGGGATCAGGAAACACTCACTTGGCCACGTCCTGATCAATTCCCAAGACTTGCCAATTCCCTGAGCGCGCCCGGGTTTCCTGCTGTCCCCTCAAAGATGGGATTTTCCACTCCCACCTTTCCCCCTCCTACTTATCTCCCTCCCCGCTGGCCCCCTGAGCCTGGCTGAGTCCAGCAGTGCAGATTAGATGTGAGCAATGCACAGAGCCTCGACTCCCCCAGACAGCCTGGGGAGATAAAAGCAGCCAAACACTGTCCAGAGCCAGCCAGGGCAGCTCCCAGCGGCTCCCTCTGGGTGATGCCTGGAACTGGGGACACTCCAGCAGCTGTCCTGCGAGTCCTGGAGGCAGAAACGCTTCTTTCTGCACCCTGTGCTTAAATAGAAACCTAATTCTCCAAAATATCCAATGGAAACCTTCTCTGAGCACCAAAAGGGGTGCAGAGGAGCAGCCACTGCCAGCCTGCAGGAGCACAGCTCCGTGTCATTTCACACACTTGTGTTTGGCCCTCGAAGCAGCACATGGTGGCACTGATCAGGGTAAACAGCTCACAGAGCTCGTCCCACCCGTGTCCCCGCAGAGCAGAGGCCCAGCAGAGCTGTCCCCGCTCCCTCGGCCCCTCTCTGGTGACACGACAGGAGCTGGGGTGACACAGCAACACAAACATCACGAGTGGCGCCGGCAGGGACGCGCTGGGCTCGGGGCAGCGGGCAGGGGATTCTCCAGAACCGGAGCTGTCACATTTATCTCGGGCTCCTCCAGAGCCGCTGGGAGCCGTGGGGCAGAGCACACAAAAGAGCCATTCAGGGCAGCCCAGCGCCAGAAACAAAGCAGATGCTCCGGGGAAGTTTGCAAAGACCCCGGCACAGAAGGTTGGCAAAGCTCCTCTCCCAAATCAGGGCCCGTCTCCTTGGCAGCATCAGGAGCCCTGGAGCAGCCCCGTGGCACTGTCTGGAGGAAGGGCAGCCTGGGGGACAAAGCCTGGCAGGGAGCAGGGATGCAGAACTAAACCAAAGCTCAGAGGCAACCAGAGCTTTTAAACTCTTCCACCAAGTTTGGCTGGTGAGGTCTATTTGGCTTATTTGGCTTTTTCTTTTTTTTTTTTTTTTTCCTCTCACTGTTTTGGCAAATCAAGGAGTGGAATGGGAAAGCAAAACCTCCCATCTGACCTGCTGGGAGCTTTACTCTTTGTGAAACACCCGAGAGGTCAAGGTGCAGGGAATGTGCATTAGAGGTGAGGTTTCAGAGGCTGCAGGGTGGCACTGAGTGATTTTGAAGCTCTCCTAAAAGAGGATGCAATAAATCAGGTCTGAAACCAGGGACTGGTCCAAGCAAGGTCAGTTTTCTATCTGGAAAGGAAAGATTCAAATGCTTTAAGTGAGGGAAAAAAAAAAAAAAAAAAACCCAAACCCAAAACCAGTTTGTAATGAACTTCCTACTTATTTAAAGACCAATCCAAACTGCTTTTTTGCTCCTAGCTGGTATTTCAGGAATGAGCCCGACCAAAGGCACCTGGTCTGGTTTTACAGACTGAACCACTTTTGGAAAGGAGTCAGATGGGATTTGGACAAAAACAACGGAGGCCCAGACACAGAGGCTGCCCTGGGAGAGCGTACCAGCTGTCTGCTCAGCCTCAAACCTCTCATCATGTGCTTGCAGGGAAGGCAGGGGGACCTGTTAGGGGTGGCTCAGCTCCGAGCTCGGGGCCAGCGGGCGCCAGCGGGGAAAACCCTGGCTCCAGGGAAACTGCAAACCCCGAGCAGGCAGGACACGGGGATTGTAAACAGCAAAGATGGATGTTGGAACTCGGGAGAGCAGCAGGAGGAAGCTTGGCAGGGACTGGACGGCCAAAGCACCTGCTGGCTCTGAACTGGGAGGTTTGTAGGGGTTCCCAGTGGTGTCCAGGATAAAGCAGCCCTGCCCTCACTACCAGCCTGGCACAGCCCCTTCCCAGCCCTGCTGTGCCATGTGCAGCATGGGGATCCAGCACTGCCTCAAAGCAAAACAAATCCTGGAAAGAAATGTCTGGAAAATACTGCAGGGCCCTCCTTGAACTCCCGAAATCCTCCCCCTGCTCACAGACAATCCAGTGGGGTTTAGGAGCTGGCAGACTGCAATGCCTGCTCTCTGTGTACCATTTCTGAGAGCCTGGGGTTCTCAGGGTTGTCCTTCATTGAATCCCAGGATGATTCAGGTTGGAAGGAACCTTAAAGCCCATCCTGTGCACCCCAGGGACACCTTCCACTACCCCAGGGTGCTCCAAGCCCCATCCAGCCTGGCCTTGGGCACTTCCAGGATCCAGGGGCATCCCCAGCTTCTCTGGGCACCCTGTGCCGGGGCCTCCCCACCCTCTGATCATCTTCTAAATCTCATCTAAATCTCTCCTCTTGTAATTTCAAACAGAACGACGTTTAGCTCTAAGGTCAGCAGCACCTCCAGCTCAGCCCAGCCCAGCCCATCCACCCTGGGAGCTTTGTGCGTTCCCTCGCAGTGAATTCACTCAGGCTCGTGCACGGGGGGCTCTGATCTCCACACAGGGCCTCTTGTTGCTGCCACGAAGCAGGAAAATGCCAAACATGGCTCATACCAATCCCACCTCTCGCTAATCTGTTTTGTCAGCTCATCAGAATCTTGAAAGCAACCTTTAAGTGCTGGGAGGCATCCTGCTTTCTAATTAGGCTCAGTCAGATTTTGTGGTTTAGTCAAGCCAACCTGGCGCACTGCTGCAGCTTCAAACATGTGCACTTGAAATCAGTTTTTCCACTCAGAAGGAGATAAGGTTCCCCAGTTTCCTCCCCTCAGATAAGCTGGAGGAGAAAGGAACATGAAGTCATGTCCCTGCCACCCCAAATCCGCGTGGTTCTGTGTCCCATCTCCACAGCCCCGGCTGTGCTTTGCTGGCATCCAAAGCCAGAAACTGAAGCACAGGGGAGGAGAATAAAAGAATCCAGGGATTTCTGAGCCATCAGAAAAGGTTTGATAAGCTGCTGTCCACTGCCACTATTATCTGTATTTTAAGAAGTGTCATGGTGTTTTCAGCACTTTGCAAACAACAGGCCAGAGCTCACAGACTTTTCCAACCAACTACAAAATGCAAAAAAAAAAAAAAAAAAAAAAAGCAGAAAATTCAGAACTGACTCACTCTGGCTGATTATATAGCACTTCCTGAAAGTTTTCACCAGCTATTTGCTTCCTATAAGAAAAAAACTTGATCTAATCCAATGTATTGAATCATTTCAGCCTTGCAACTCTGTAATTCCTGACACCAGGGAATTTCCACTGTGCCATTTTGATCACCCCTAAAACCACCTGCAGAGCCTGAGGGATCAGGGATGCTCCTCAGAGGAGAGTCCAAGGAGAAGGCACTGACCTGGTGCAGAGGGGACACACAGAACTCCTGTTCCCTTGGAATACAGCTTGAACCTTGGTAATCCCTCCTTGGCAATCCCTCCTTGGCCATGGCATTCCCTTCTCACCCAGCTGCCAAAAGGAGATCTGAAATGAAAATAATTAACATCAATCACTCATGGTTTTGTTGTTTGGTTGGGTTTTTTTCCCCCTGCTAAGCATCCACACCCTTATCTTAGATAAACAACACAAAGGGTTTGGCTGGGGCCAAAGCCTGGCTCTGAACAAATCTGGGTGAGATACTCGTGGTTGGGCTGTCAGGTGGAATCCTGTGAATTCATTCACCTCAGCTGTGTTCATTATTCTGGTATTCAGACCCCAAACCCAGACAGCTCCCATGGACATGCCCCGAGGCTTGGACACATCTCACTTACCTTTGGGGACTGCCCGAGGAAGCTGAAGGTGAGGGGCGTCCCCAGGGCACTCCCACGATGGCCCAGGGGCTCCTCTGGAGGCTCCATCTCTCAGCATTAGCCACAGTGCCTCAGGGCAAGGCAAACCAGCTGCTGGGAGCCAGCCAGAGCCTCAGGTCCAGCTTTTCCCTGGGCTCCCTCATCCTGGCTGCTCCTTGGCTCCCACCCCAGACCGCAGCGCCTGGGGAAGGTCCAGCTCAGCCCAGCCAGCCCCAGCTGGGAGGGCGCAGGGGCTGCCACCCTCACACAGCCCATCTTCCCTTCCCACAGCTCCAGGAGACACGAGGGAATTGCTGTCCCCGTGGGGCTTAAGGGCAATTCAGCACTGAAATCCAACAGGGTGAGAGCTGCAGAGCTCTGCCTTGTCTTTGCAGCTCCAATTTTGCCGAAAAGGGATGAATTAATGCCCGGTGGACGAGCTCGCAGTGATTCCCCGGCAGCTCTGCTGTCACTATGGAGATCCTGCACGCCAGGGCTGGTCCCACACGTTATCCTGGCAGGAAGGTGCCCACAGCCAGCCAGGATCCCACATCCCCCCTGAGCTGCTGGGAACTCTGGTGGAGCTACTCCAGGGTTACCCCGGTGCCACGGGGAGCAGAGAGCTCCAGCCTGGCGTGCAGATGGCTCCCCCTCTCCTTTGGAGAGGCTGAATGACTTTTCAAACCTTTGATTCCTGGTGTATTCACTTCAGGAGACACAAAAGTACAAAATCTCAGCATGGAGTGACTCCCTCGCTTGCTTTATTATTTTGGGTTTTTTTTTTCCCCTTCCCACAGCCCCCCCACCCCTTGTCTTTTCTTTTCTTCTCTCCCTGGACAGTTTTATAATTTTGGCCTGTGGCCAGAAAGTCTGTCCTGATTAGCCTGGGCTGGCTGTGAAACACCTGCAGCCCATTAGAGCAGGAGGAGAGAAAATAAAAAAAAATCCCTTGTCATAGGTGAAGTAATGACCACTTCTTCCTTTGTTTTAACACTAAAAGGACAGTCAGGAGGAGAACCAAAAAAACCCATGGCTGTGCCACCTCACCTGCCCCTGACTGCTCTCAGCTGCAGCCACTGGGTGCTTTTTGCCTGGTAAGTGACTCCAGTAATTTGTTGTCACCTCACCCCGGTGAGATTTACAGGTTATTAAATATGATGTGCACTTGCTGCATTTGAACAGTGCCCCCTGCACCTTATTTTATGTCTTTGTGAGGAGCTAACCAGGCACAAGGAGGAAGAAGATTCCCTCTGGGCAGCTTACAACTGCACTGGCTCCTTGAAATCCCTCCAGTGCCCCAGCTGGTCCTGGCTGCAGCCACTGCCAGGGCCAGCAGAGCCTCCAGAGTGGCAAAGGGCTCAGCAGGGCACAGGCACGAGTCCCACGGCCCCAAAAGGGTGACAGGGCACAGCAGAGACGCAGAAGTGGCACTCAAGGTACCACTGAAGCTCTTGGCTCTGGCACAGCACAACATTTTTTTATAATAAACGCAGGAATTGCCACGATCTGGGCACGTGGGGGACAGTCAGAGGCGACAACTCTGAGCTCAGCTCAAAGCCCAGCTCACTGTACCCTGCAGGACTCCCCACCTGGAGAGGAGCCCCACTTCTGATCCCAAAACCCCTTCCCAAGATGTGTTTGTACACCAGGATTCCTCCAAAGAGGGGCTTGGTGCCTGCTGAGATGAGGCAGCAAAGAGATCAAAACGTCCCTCAGATCCCTCCTGCTCGGCGGGGCCATGGCCAAAACACACCTGGGGTGAAGGACAGGACACAGTGAGACCTCAAAACACACCTGGGGTGAAGGACAGGACACAGTGAGACCTCAAAACACACCTGGGGTGAAGGACAGGACACAGTGAGACCTCAAAACACACCTGGGGTGAAGGACAGGACACAGTGAGACCTCAAAACACACCTGGGGTGAAGGAAAGGTCACAGTGAGACCTCAAAACACACCTGGGGTGAAGGAAAGGTCACAGTGAGACCTCAAAATAGACCTGGGATGAAGGACAGGCCACAGTGAGACCTCAAAACACACCTGGGGTGAAGGGAACACCACAGTGAGACCTCAAAATAGACCTGGGCTCAAGGGAAGATCCCATTGAGACCTCAAAACACACCTGGGTGAAGGGAAGGTCACAGTGAGACCTCAAAACACACCTGGGTGAAGGAAAGACCACAACTGCACCTCGAAACACACCTGGGCTGAAGGGAAGGCCACAGTGAGACCTCCTGGGGAGGGGACACCTCTGAAAATCCGTGCCTGTCACAGGGACAGGAGCTGAGGTGCCAATCATTCCTCCCGCTGCGCACCTTGAACTATGACAACAAAGTGGGAGCTTCGAGGCAGCTCCAGGAGCTCTGCTGCTGGGAGCATCTCCCAGGGCTGGATGGTATTTCAATGCCAACAGCCCATCCAGCCAAAATGTCAAAAAAGCCAGAGTTCCTCCCCAAACTTGCTGTGTTTTCATCAAAGTTCTTTATGTAGCTGCAAGGCACTGGAGACATTTACACCCTAGCAGCTGAATTTTTTAGTTCTGTGTCCAGCCATCAATAAGAAAGAAAAGGGAAAAGAAAATCTGGTGACCACAAGAGACTCTGTGAAATATTCCTGCTGCTGTCCTGGAGCGTGGAAAAGCAAGTCTGCTGCTGCACACAGGTCTGACTATTTGCATTTTTAATAATTCAAGAGTTTAATTAGTATCATGCCCTTAATCAGAGGCTGAAAATACAGCTGAAGTCATCAGAGCTTAATTAGTTTAAAAAAAAAAAAAAAATTCTGCAATGAAAATGTCTTGACTAACATG
This sequence comes from Vidua macroura, assembly GCF_024509145.1. NCBI lineage: Eukaryota > Metazoa > Chordata > Aves > Passeriformes > Viduidae > Vidua > Vidua macroura. The sequence goes on from NC_071592.1 coordinate 3,276,938, forward strand.
GAGCTCTGTCCTCAGCTTTGGGCTTCAGATGAGCTTTTACCTGTTGCTCCTGATTTTCAGTTCCAGCCCACCTCAGAATAATTTAAAATCCTCAAACCAATCAGTTCATTTCCCTCTTTATCCCTATGAACTCTTCCACAGCTTTCTTGAACTAGTCTCAGGAAAAAAAAAAAAATCAATCAGTTTGAAGATAACAAATTAATTTAAACCAGGTCTATCCCATAAGCTGCATGTGAAATTCCCCTCTGCAGGAAATAAAACTGGTTTTAGAACATCCATAAGTGTCTCTGGATCTTCAGTCGAGTCAGCAGGAGCACATTCCTGAGGGGCATCACTGTATGGGCAGAAAAATCCCCTTTTAGCAGCGGGACTGGGAGCTCAGACTGGTCCCAGTTGGTCGCAGGGTGGTGAAGCCTGGGAGGTTTGGTCCTGCCTCCCTTCTCAGGGGAGTTATCCCAGTCTGGGATGTGCAAATCCCAAAATCCCGGGCAGGAGCCATCCCTGCCCTCCCTGCAGGTTGCTGGTGCTGTACAGGACATCCTGGATGGGCTTTCCAACAATATTTCACTGAATGCTGGAATCCATCACTGCCCAAGGCCGTGGAGACTGAATGACATAGCCAGGCTCCAAAATGGATTAGTGAAATTCATGGAAATTAGGCCAATCCCAGGCAATTAAATATGCTAATCCGGATGCAACTTCCAGTTCAGGAAGTCAGGCAGCCTCATGCCCTTCCACCCCTGATTTACTTGGAAAAAGGAAGCCAGAAAAAGTTCTCACCATGCCAAAAGTGTCCCCTGGCTCTGAGCATTAGTGAGAATCGCAGTAAATCCTTTTTTTTGGCAGGAGGAGGGGGGATACGTTTTCCCTCAGTAATGATATCACAGCCTGCTGTTTCTTTCCCTCTGCAGCTCCTGGAGCTCTGGGTAACCTCCCAGCTCGCTGTCCCCTCAGGAATATCCCAAATAAATTAGTGAAACCTACTGGAAGCTGATAGCAATCACAGATAGCCTGAAATTCCATTTAGTATGGAGTTAGGCATCCAGTCACTTATGTACCTAGGAAAGGTCTGCCTGGTTCAGACTGGAAAAAAATGTTTTTTTGGGAGCACTGGGCCAAATGAAGATACTGGAAATTCAAGATGGAAAAATGGAAGTTGGTTTGTCCTCAAGGAAAGTTTCCTGTAGCCCCAGCACAGACTGATTTATTCCTGACACTCCTGTGGGAGCTTTTGTATATGTAAATAAATATAAAATGGGTTTATACATATAAATAAATTTAAAATATATACATTTTATTCTCTCATTCTCTTTGAACCCTGCTCAACTCCTGACCCAAGGAGCAGCTCTTGGCATGGATTTTCTGCCCGCTGCTCCCCTTACCTGCCGCAGGAATTTCCCCCCTCTGCCTGCTCCTGAAGATGTTCGGGGGCTTTGCTGCAGAGCAGAGGACAAGATGACAAATGAGCCAGCGCTCAGCACAGGAATGTAAGTGAGTCTCAGCTATTTTTAATTAAGAAGCGATGACAGCTGACTAAATTCCCTGACACTGCAGTGAAAGGCTCCCTGACCCAGACATTATTGGCCACCCTCCGAAGGCCGGTACGGATCGGTCCCGGCGGTGCTGCTATTATTGTCCCGCCGTCTGGACACGGGCAGGGCTCACCACAGCCACCAGCAGGCAGATCCTGGGGGAAAGCTGGGCGTGCTGAGCAGCAGGAGCAGGCAGCAGGTGAGGGGAGAACAGCGAAGGTCGCCGTGCTGCAAGTGCCAGCGCTCGTCTCCAAGAAATGTTCTCAAGGTTTGGACAAATTCAGCTGATATTTTCCTTTTTTGGTTGGTCAAGGCAGTGAGAGATTGAGCAGGGGAGAGGCACAGAGACACAAAGAGCAGTTCCTGCTGTAAGGCAGAGAAGGGGCAAGGCAGGATGGGCTTTTCTCAGCCCACAGGCCACAGGGAGGGTTTAACTGAGGAAGACCAAAGTGACCTGGATTTTGAAGGGTAGGGATTCACCTGGCTTCATGTAAGGGCTCTTTGGCAGAGATGGGAACACAGTCCAGGTGTCCAGCTCCCACTGGCACAAGAGACTGGCACAAAAGTGGCACCAGACAGCCCTGGAAAGGCGACAAGAGGAAGACACCAACCACAAAGAGAGAATACGAAACTCCATTTTGTTCTCAGGGCTCACACAGCAGAGAATCCAGCAGCTGATCTCTTTACCTTGAGCTCACTTGTTGGTTTTAGCAGGAGAGATAACGAAAAGATTCCCCTTCTAGCCTTTCCAGAGGGCCACAGGGAAGAGGGATGAAGCAGCAAAGTCACCCAGATCACGTACGGACTTGGCATGAGCGAGACAAATACATTAAGGGACATCATCAGGAACTTTCCAGCCTGGTTGCGGGCTGGGAGGGGGCAGAGCTGCTCTCTGCTGTTGCTAAGAGAGCCCCCCCAGCCCTGCTCTCACCGAGCCCAATCCACGGCTTTCTCCTCCCATTGGCTCCGCAACCGCATCGAACGATCGTGACAGGTTTTCCTCCTCCTCCTCCTCCTCCTCCTCCTCCTCCTCCTCCTCCTCACCCTGCTGCCTTCTGCCTATGGCCTATTACCAGGGGAGAGCCAGCCAGACACGGAATCAATAGTTTGTGCAGGGCTGCATTTGCATTCCAGCCCTGCCTGCCCGTGTCTCTGCACTCCCAGCAGCGGGAATGAGCCGTGCCCGCGGAGGCCAGCACGGGTGGCACCTTGGTACCTGCAGTGCCACCGCCAGCAGGACTCAAGGACCATCAGCAGCCTGCCTGGGCACTGGTCAGAGCCAGCTTCTTCCCAGTAGCCTGGCTGAACTGGTGTCCCCAGCTCGGTGCTCACTGGGCATCAGGGGAAGTGTCACAGCACCCTAAGCAATGCCCTCTGCAGTGAGATTTTAGGAAGTTTCTTGGTCTGAAGGGACCTGGACGCCTTGTGGGGCAGGCAGAGAGTGTGGGAACACACCCCAAAGCCATGGAAAGCTTCTCTGGCTGGACCAGGATGGCTGGTGACTGTGCTGCTTGGGCACAGCCAGGCTGCAGAAATCTGGGAACAGTGGCTCCTTCATCCAGGGACATCCTGGTGGTGGGCACGGAAACACAGCAGCACCAGGACAGCTCATCAATCCACCCAGAGCAGGTCAGGATTTGGGAGCAGGCACAGGGAAGGGATAGAGGAGTTGGGACAGGTTTCCAGCAAAACAGGCTGGCACTGACACTGGGCATCAATGAAACACCAACAGCAAACACCCAAATATTGCCCCTGGCTTTGGAACAAACTGGGAGAAAGAACTTACTCAGCGGGGACAGAGACCTGGGGCACCAGGAGGGGGGTGAGTAACTCAAAAAGCAAAGCCAGGCAGCTGATGAGCTGTCCCCAGGCACACTGGGACACCAGTGAACACCAGCCCTGTGGCTGTTTGCCTTCCCCACTCAGGTGAGTCAGCATCCGGACTGAGGAAGAAAAACTGGAGTTTCCTTTTCTGTCCAGGACAGCAAGAGGTCAATGAACCCAGCAGAGCCATCCATTGGATGGACACTGTCTCCTAAATACCAGATTTTCCCATCCTGAACATTGCCCTTGCTCTCTGTCCTTTATACTACAGAATTAGGTAAAGGTCTAACCCAAACTGTTGTAAAATAACACAAATTGTTGATCAAGACAGGAAAATTTCCTCAGAAAATTTCCACTGCTAAAACTATTTATTTGTTTCAGGGGTGGGGGTGGCTGGACACAAAACACCAGGTCAGTTTTTTTAAGAAATAAAAGTCTGACCTGAATAAAGCATTTTTATGACATCCCTAGGGATGGTTTCTTTAATATAAGATGGAACTTGGAGTTGAAAGGAGGAGAGAGAAGAAAAGAGCGCGATAAAAATCAGGTTCAAATCCCTGCTTGGCCTCACTCGGCAAAGAACCCTGAATTAGGTCTACAGTTACTTAAACAGCTTCAAATGTTTTGGGATCTCTCTGCAGTTCCTGTGATCTAAGTTTCATCCTCAGGCAGAACAGCAAGAATGCTCTGAGCTCCCAAAACCGGCCACGACTTTGGACAAACGAATTAAACCCAGCTTCAAAACAAACCCCTTTTTTTTTTTTTTGGAGCTTCTGCAATGTGGAGATGTCTGCCTTGTGATTCCTCCCAGTTGTGTGCTCACACTGGTGCAGAGCTCCATGCAAGAGAATTAATGGGCTGGAAGGAAAGCTACACTTATTTTTCTGTCTCTGCACCGTGTGAGGCTTTCCCTGTTACCTTGTAGAGAAGCACGAAATTAAGCAAAACCCAGGATGATAAAAATGAACTCAAGTAAGAACTTCTACCATGAGTAAACCTGTTGTAGCGACTCAAGACACAGCCTCTGAATGCAGCTTCTGTGATCAATAAAAGCCTTTTAAACAAAATGAAAGCTCTCAGAGTAATTTTAGGATGGAAAAGATTCCATCCCTGACAGCCTGGCTCCACATTTTTCTCCTGTTACTTCCTACAGGAACTTTCACCTGGACGTGTTAAATTTCCTGTAGTTGGGAAAAAAAAAAAAATCAGATTCTTACCAGGCATATGGAAATATCCAGCAGAAGTCAGAGCTGGGATGGAGCACCTGGAGTAACAGCAAGAAGATGAAAACGAATGTGAGCAATAATATGATGGATATTGACAATATCCATCTGATATGATGGATACCTGACAGGAAACCCCAAGGCAGCAGAGGGAAAATTGTGTCCATGGCTCTGTTTCCCTTATCAGGATGGATCTGCCTCCAGCCCAGGATTCCAGGATTCCACTCCCCACCTGCCTGGCACAGCTGATGGAGAACAAGAGCCAAGAAACCTGAGAGCCATTCCTGAGCCAAGGACTGTTCCCAGATCCCTTCTGCTCTCAGATTTACCCTGTTCAAGGGATAAAATCCCCAAAGTATTCCTTTTCACATCTTCCTTGCCTCAAAAGCCATTGAAACATCAGCTGTCTTGTCTGTTTTGTTCGAAGAAATGGTTTTCCATGTGCATTTTGGAATTTTTGACAGGAAAAATCAAGCCAGGGCTGCAGCCCTCCTCGCTGTGTTGTATAATCCCGTGAAGGGATTTGATCCCTGCCTGTCTGCTCCTGGTTTGCTCCCCAGCCCCATTCCATGGATACAATTCCTCAAGAAGCTGGGATGGTTAATAAAGCCAAACCACAGGAATAGTTCTCATAACTGCTCCGTTCCTCTGATGCCAAAAGCTCTCCAAACTTCAATTTCATCTTGAAACAGTTCAGGGCAAGGTAACTCAGTGTTACAATCCCATTTTGCTGTTAAACAGAGGTGCAGCAAAGTGCTAAGGATTGTTCCAGGCCATAAAAGCAGCAGAAAAAATACAACCAAAGCCCTGATTCCTGAACCAGAGCCACTTGCTCCATCCCAGTGGACACCATTGTTTCCTAGGATGACTAAAAATATTGGGATCTTCTGTGAAATCGAGTGGGATGCCTAAATTTTGAGGTGAAACAACCAGCCCAGCATGGGAAACTGTAAAAGGGGATATAATATCCCAGCTTCCTGAGCTCTGGTGCCATAAACAGCTTCACAACTTGTTTCCCACACAGGAACCTGTATTTTGGGGGCAGGCAAGAAGTGACACATGTTTGTACGTGGTCCTGTTTTCCCTTTCTCTGGCTGCACTCCTGTACATCCATACATGGCCAGAATATAAAATCCATGTGCATAAATATCCATGTGCATATCAAAGGTATTAAAATTAGAAGGGACTTTGATGTTGGACTCGAAAAAAATGCTCCTGACACCACACAGAGCTGTGGGAATGAGCTGCCTGCTCAGAATTCCAGGGATTTGGAGGGCAGACCTTTCCCTCAAGGTGCTTCTTCCCACCCATCACCTGGTCAGGAAAATGAATTTCCCATGGTTAAGCCTTGACCCCTTTTCCTGGGTTTGTGCCACCCCATGAAACTGTCCCAGAACAGTTTCACAACACCCCAGAATAATTAGAATTATTAACAACACCGCAGAATAATTAGAATTTTGGTAATTAGAGACATATCTGAATTAGCCAGGCTGGATGCCTTCAGTACCAAACCAATTCTCTCACAAATGACCCTTAAAGCAAAATAAATCAAAAAGAATAAGCAAATGAGAATCAGAAAAAAACCCAAAAAACAACTCCCTGCACTCATTTGTTTAGTATGACAGATCAACAAACACAGGCATGTTATTTTTTATTTTTTTTTTCACAAGCAGCTTTTTATATCTCCTGACCCAAAATAAGGCCAGCCCCAGCTGCAGTGCCATGTCAAACAGTAATTACTCTATAAAAGGCTGACCAAATGGGGATATTGGTGGGCCAGAGGCAGGGAATTATTTTAGGACTCACACAAACTTTCTCTGGGAGTGGTGAGAGGAGCTGTGGGCACATTTCTTCACCTAAGAAATGAGCAAACACCAGAGGGGTTTTTTTTCCTGCTTGTTCCAAGCCTCACCACCTGATGTGAAATGACTTTCCCAAATTTCAGCTCAAGGGCAAAGGGGATAAAAAATAGAAGTGAGATCTGTTTACTCCTCCAAAAAAGAGTCTTTGCTCTGTGACAGGTTTGGAGCTTTTCCCCCCAGGAATTCCTGCTGAACCACACCAAAACACGTGGCAGAATGGAAGCAAGACCCTTCTGCTGGGAGGAAACAAAAAATAATTAAAAAAAAATAATAAATCAAGCCTCATAGAATTCCCAGAAGAGTTGGAGGAGACCTCAAAGCTCATCCAGTTCCATGGACAGGGACACCTTCCAGTGCCCCGGGTTCTTCAGAGCTCCAGCCAGCTCAAGGATGCACTTGCACTCCTGATTTTTTGGCAATGTTTTGACAATATTTAGGTTCCCTGAATCCCTCCTGCTGAGCCTAAGGGAGCAGGAGCCCCTCAATCCCAACTCCCTCATCCTCTCAGACCTTCAGGAATCTGAATCCTGTCACCTGCCTTAGGGGAGGATGGGGAATCTCTCTCTGTGGGGAATCCTAGAGAGGTTCAGTGTTTGAGAGTGCTGGGTTCAGAAACCCTGCAGGAATTAGTGGCACTTTTCCAGCTTTCAAAATATCCCTCCTCCTTCTGCCAGGGGGAAACAGGGCGAAAAAGGAAAGTGGTTTAGCAAGTAAGAACACGGCAAATTCAAAATAGAAGCAGAGGGGATTAAAGCAAATACCCAGAGTGTCCTAACCTGTGTTTACTGCCCAAATCCTGTGGCAATTCCTGGTGTTTTCAGGGGGTTCTTCCTGTGCTGTAACTTTGGGATTAAACTTGGCCCATCCAACTCATCTGACTGCAGCTCCCAGCAGGGCAATGCTTCTCAGAGCCAGCCTCCAATTTCAGAGCCCAAGGCACCAAAGTGCACATGGATTTTTGCTGGAAGGGCTGGGAGAAAGTGACAGTGTCTGCCTGACATGAAATTCCCATCCTTAATTAGGGATTTCAAAAATAAATCCAGTTTTCCAAGCAGGATGGTAGGTGTCAAAAATAAAAAAAGGGAGGTTTTAATGATCTCAGTGAAACTCAAGTCTGTTTTCCACTTCATATGTGTTTTTGCACCCAGGAATTTCATAGAACCATGGAATTATTTTAGTTGGAAGTGTCCTTAAAGATTACTCTTTTCCAACCCCTTAATTTCAAGTTTAAAATTTGTGGCAGCAATGGGTTTGTGAAATATATCACAGTACAAATATACAAATAAATCTGAGTTTAAAAGTTTCTGAGCTCTTCATTGTCTGTTCAATTCCCAGCTGGCACAAGGAACAAAAGGTTGATCCCTCCAGGTGGCGGGAAGGAACACCTCACCTGTAAACAGCTCCTCCTCAGGATGTTGGCCCGTGGGAAGGAGATGGGTTTGGGGTGGCAGATTTTCTGTGTGCTTCTCAAAAGAGACTTCACCAGCCCTGGCAGACCCTGGAAAAGAAGGGAATTCATGGTGGAATTAGAAATTAACTCCAGATGTTCCTCAGCTGCTGAGTGCTGGAGAGCCCAGCTCTGGTCACATGCTGGGAGGGGCCTCAATGTGAATATTTTCCTTAGTTCCTTCCTCTTTGGATATCCCTGATTTTGAAACTTTCCTCTGAATACAATCGAAGTAAGCACAACACAGAAATTGCAGGATAATTAAAGAAAACCATGGAGAACAAATCCACATACCCTGTGTTCCACGGAGTGGCTTTAAAACGCTGGGGTTTATTCCTCCTCCCTCAGTCTGCCACCAGCACTGGGCTACATGGGAGAAAAGGGATTGAAATGAAATTAAATTACATTAAATGCTGTGTCTACTTCATTATGATCACCTCCTAAACAGTGCTGAACCTCTCACTTTGTGCCATAACCCAGATTTTAGGGACTACAAAGAACTGGCAGCAGGCTCAGTCCTGGGCTAAGTTCTGGATTAAAAACCTAAGCCATAAAAACAGCGATCAAAACCCCAAATTCTGTAAAAGTTACCCCGGCCCCAAAGGCTCCTTGCAGACTTTAAACGTGAGAGATGTGACAGATGGCTGCTCCCGCAGCACAAGTGATGCAGCACCTCTGTACAAATATTGTACTGTGCAAATATTCATCAGTTCATTCCTGCCACAACGGTGTCAGGTAAGATCATTAACACCACCCCTAATTTCCCTGATAAGTAGGCTGAGACAGGAGGGTGGAGAGCATTGTCTAAACTGAAGCAGTGAGTAACAAAGAGAGCTCTGAGCCATCCTCCCCTCTCAGAGTCCATGCAGGGCTTTTCTTTTATTTTTTTATTTTTTTTTCTTGTTTAATTCAAAAAATGAAATCTTTGGGACAGTTTGACCCCGTGCCAGCCGAAGTTTGACGGCACAAAAAAGCAAACAAACAATGGATTTCAGCTCACACCAGAACTAATGAAGCATTGATGTTACACTAAAATGGGGCTTAGCTTAAGTATCCATTTTTAACTCTCAGCTGAAGTGAAAACATTAATTCATGCAAATCAATGTTCCCTAAACAATAATTTTCCTCTAGAACATTTCTTCTTTTTTAACATAAACTCTTATCTAACAGAACCCATTTAAAGGATTATATCTGCAGAGTTCAGCAATTAGCTCTGTAAATTGTTTTCCCTGAGTGTAGGGAAGGTTCCATTACACAGTGAAATATAAAGTGTATGCTATAGTCCATGAAAACCTCTCTTGGAATGATGATTATCCTTCAAAAAGGCTGGGATGAGG